>NC_139995.1:14385118-14985118 GCF_964263955.1 Coregonus lavaretus | reverse complement strand
GTTACAGAATGCATACACCAATATTGGAAGCATCAGGACGCTTTTTTTGTTTTGTTTTTTTGTTGGGGTTGGTGACGTCAGGTCCGGGTGCCGCGGCCGAAGGAACCGGGGGTGCCTCAGCTGGCTCGTCGGGCTTCCACGCCTTAGCTGGCTTGAGAGGTTTCCTTGCCTCGGTTGGCTCGGCAGGCTCCCATCCCACATCATGCCTCAGCCGGCTCATCAGGCTTCCACGCCTCAGCCGGCTCGTCAGTCTTCCACACCTCAGCCGGCTCGTCAGTCTTCCATGCCTCAGCCGGCTCGTCAGGTTTCCACGCGTCAGCCGGCTCGACAGGTTTCCACGCCTCAGCCGGCTCGTCAGGTTTCCACGCCTCAGCCGGCTCGTCAGTCTTCCACGACTCAGCCGGCTCGTCAGGTTTCCACGCCTCAGCCGGCTTGTCAGGTTTCCACGCCTCAGCCGGCTCGTCAGGTTTCCACGCCTCAGCCGGCTCGTCAGGTTTCCACGCCTCAGCCGGCTCGTCAGGCTTCCACGCCTCAGAAGGCTCGTCAGGCTCCCACACCTCGGCCGGTTCATCAGGCTCGACAGGTTCTCGCGCCTCGGATGGCTCGTGAGGCTCCCATGCCTCGGCCAGCCAGTCAGGCTCGCCCACGTGGGACGTTGGGTGGCGTCCCTGAGGGGGGGGGGGGGGGTACTGTCACACCAGGCTGCCCATCATTACGCACACTTGTCACCATCGTTACGCGCATCTGCGCTCATTGGACTCACCTGGACTCCTTCACTTTGTTGATTGCCCCTTCTATATCTGTCTGTTCCCCAGCTTGATCCCCGTTTCTGCATTAATGTTGTTACGTTTCTCCTGTCCAGATGCTGTCTGTGTTTTGTTCCATGTCTTTTATTTATTAAATAATCACCCTGTACTTGCTTCCCGTCTCCCAGCATCTGTCGAGCCGAGATCGTTACAGTGGAGTAACTACAATTTTGTTGATCCATCCTCAGTTTTCTCCTATCACAGCCATTGAACTCTGTACCTGTTTTAAAGTCACCATTGGCCTCATGGTGAAATCCCTGAGCGGTTTCTTTCCTCTCCTGCAAATGAGTTAGGAAGCCTGTATCTTTGTAGTGACTGGGTGTATTGATACACCATCTAAAGTGTAATTAATAACTTCATCATGCTCAAATGGATATTCAATGTCTGCTTTTTTTTTTACCCATCTACCGATAGGTGCCATTCTTTGCAAGGCATTGGAAAACCTCACTGGTCTTTGTGGTTGAATCTGTGTTTGAAATGTACTGCTCGACTGAGGGACCTTACAGATAATTAATTGTATGTGTGGAGTACTGAGATGAGGTAGTCATTCAGAAATCATGCTGATCTGGCCTCCCGAGTGGTGCAGCGGTCTAAGGCATTGCATCGCAGTGCTAGAGGTGTCACTACAGACCCGGGTTCAATCCCAGGCTGTGTCGCAGCTAGCCGCGACCGGGAGACCCTTGAGGTGGTGCACAATTGACCCAGTGTCGTCCGGGTTGAAAAACGGGTAAAGAAAATGATGTTAATCACTATTATTGCACACAGAGTGAGTCCATGTGAGTTGTTAAGCACATTTTTGTTCCTGAACTTATTTAGGCTTGCCATAATAAAGGGGTTGAATACTTATTGACTAGAGACATTTAAAAAAGAATAAGAATAATATCTTTTTTTACATCCTCTTTGACATTATGAGGTATTGTGTGTAGGCCAGTGACAAAAAAAATCAAACAAAGCTGTAACACAACAAAATGTGGAAAAGATCAAGGGGTGTGAATACCTTCTGAAGGTACTGTATGAGCAGATCATCATGGAAAAAATATAGTTTCATTGTATTAGAGGATGACAAATTGAAACAATTTGATGCAGCTACTTATGAGGATAATGGTTAATGTAAGACAGCTTGTTTGGTTTTATTTTGATGGTTTGCTGAGTTGTGATTGATTAATGCTGGATTAGTGCTGTTTTTAACTTCCTGGATCTGTGATTAGTGTGAAGTTTAAACAGAAGTGACAGGTTACTATCCTGGCAATAAATGCAAAACATAAAAAAGCTATTTAGGCATTGGGTGTTTTTGGCATCTTAAAAACAGCACTTAAGTTGATAAACCTCAATACAATTAAGACAGTATGTTCTACCTAAAACAATTAGGTCTACTTGACTGTGTTCTTGACTTACAGTGAGGGAAAAAAGTATTTGATCCCCTGCTGATTTTGTTCGTTTGCCCACTGACAAAGAAGTGATCAGTCTATAATTTTAATGGTAGGTTTATTTGAACAGTGAGAGACAGAATAACAAAACAAAAATCCAGAAGAACGCATGTCAAAATGTTATACATTTATTTGCATTTTAATGAGGGAAATAAGTATTTGACCCCCTCTCAATCAGAAAGATTTCTAGCTCCCAGGTGTCTTTTATACAGTTAACTGTCACGATCGTTTATAGACGGGACAGACCAAGGCGCAGCGTGATATGCATTCATGTTTATTTATATTGAATAAACACCACGACAAAACAACAAATGAAACGAAAAGTGAAGTCCAAGGTAGCACACAAACAACATACCTTACACAGAACAAGATCCCACAACCCACTAGTGCCAATAGGCTGCCTAAGTATGGTCCCCAATCAGAGACAACGAGCGACAGCTGCCTCTGATTGGGAACCACACCGGCCAACATAGAAATAGACATACTAGATACTAAACCTTAGAACCAACACAACACGGAATATACACACCCTGACTCAACAAATATACGTCCCCTGAGTCAGGGCGTGACATTAACGAGCTGAGATTAGGCGCACACTCTTAAAGGGAGTGCTCCTAATCTCAGCTTGTTACTTGTATAAAAGACACCTGTCCACAGAAGCAATCAATCAATCAGATTCCAAACTCTCCAGCATAGCCAAGACCAAAGAGCTCTCCAAGGATGTCAGGGACAAGATTGTAGACCTACACATGGCTGGAATGGGCAACAAGACCATCGCCAAGCAGCTTGGTGAGAAGGTGACAACAGTTGGTGCGATTACTCGCAAATGGAAGAAACACAAAAGAACTGTCAATCTCCCTCGGCCTGGGGCTCCATGTAAGATCTCACATCATGGAGTTGCAATGATCATGAGAACGGTGAGGAATCAGCCCAGAACTACACGGGAGGATCTTGTCAATGATCTCAAGGCAGCTGGGACCATAGTCACCAAGAAAACAATTGGTAACACACTACGCCGTGAAGGACTGAAATCCTGCAGCGCCCGCAAGGTCACCCTGCTCAAGAAAGCACATATACAGGCCCGTCTGAAGTTTGCCAATGAACATATGAATGATTCAGAGGAGAACTGGGTGAAAGTGTTGTGGTCAGATGAGACCAAAATTGAGCTCTATGGCATCAACTCGACTCGCCGTGTTTGGAGGAGGAGGAATGCTGCCTATGACCCCAAGAACACCATCCCCACCGTCAAACATGGAGGTGGAAACATTTGGCTTTGGGGGTGTTTTTCTGCGAAGGGGACAGGACAACTTCACCGCATCAAAGGGACGGACGATGGACGGGGCCATGTACCGTCAAATCTTGGGTGAGAACCGCCTACCCTCAGCCAGGGCATTGAAAATGGGTCGTGGATGGGTATTCCAGCATGACAATGACCCAAAACACACGGCCAAGGCAACAAAGGAGTGGCTCAAGAAGAAGCACATTAAGGTCCTGGAGTGGCCTAGCCAGTCTCCAGACCTTAATCCCATAGAAAATCTGTGGCGGGAGCTGAAGGTTCGAGTTGCCAAACGTCAGCCTTGAAACCTTAATGACTTGGAGAAGATCTGCAAAGAGGAGTGGGACAAAATCCCTCCTGAGATGTGTGCAAACCTGGTGGCCAACTACAAGAATCGTCTGACCTCTGTGATTGCCAAGAAGGGTTTTGCCACCAAGTACTAAATCATGTTTTGCAGAGGGTTCAAATACATATTTCCCGCATTAAAATGCAAATCAATTTATAACATTTTTGACATGCATTTTTCTGGATTTTGTTGTTGTTATTCTGTCTCTCACTGTTAAAATCAAATCAAATCAAATCAAATTTTATTGGTCACATGAATACAACAGGTGCAGACATTACAGTGAAATGCTTACTTACAGCCCTTAACCAACAGTGCATTTATTTTTAACAAAAAAAGTAAAAATAAAACAACAACAAAAAAAGTGTTGAGAAAAAAAGAGCAGAAGTAAAATATATATAGAGGGGGGTACCGGTGCAAATAAACCTACCATTAAAATTGTAGACTGATCATGTCTTTGTCAGTGGGCAAACGTACAAAATCAGCAGGGGATCAAATACTTTTTTCCCTCACTGTATACCTTTCAGCTCCTAGTGGAGGAAAGAGCCTCAGCGGTGCATCTACAGCGAACTCTGTTCTGGGTGGTTTTCTTGACTACATTCCAGGTGGTTCCTGCCTTCTTCCTTTCTGTAAGATAGTTACAGGTGTGAGAAATTACAATTTGAATGATGAATTGACTTGCATTAGTTAATTAATTAGTGGATGATTGGCACAATTCATTTCAGTCTGCTGCCCACAAAAAGTGATACAGTCTATTGGTGTGGTGGGTTTGGTTTTAAGAGCCAGACACCCAAAACCCCTGCTTTTTGCTATATGGATAGAAACCAAAAACAACAATAAAACAGGGTTTACACAATAGGTCTTTCTGGTCATTGTTTCATCAACAAAATATGTCTGATATCACATTGACCTGGCAACCAATCGTAGGATTTGCTTCTTTGTCAACTTCCCTGCCCTGTCTCAATTTATTTTTATTGTCTTCGTGGTCCTCTGTAGCTCAATTGGTAGAGCATGGCGCTTGTAACGCCAGGGTAATGGGTTCGATCCCCGGGACCACCCATATGTAAAAATCTATGCACACATGACTGTAAGTCGCTTTGGATAAAAGTGTCTGCTAAATGGCGTATTATTATTATTAAGATTTATTACTAATGGAAAGCTTCTCTTTAAAAATCCCCCACTATTAGTAATCATTCATGCAATAGATGCCAGATTGCAAAGAACCCCCATTGCATAATAAGAGACAGGAACACAACGCTATCAGCATTTGTGACCCGATTCAGGATCATGGCCATTTGATGCTAATTCGTAATTCATAGTAGGGCAGTATTTTTATTTTATTTTGTGCAGAAATGTATTCTTGAACATGTGAAATTTCATATGCCTTAACTACAAACTTGTATGGGATCCATAAATATGAATAAAACATTTAAATAATGAGTTTAGCCAAGGAGAAAGCATTGAGCTATATTGGGAGAAACAAGGCAGGATTCATGATTGGTTGATATAATGAAGAGGTTGGAAGGTAGAGACTACTTTCTGGAGGACAATGCCATGCTGACTCATGCCTTTACATGTACATTCTTATAGCGATGGGTGGGGCTAAGGCTTAAGAGGGTGTTAACGATGCTGAATGGCCATAAACAAAGAAGAACTCTCTAGAAAGTGTGAACATCTTTCAAGAGCATTTTTCTCATACTTGTCTCCAAAGTGCGATAACACGTTTATCAAATTTCAAAGAAGCATAACCTACTTATTGAACAACTGCAGTGTATGATATACCATATACCAAGCTCTGAGTCTGTAAAAAAAAAAGCCAATCTTGAAAATTTTACATAAGCTCACCTTCCTGAATTCAGTCACAGTTACTCAAATTACAAACAAGGCCAGACATCTTATCCCAACCTGCCAATTGAATACTCTATTACTGTGCTGATTGTTCAGAAGCTCAGACCAACCAGACAGAAAAGAGGCGTCATCACTGGTGTCATGCACTTCTTTTCTATAATATTTCTCGGATATTGGAAATCTATGCTTGTTAAATTTGAGAATTGAGGCTGATTGAGGCAATATTAATAAACAATACATCTGAATGCAAATGATGTATTTTGTCTGTGGAGAGATTGTGGGAAAGTGGGTCATTGTTAATGCAGAATTTTAATGACAAAGAAACACTCTTTACATTATTGGGACATCTCAATATGTCCATTCTTGTTCTCTTCTAATTTTAGCAAACAGTACATTAGCAGCTTTAGGTTTGATGAATGAGAGGGCAGCTTGGCTTGAAGATGTTGGTGCATCGAAACAGTGACAAATGGCTCTGGGCCTAGTGATTGCAAAGCACAGTCAACAGCGCTGGCGCTGCCTGCCACTGCCTCAAACAGACAAGCTTCCTATATACTACTCACTTCCACATCATTAATCTTATTCATGAGCTGATGAAACTGTCGGAAGCATACAGCAAGGAAGACATGGTGGTGTATTGTTAGGTAGGCCTACTGCAGCCTGCTAGTTCCTCATGTGTCACAAAGGGACCAATAAAAATGTTTGATGTATTCAGTCTGCACCAGTCTGACATTGTAACCACTACTACACAATGCCAAGCAAGGACAATATAATACTTAATTAAATGTAAATTATAGTTTAGTATAATAGTGTAGCAGAAATGATCATCCTAGATGGGGTCAGCTATAGCAAAGGGGGCTATGTGGAGTGTTCATGCCACACTGAATAAAATAATGAGCCAAACTACAATAATACACAAACTATCAGAAGAACACATAATTGTGAAGATAATTGCATCATTGCCTCAAACAAAACCTTGTTTTTATAAAGCCTCTATTAAAATGCATGTTAATGAAGAGTGTTTTCACCAGATAATCATTGCCTGCAGGTTGTGTGCAATGAGGTTAATTAGAATCCTACTTTAGACTGAAATATAATGATAAACTACATCTGCAATGGAAATAACACATCCATGTGTTATACTGCATACAAAAATATCACTGCTAGCACACATTTCCAGACTTTTCTTTGTAACAGTTGTATAAACAATATTTGGTCAAAAGTGACCTAGGTTTGGTTCACATGTTAACTTTCATGGTCAATTATCGTTGAAACAATGTTTATCCAACGTTTTCATAACTTGGGAGAGTAATTTCATAAATCCATAGCATCTAGGTTGATTCTCAAGGAATGGGGAAAAAATAGGCACAGCTAATTCTAGCGCAATTGTTCTGACTATTTTTTTTGTCAGAACCAAGAAATATCAGTTAGCAACTGATTTCAACCGTTATTCACCCACTCAAAAAGACAGCCAGAAGTTTTGGGAATTTCCAATGTGTTATCGTTTTGCTTCCAACCATCTAAAAGCACAACCAAATGTCAATGGAAAAACAATGTCAGATTTTTGGTTTAGTTGTCATCTGAATGTGTTATCACTGTGCTTTCAACCATTCAAAAGCACAACAAAGTTAAAATGGGAATACAATGCCATATATTTTGTATTTATACAACAACGTAATATGTTATCGCTGTGCTTCATGTAAGTCGCTCTGAATAAGAGCGTCTGCTAAATGACTAAAATGTAAAATGTAATAGCGCAACCAAATGACCTGGATTGCAGTTGAGATTACATTAAAAGTGCATAGTGCACGTAATCAATGCTGTTCGAGATTCCTAGCAGATTATTACAGTAATTGTGAAGATCTCCAGACCTGCGACCTTTGCACGCTATCTTTAACATGCATACTTTTTATGATTACATAAGAAGACATGTATGGTTACAGGAACCTCAAAATGTGGCCATTTTAAGGTTGAATAAATATTGTTATATTAGTTTGTAAGATATCCTTAACTTTATGCTATTTACTGTAATACAAAAGTTATATTGAATTATGTTTGGTTTACAATGCAACCAAATATCAACATTTAAAAGAGATGTATCTAATGCTTGGATAGTTTCATCTGGCTAATTCCTATTCTTTAACCTTAATTTTTTGGTGACTAGTCTGGCTTTAATTCGTCTGACATAGTCTGGCTTTAATTCCAGTTGGTCTACAAATGAAAGTAACTGTCCAGTGTTTCCAGATTTATATGAAATATTACCTATAATTAATTATAATATGAGTGAAATAGCTTTCCTTCCCCCCAAATTGTAATTAAGTATGTTAAAAACAACTTTTCTGTGTTGGAATGATGTGGGCATACCGCAACAACAGAATGGCATTGGCATATACCGGTCATTAAAAATATGAATGCGAGTAGACTGCTGATTGGCCAGCTCAGCCAATGAGCCAACATGACATCATGTTCTATGATGAAATAGCAAGCATTTTTTAAATGGTCTGTTTGAGATACAAGTTTGAAGTGGAGTTTTTGAAGTGTTTTTTCTCCAAAATATGATTATAGGACGAGTCAACAACATTATTTAGATATGAGTTAACAGAATATGAACTTTTAAAAGTGAGATTTGCACTGGACAGTTACTTTAATAATGTATATGTTTTATTCAGGTCTCCACCTCAACCAAAAATCTAAATTAAAGAATAGGATTAAATTAAATAAAACTTTATTTAAAGTGCATCTTAAATTTGATTTGATTTGGTCCTATTCGTTCACTTATATTTTTTGTTGAGATGGAGACGTGAATCCTACATATTAATTATTAACTTGAAGATCCGAATTACGTTCTGCGCATGTGTTTCTTTACCTATACTTTACACACACATTTTTTGTTGTCAACCTCCATTCACATTTTTCACTATCGATCATGAATGATAATTCTTCAAGTTTTACTGGTGAAACGTCCATGCAGCATCCGCATACCAACCAAAATGCATTTAGATCTTCTTGAGTTATACAGTGTTGTTTCGAAGTAGCCTACAGTGTTGTTTTGAATTATGTACAGTGAACGAAGTTTAGAGCAGATTGTGTTACAAACTGTAGCATAGTCTACCTGTGTTAAGTTTAAATCAAAGCACATATTTTGCCTAGTGGCTCGCGCTGTTGAGTTCTGGCCACATAAGAGTTTTGGCACGATCATCCTAAAATCTCATAAGAAATTAGGTGGTGTTTTTTGTCTTACAGTAATGTTATACTATGCAGGGTTGGGGAGTAACTGAATAAATATAATCAGTTACAGTAGGCTAGATGTTATCTGATTACAAAAAAAACGGTAACTAATCAGATATGATACCAGCAAAAATATTGTAATCAGATTACAGATACTTTTGAAAAACTAGATGATTACTTCTTGGATAACTTTTAAATTCAGAAATTATGTTTGCGGAGAAAAAAAATACATTGTGACACCGTTCTGTTTTCTGAATGACATTCAATTCTGCATTGAAAAAAGGCGCAAGTTTAAGTTTGTTCCACAAAAGTAATCCGATTACATTACTGAGTTTGGGTAATCCAAAAGTTACGTTACTGATTACAATTTTGGACAGGTAACAAGTAACTGTAACTGATTAAATTTAGAATGTAACCTACCCAATCCTGATACTATGCTAATATATTTGCTTCTGTTATGCAGAATACTATGTGATCTTGCAAGCATTGATTCAGCTTTGATCTAACGTTATTAAACAAGCACCATTCGCCAGAGTAGCCTGTTCTCTATGAGTAGAGCAGAGACTGTGCATAAAGTAGAGAATCCCCCACATGCGCAAAAGCTTCGGGACCTATAGCTGCAGGGAAGAGGGATCCAGAAAAGTCGGATCTGCAGCCACTCTGTATCTTGTTTAAACCAATAGACTTTGACAGATGACACATCTTTGTGTCTGTCCCATTATGGCATATGTGAGAGCACAGGCAGCGCCATTGAGGCCAACTCCATTTTGAAGTAGTCCATTTTCTTCTTCAACTACTTCTATGAGTTGGTAAAGAAACTGAATGTGTGTTGTTTGATCAGGTATAAAGCCAAGGTTGGTGATTTACTGCCACCTGCAGTTATGGAATGTTTACTCACAAGTATAATTAATTGGCTGATCCCTCCTGATGACCTGGATGGAAATATATGATCCTTAACCCATAAGAAGTCCCACCCAGTTGACTAATTCAAAATGGTGAAAGTCCTCAATAGCACTGCCCATGCTAAAACAGGCTTTTGGGCACTAGAGTTGTCTAAGTCTATGTTTAAACCACATAGCTATTCAATTATATTTTTTAAAAACTGGCTGTGTCATCGTGAGACCCGAGATCACGGGAAGGCAGGAATACAGTCAAAACACGAAACAAATTTGAATCTGTGGTTTAGCAAATTAGCTACCAATGCTAAATATAGTAGATAAAATTAATTGGATATGTAAATTCAAGGATGCAGAACGGACATGTACAGCTAACTTCATTTGCTTACTGAATGTATTTCTTCTGGGAATCAAGACTACAGAGGTTGTTATGGATATATGAAATAAATGCAGTGGGATATAGACACATAAGCTTGACTTTAGGACACTCTCAAAGTATGAAAACGTTTGACAAAATGTGTTTCAATCCCCATAGAAAGTAGTCTATACAATGCTTATGTATGAAGAGAGAGGATTAAACTTCATGGGCTGGTCACCTTCTAGCTATGACTTGACTCTCTCCTGCTGGTTACAGCTGATTAGCCATCACCGTTTATGATTCATGGAGCCTGTTATTAAAAGTCTTATCAATGTGTTCAATAACAGTTTTGGGGATCCAGTAAGGTACTCTGAGGTATGTATATCCCCAATATTATGCTACAGTTACTAATGTGTATTTGTTTTTAATAAACCGAATGTACAGGCTACATTTCTTATTGTTTTGTACTGTACTGTACGCAGAAACTAGAGGCTTCTATTACATAGTTTGCAGGTTGAAGTTTCTTGTCATGAGTCTTGTCTTGGAGGCAGAGCTGAGCGATTGCCCTTAGATAGGCCAGCTGCAAAGTCAAAATTGGCTATATTGTAAAAATTCATGAAAACAAAAATGTGCTTTTTGGTCTTAATTTAAGGTTAGGGTTCGGCATTAGGGTTAGCAGTGTGGTTAAGGTTAGGGTTAATGACTTTATGACTTTGTGGCTGTACCAGCTAGTGACCACTCTGCAGAGCTGCCTTCAGAACAAGATTAATGACAAAAACTGCTAACCTGCGAGTAGTTTGAGCAGTCTCAAAGTCACAAGATATTATTTAAATAAGAAACCTCTCAACAAGTATGCTGTTTGATATACAGTACAATACCCCCAACATTTTTGTGGCTCTTTAGTGTATGATTATCAATATGGAGCGAGCAAATTACAGAAAATATAATATTATCATGTTATTTTTTAAAGTTTTGATCATGCAGTTTCATGTTTACCAAGGAGCTATTACTGTATGAAGAGCTCATTATTTCTCACTTAGTTTAGTCATGAACACAGACTAGTGGTTCTTTACAATGAACTTCATTGGAAGTTTACAGCGAGAGAGACTTGAATCAAGTGCACAATGTTCAATGATAGCGTCATGACCATGATTGACACAACTATTGAACAAAGTCACATGAAAAGGAAACGAAACAAACAATGCCTTGGAAAACCACAGCTACTTCATTTTCAGAGTAGTGCCCATGTTCCCAAAGGTAGCATATTTCATTTTTCTTATCTAGGCACTTTGAAGGCTGTCACTGGAGAACAGAACTGCTCTCAAGGATGGATTTGGGATTCATTCAGTCTCCTGAGGTGAAGTCCTTGCTTATTGAACAGTCCAGTAACCACGACTTCGAGTTGTGTTTGAGGCCATCCTCTCATTTCAAATGCTTTCTATTGTAAGGTTTCACTTTAGAAGAGCTATAGCAGTTTCCCCCCAACATCTCTATGGATATAAATGCAACTCTCTTTCAACAGTAAGTGTCAGTTCTTTGTGGTGCAAAGTCGTCAGAAAATGTAATCTCTCTGGGGACCTTTGACAGATGGGGGTGGTGTTACAAAGAAAAGGGAAGAACAAGGCTGTGTTATTTGATGCTTTCATGCAACTGAAAAAGGAGAGAAAGGAAACTAGAAACTCATTTCTATGCAGTTATCTACATGTACTTACAATCACATTCATTTTGCCCCGCTCCCGATTCCCTCAGCTTTCATAAGTTGCACATTTAGTGCAATGTCACATTAAGTGCATGTCATGGCTTGGAGCACTGTTATTGTCATCAGCAAAGTGGAAAAATAGCCTAATGGTTCATTTTTATCATCAACAAACATCAACAACAAAGAACTCCCCCCATAAAAAAAATGTTTGAACTTTAAAGCCTCAAGCTCTTCTGAGGCTCTTTAAAAGGTCCCTCTCTGAAGGGCTGATTTCTGTCAGGAAAAGGCACTTACACGAGGTGGCACAAAGCTTTTGTCATTCTGTTAGATTTTAGGTACAATGTGACCCCAGGAGCAGTGAGGAATAGAGTTTGTGGAATTTTACTCACATGCTAGCCAAAGAGTAGCAACAACAGGGTCACTCTTTGGTATCTATTGAACTACTAGTAAAGGGTCTACTACTAGGCCTAGGCCTATGCTATATTCAACTTACTACATTATCTTGAAATGTATTTGAGTTTTGAGAACTTCTTCACAGAGACTTTCATAAATGTGAGCACAAATGGGTGATGTTGTGGTGGGTCTTTTTTTCCAGAGGTGGGAAGTAAGGAACTCTGTGACAGGCAAAGATTTCCCACAGCGATGCACTTTATCTGCATGTGACAGGTTTTGATTTGACTGTTTCAAGAACAACCTCGACAGGGCAATACATCATTTTATTTGTAAGATGATGTGCATCAACACACTTTATTCAGTGAGCAGCAACAACATTATTTTTCAATTTACAGAGAGTAATGTTTTGACCACTGTCAGTCACCAAGTTAGTAACACAATTCTGAATTCTGAGTGGAAAGTGAAGGATTCCAAAAGTGGCAAAGGTTTGAATCCAGGAATTTTTTGTTTTCAAACCGTACCCTAACCCTTACCCTGACCTAAACCTAAGCTAGCATGCCTAATCTTAATAACCTTTTACTGCAGTGGGCTAAATCAGGGTCACACGGAGTGATTCTTGGTAGTCTTAAACAAATCTACTTTGAAACAAAAGTATACACCTCACACACATGGTTATGGGCTTAAAAAAAGAAGACACCTGTACCATGTTAGATATAGAGTTGGAATGTATCACATTTTGAGTTTGCATCCCAATATTACACATTACATACTGATATAGAAACACCAGATTTTCAGCAGGTTTTTTTAAATAATATTTATTAATTAGGTCATTTGACTGCAGGAAAGGGCTACAAATTCGTAACATATTGTACGAATTGGAATTTGTAACATATCAAACAAATTGTACCCTAATTATTGAAGGCAAAGCACAACTCTAGATTTCTTGCATACTCTTATTATTATTACTTGTTTTATTTAGCTCTAGAGCTTAAATGATTTAAGGTATTAAAAATGAAACCAACTTTCAAATGTCCAGACTGCCCCAACGTAGATTCCTTGAGAAAATATTTTTTATAGCATTTATACTTTTTGTTCTACAACAATATTTAAATGAGCTTCAAATACATTTCAATGGAAACAAAAGTGCCAGAGACTTACAGTGCCTTCAGAAAGTATCCATACCCCTTGACTTATTCCACATTTTGTTGTGTTATAGCCTGAATTCAAAATGGATTACATACTTTTTTTTCACCCATCTACCCACAATACCCCACAATGACAAAGTGAAAACATGTTTTTATAAATGATAGCAAATGTGTTGAAAACGAAATACACCCCTGAGTCAATACTTTGTAGAATAATCATTGGCAGCAATTAGATTTATAAGTCTTTCTGGGTAATACGTCTCTAAGAGCTTTCAACACCTGGATTGTGCAACATTTTCCCATTATTATTTTCAAAATTCTTTAACCTCTGTCAAATTGGCTATTGATCACTGCTAGATAACCATTTTCAGGTCTTGCCATAGATTTTGAAGTAGATTTAAGTCAAAACTGTAACTCGGCCACTCAGGAACATACGTTGTCTTCTTGGTAAGCAACTCCAGTGTATATTTGGCCTTGTGTTTTAGGTTATTGTCCTGCTGAAAGGTGAATTCATCTCCCAGTGTCTGGTGCAATGCAGACTGAACCAGGTTTTCCTCTAGTGTTTTATAATAATAAATAATATGCCATTTAGCAGATGCTTTTATCCAAAGCGACTTACAGTCATGCGTGCATACATTTTTGTGTATGGGTGGTCCCGGGGATTGAACCCACTACCTTTGCGTTACAAGCGCCGTGCTCTACCAGCTGAGCTACAGAGGACCATTCCGTTTATTTTTTATCCTGAAAAACTCCCCAGTCCTTAACAATTACAAGCATACCCCATAACATGATACAGCCACCACTATGCTTGAAAATATGGAGAGTGGTACTCAGTAATATGTTGTATTGGATTTGCCCAAAACATAACACTTAGTATTCTGGACAAAAATGTAATTTCTTTGCCAATTTCTTTGCAGTATTGCTTTAGTGCCTTGTTGCAAACAGGATGCATGTTTTGGAATTTTTGTATTCTGTACAGGCTTCCTTCTTTTCATTTTGTCAATTAGGTTAGTATTGTGGAGTAACTACAATGTTGTTGATCCATCCTCAGTTTTCTCCCATCACAGCCTGTAACTGTTTTAAAGTCACCATTAACCTCATGGTGAGATCCTTGAGTGGTTTCCTTCCTCTCCGGCAACTGAGTTAGGAAGGACGCCTGTATCATTGTAGTGACTGGGTGTATTGATACAATACACCATCCAAAGTGTAATTAATAACTTCATCATGCTCAAAGGGATATTCAATGTCTGCTTTTAATTCTATTTTTCCCCATCCACCAATAGGTGCCCTTCTTTACGAGGCATTGGAAAACCTCCCTGGTCTTTGTGGTTGAATCTGTGTTTGAAATTCACTGCTCGACTGAGGGACCTTACATAGTACACCATTTTTGGGGACCCATTTTGACTCGTGAGCACTACTTTCAAAACTACATGCTAAAATTATCCAAAAGCTCTGGAGCATCACTTTAACCTTACCCAAACACTTACCCTAACCCTAAGCACTCGCTAGAATGCCTAACTGCATGTCACGGTTCAGACAGACGACCAGAGGACCACAATTGCGTCACACCAGAAAGTTTATTAAACTTAAGGGAAAAGGGAAGTAGGGAGTGAATGAAGGCTCCAGGGGTAACAGGGATCCCGTCCAATGCGCTGGGTCTGTGCCCCCCCCAGTGGCAGCGATGCGTCCTATGAAGCCGGTGGTGGGTGGTCCAGAAGTCCTGGGGGGGGGAGACACAGACACAACAGGGCGGAATGAAACCAGGCAGCAGTACAGTTCAAGGGAAATCCAAAATACGTAGTAGCAAGGCAGAAGGCTGGTCAGAGTTACCGGGATTGAAGAGTAGTCAGGAGTCGTAATGGCAGAAGCAGGTCTGGATCTCCTGAGGCAGAAGAGTATCCAAAAAACAGGCAGGTCCGGGGTCACAAAACCAGGGTGAGCCAGAAGCGCGAGCAAACAGGTTCCGGGTGTGAGCTTTGCAGACGATCTGACACCGGAGAGCTGAAAGACAGGGCCTTAAATACTGGGAGAGGTAGTGGGTAATGCAGCGCAGCTGGCAGAGTAATTAGAGCAGAGCAGAGCAGGGACAGGTGGAGCTAGTTAGGCTGAGTAGAGAGAGTGGTGAGCAGAGTGGAAGAAAATTAAGGTGGTAACCCGGTGGAGTGAGAGGCCCATGACAGAACCCCCCCCCCAAGGGACGGCCCCAGAAGTCCCAAGAGCAACACCACGCCGGGCGGGAGGAGGGGAGCCGGAGGAGGGCTAGAACTCCTCCGAACGGTCCGAGTGAACGTCCTCATCCTCGGAGGAAGCCGGAGGGCCGTGGTCGGGAGATGGGACAGGTCCCGAGACAGGATCAGGCACAGGACAGGAAGCCGAGCGGGCCGGACGGTTAGGGACCCCTCTGGGGCGGCCCCTACGGATTGCAGGTTGATCAGGATGCCGTTGGTGGAAAGCGGTGATGAGAGTCCTATCCACAATCCGACTAGCTGGCACCCAGGTCCTTTCCTCAGGTCCATAGCCCTCCCAGTCAATGAGGTACTGGAGACCCCTACCCCTCCGTCTGGACCGAAGCAGGCGGCGGACGGTGTAAACCAGACCACCATCGACGAGCCGTGGAGGAGGAGGACCAGGCGCAGCAGGGACCAGCGGACTCTCATGGATGGGCTTAATCTTAGACACATGGAAAGTGGGGTGCACCCTCAGGGAATTAGGCAGTTGGAGCCGGACAGCAGTTGGGCTAATCACTCTTATGATAGGGAATGGGCCAATGAACCGAGGTGCCAGCTTCTGCGACTCCACCCTGAGTGGCAGGTTCTTCGATGACAACCACACCCTTTGACCAACATGGTAGGTGGGAGCAGGAATTCTCCGACGGTTGGCCCCGGTAGTGTAGCTGGCAACGGACCTGAGGAGTGTGGCTCGGGCTTGTGACCAGGTGCGGCGACATCGACGGGCAAAAGCAAGTGCAGATGGGCAAGTAACCTCCTCCTCCTGGCTGGCAAATAGAGGAGGCTGGTATCCATAAACACATTGGAAAGGGGACATACCGATGGCAGAGCAGGTCAGAGAATTGTGTGCGTACTCCACCCATGTCAATTGCTGCGACCAGGAGTGGGGGTTGCGTGAAGTCATGCATCGCAGTGCCTTCTCGAGCTCCTGATTAGCCCGCTCTGACTGCCCATTGGATTGGGGATGGAATCCGGAAGTCAGACTGACTGTGGCTCCCAGCAGGTGACAGAACTCCTTCCAAAAAGCGGAGGAGAATTGTGGACCACGGTCAGAAACTACATCCCTTGGCAGTCCGTGGATCCGGAAGACGTGTTCCAGGACCACCTGGGCGGTCTCCTTGGCGGTTGGGAGCTTGGGGAGGGGAATGAAGTGTGCCATCTTGCTGAAACGGTCAACGATGGTGAGAATGACGGTCATGCCACTTGAAGGGGGCAGCCCCGTGACAAAGTCAAGGGCGATGTGAGACCAGGGACGTCTGGGCACAGGCAGGGGCTGCAGCAATCCGGCTGGGGGCTGGCAGGACGACTTGTGTTGGTTGCAGATGGGGCAGGCTTGGACGAATTCCCGTACATCCTTCCTCAGAGAGGGCCACCAGAACCTCTGGGCGAGCAGGTTGTAAGTGCGGGTGGAGCCAGGGTGACAAGCTAGGCGGGAGTCATGTCCCCACTGAATGACCTGGGACCTCAGGTCTTCGGGGACAAAAAGGCGGTCAGCTGGGCAAGTGCTGGGACCTGGCTGGTTACGGAGAGCCTCCAGCACCTGTTCCTCAACAGCCCAGGTCAGAGCTGCAACGATGCAGGGACTTGGCAGAATCGACACAGGGTCCTTGGAGGGGGTGTCATCCTTCTGGAATTGACGGGAGAGGGCGTCTGGCTTGGTGTTGCGTGATCCAGGCCGGTATGACAGAGTGAAATTAAACCTGGTGAAGAACAGGGCCCAGCGGGACTGCCTGGAGTTCAACCGTTTGGCCGTGCGGATGTACTCCAAGTTCTTATGATCGGTCCAAACGAGAAATGGAATGGTGGACCCCTCCAGCCAGTGACGCCACTCCTCCAAGGCAAGCTTCACAGCCAGCAGCTCACGGTTCCCTATGTCGTAATTGCACTCAGAGGGGGACAACCGACGTGAGAAAAAGGCACAGGGATGGAGCTTCCTATCCTCCGCAGCCCACTGAGAAATCACAGCACCAACTCCCACATCCGAGGCGTCCACCTCCACAATGAATTGCCGGTCCACATCAGGCATCTGGAGGATGGGAGCGGAGGTGAACCTCACCTTGAGGGTACTGAAGGCTTTGTCGGCTGCTGGGGTCCAGGTGAAGGGTTGCTTGGTGCTGGTTAGAGCAGTGAGAGGGGCAGCAACGGTACTGTAGTTCCGGATAAACTTCCTATAGAAGTTAGCAAACCCCAGAAACTGTTGCAGCTTCTTTCTGTTCTCCGGAACTGGCCATGAAGTGACTGCTGATACTTTGGCAGGATCCATTTGGATACTTCCCTCTGCCACTATGTACCCCAGGAAGGCCACTGTCTTGACGTGAAACTCACATTTCTCTGCCTTGGCGTAGAGGGAATTCTCCAGAAGACGATGAAGGACTTGCTGGACATGGCGGGTGTGTTCAGACAGGTTTCTGGAGTAAATTAAGATGTCATCCAGGTAAACGAAGACAAACTTGTTTAACATGTCCCGCAGTACATCATTCACTAGAGCCTGGAACACAGCAGGAGCATTGGTGAGGCCAAAAGGCATAACCAGATACTCGTAGTGGCCTGTTGGTGTATTGAATGCGGTTTTCCATTCATCTCCCTCCCGGATCCGCACTAGGTGGTAAGCGTTTCTGAGATCCAACTTGGTAAAAACAGTGGCTCCCTGGAGCAACTCAAAAGCAGAGGTGAGCAGAGGCAGAGGGTAACGGTTTTTCACTGTGATGTCGTTGAGTCCCCTGTAGTCGATGCAGGGGCGAAGAGATCCGTCCTTCTTCCCCACAAAGAAGAAGCCAGCACCAGCAGGAGATGAAGATGAACGGATTAATCCTGCGGACAGAGAGCCATTGATGTAGTCCTCCATGGACTTTCTTTCAGGAGCAGACAACGAATAAAGACGACCCCTTGGAGGAGCTGTTCCAGGGAGGAGGTCGATGGCACAGTCGTACGGTCGGTGAGGAGGCAGAGATGTGGCTCTTGCTTTGTTAAACACCTCTCTGAGACCATGGTAGCATTCTGGGACATTGGAGAGGTCAGGAGCGGAGTTAGTAGGTACTGGCCGAGGGGGTAGTGCGGCAGCAAGCAGGCAGGTTCGGTGGCAGTCCTCTCCCCACTCCCTGATCACCCCGGTCACCCAGTCGAGCTGAGGGTTGTGCCGGCGGAGCCATGGGTAACCCAGGATGAGGGGTTGGCCTGGAGAGGGGAGCAGGTGAAACTGGATAGTTTCTTGATGGTTTCCGGACAGACCCATCGAGACCGGGGCCGTGACATGAGTGACCGATCCGAGTAAGTGTCCGTCCAGTGCCCGGGCAGGAATAGGAGGTGTCAAACGGAGGTTCTCCAGTCCCAGTTGGCGTGCCAGCTTGATGTCCATTATGTTGGCTTCGGCGCCAGAATCCACCAGAGCAGCCAGGGTGTGAGTTGAGTCAGAGAGGCGGAGGTGAACTTGCAGCAGGGGTTTGCGGTCGGAGGACTGGATGGTCATTGAACTCAACCGGACTCCCCCTACGCCCGGTGAGCTTCGGCCCTTTAAAGGGCAGGTTACCACACGATGTCCATCACCTCCACAATAGAGGCAGAGGTTTGAGGTGAAGCGGCGCTGGCGCTCTGCAGGAGTGAGGGAGGCTCGCCCAATCTCCATAGGCTCAGACTGATCAAGCTGACCTGGGTGAGTGGCAGTAGATGACAGGAGCCCAGTCGGATCTCTCCGAATGCCGGTAGTAGGTGGACCTTGGCGCCCCCTCTCACGACGACGGGTCTGTATCCTTCTGTCGATCCTGACAGTCAGTGCGATGGCTTCATCAAGAGTGGAAGGCAGTTCATGGGAGACCAACTCGTCCTTGATATAGTCAGCCAAACTATGGAAGAACGCGTCCACCAACGATGGTGTGTTCCAAGAACTTCGTCTAGCCAGGGTTCGGAAGTCGATGGAATGGTCTGCGACTGTACGTCTGCCTTGTCGAATACTGAACAGTTCACGAGACGCCTCTGCGGTGGGTGAATCCAGGTCAAACACCTTCAGCATCTCCTCAGCAAACAGGTCGAAGGTTGCACATGCGGGGGTTTGACGTTCGAACTCTGCTGTTCCCCAGAGTCGAGCTCGGCCCGTCAGGTGAGTGATGGCATACCCAACTTTAGCCCCCTCCGTGGCGAAGGTCCTTGGCTGCAAGGAGAACTGAAGTCGGCAGCTAGTCAGGAATGGCCGGACCTGGGTTGAATCGCCGTTGAACCGCTCGGGGTTTCCAATCTTGGGTTCCGGAGCAGCGGCTGCAATGACCGGGGCAGGTAACTCGGGGGCTGGGCTGGTGGGCAGACTGGCTGGGGTAAGGTTGGTGAGGAGTTGAATGATCATGGCGAGTTGTTGTTGCTGCTGCTGGAACTGCTGCTCATGCTCATCGGTTTCCATGTCGGGGAAAGTGTGCGCTGAGTCCATAATGGTCAGATCGTACTGTCACGGTTCAGACAGACGACCAGAGGACCACAATTGCGTCACACCAGAAAGTTTATTAAACTTAAGGGAAAAGGGAAGTAGGGAGTGAATGAAGGCTCCAGGGGTAACAGGGATCCCGTCCAATGCGCTGGGTCTGTGCCCCCCCCAGTGGCAGCGATGCGTCCTATGAAGCCGGTGGTGGGTGGTCCAGAAGTCCTGGGGGGGGGAGACACAGACACAACAGGGCGGAATGAAACCAGGCAGCAGTACAGTTCAAGGGAAATCCAAAATACGTAGTAGCAAGGCAGAAGGCTGGTCAGAGTTACCGGGATTGAAGAGTAGTCAGGAGTCGTAATGGCAGAAGCAGGTCTGGATCTCCTGAGGCAGAAGAGTATCCAAAAAACAGGCAGGTCCGGGGTCACAAAACCAGGGTGAGCCAGAAGCGCGAGCAAACAGGTTCCGGGTGTGAGCTTTGCAGACGATCTGACACCGGAGAGCTGAAAGACAGGGCCTTAAATACTGGGAGAGGTAGTGGGTAATGCAGCGCAGCTGGCAGAGTAATTAGAGCAGAGCAGAGCAGGGACAGGTGGAGCTAGTTAGGCTGAGTAGAGAGAGTGGTGAGCAGAGTGGAAGAAAATTAAGGTGGTAACCCGGTGGAGTGAGAGGCCCATGACACTGCATGCCTAAATGCATGTCAATGTTGGTTGATTTGCGATTTTGAGAATGTAAGCAATAGTTGCAATTCCGACAATGTAAATGAGCAAGTGGCAAAGGGAAAACATCAAACAACAACCTTTTGAAGAACAAACAAGACCACCAACTGACAAAGGGGAATTTGAACATTGCATTTCAAATAATGTGAAAAGGCCTCAGGCAAGGACAATCTGTGTTTAATTTAATTCCAACCTTGAGCAAGCATCAGGAACTTGTCTTATAACAGAACAGAGAAGTACAATAAGGGAGGTTAGATTGTGTTTCCAATCAGCACAACAACAAAAAAGTATAATCAAACAGCCACTTTTACATTGATAGTCTTTTCTACCATGTTTAACATTTATACTTGGTATGGAAGTTAACAATAAAAAATGCTAGAATGGTTGAATTGTGTGTGAGATTCACTTTCTGTTTTTTTGTAGTCATCACTGAACATCGCAGGTAGCTTAGTGGTTAAGAGCGTTGTGCCGACTAGGTGAAAAATCTGTCGATGTGCCCTTGAGCAAGGCACTTAACCCTAATTGCTCCTGTAAGTCGCTCTGGATAAGAGCGTCTGCTAAATGACCAATTATTTATTATTAATTATTAACATTCAAATTCAATAACCACTCTGCAAGTTTTCTGAGAAATAGTATGTTTAGATTGAAATAATGACTCCCTGTATACAGAATATATTTACTTTACCTCACAAACACAGCCTCATAATTGATTCCTACGACCAACCCAGCAGGATAACAAATATGACCACTTAAATTGATATTGGATTCGGTCATCATTCCATGCAAGAAAAGAACTGAACAGAAACACTAAGCAGTTAACATCTCAATAAACACATGTAAAGCATCATTAGCATCCTCATTATTGTAGGCCTACACAACTTATATCAACATATTGCAAGCCATAGCCCCTTGTGTTTTACAATGGACAAACTTTTTTATGTCCACATCAGCTTTACATACAGTACATTAGTCATGAAGTGCTGCATGAAATCAGTTGAATGTGTCATTCACTTAATTTATTTTTTATTATCATTTATGTCTTTATTTTTACAAAACAAACATGAATAGCACAGCATCAACGCCACATCCATCTGCCCAAATGAATGTAGTCATACTGCGCTGCCTCTCTCCCTTGACATTTTTCTCTCAAATGTTACCCCTAAGCAAAAATGTTTTTGACTAATTTGGCAGCTAGATTTTCATGAACCCCTGCTAACATTTAAAATTCCGCTTGGACAGATCCTCATTGATGATTCAGCATAGATGACCATTTTAACAGGCCAATCGTTTTCCCCTTCATCTGCTTTGGCTGCAGGTCCTTGGATTCCTAGCAGTGGTGGCAGGAGACTGGTCCCAGGCAGTGACAGCAGGAATGGTGGGCCATTCGGCCATGACGGAAATTAATGAGACATGCATCGGTAATGAGATTACGAAGCTGTAGCAGAGAAGCCAGAAAGGAAGACCACCAGGTACATGCTGTCACAGCCTCACCTCCACTGCGGAGAGCAGAGACACACCTGCGTGCCTCAGCTAACACTCAATACAGTGCCAGCGTGGATGGTGGAGACATGGCAGGTGTGTGATCTCATTTGTGGCGCTCAGGTCTGTGGTGCTCCCTGACGCATCATGTTTGTGGCAGGGAACGAATTTGTCGCAGCTGTTTTAATATCTCCACGGGCTTGTCATGGGAAGCACAAGGATAGTCTAGGAATGGATGACAATCAATCTTACTTCAGGTATTAAATGACAAAAAAGGAACTATATTTTTGTTCATGTCCTAAGTCATAAAATGTTGGCTTTTTTCATTTATTTTGGTGACATTGTTTCAAAATGTATTTCGACAGTACATTGTAATTGCAAAATCTGAGATATTCAACTCATGTACTATCATTTAAGTAAGATGAGTGAGTAATTTGATAGCAATTAAGAAATACAGAGGTGGCCAGATGTAGGCCTACGTATTTAAGCAATAAGGCCTGAGGGGGTGTGGTATATGGCCAATATACCACGGCTAAGGGCTGTTCTTATGCACGACGCAACGCGGAGTGCCTGGAAATGTTGTTCGGACGAGATAATTCCAAGAGTTTTTGTATTTTTGGGGGGCTTCAGGGCTTCCGTACATTTTACTTACCATTATGCCTCTGGCGTCGTGTGTCATTACACATGTGTCACGCCCACAATGATGACGTCATACCCATTGAACCCATTGTTTATCATCACATACTTCCTAACTAACAAAAAGGCATTAATGGGTGGTTATGTTATTGTACACATAAAAAATATCCATTACAAAGCTTAAGTGTCCCACTTTGCTAGGTGTCCCACTTTGCCAATACTCACCCTACATGTTGAAATTTAAATCACATTGGAGATCTTTTTTTTTAACGCATTATTATTTTGTTCCAGCCTTAGAATATAAGGTATGTAGATATCCAGAAATTCTGACTGTCTCTCCATTATGAATTACTGTATGGAGAAACAGCAGGTGTGACCTTTGCATATTACATCACCGATGAGCAAGGCCCCGGATCAATAATTTCTTATTTAGCACTTTGCTCAGAGCCATTACTATGTTTTATATTGTGATGGGTAAAACAACAACTGCATTCTCCTGCTTTGCTTGTCAGCTTTGTCTGTGACCGGGACTTTAAGGGCTTGTTAAAAAAATTTGTGAGCAATGCTTACACTGTAAATAACTGTGTGTTTGATTTATTTGATACCATTCCACTCATTCCACTCCAGCCATTACCACGAGCCCGTCCTCCCTAATTAAGGTGCCACCAACCTCCTGTGATGTAGGCCTAGTTGCCTGGAGCCCAGATCACTATTATCTGCAATCTGGTCGCTGACTTATTAAGTAGACTGTCACTTATTAAACATTTTGTCCAGTTCCCTTGAGTCAGGGAGCAAGATTATTATTATGTGCAGGATAAAGTACACACAAAATATTATGTAATTCTGATGCAGTGATTATTTGTCTGATTCTAGAATTGATTCCATCTAGGCAGCACTGTCTGGTAGATGTCTCAGGAGAAAGTGGGCTTTGTTCTGGCTGTCTTTCTCTCTGCAAATGTCACACATGATGGACATACATCATGGATTATTTAGCATTAGCAGTGACTGTTTCTTGTAGGGCTCCATACATGTAGCTATCACTGCAAAGAAAAGGCTATATGTAAGGGTCACTAACCACGTTTCCATCCACAGTTTTTAATGCGAGTAAAGTCATACCAAAGATTTTTATAACTAACCCAAGATAGACCAGAGCCTGTCGTTTCCAATGGGAGTAAATTAATCATAGTGGGCAGAATAATCAAGGAGGTGGGCAGAGCCATGCACGAGCTAGTCAGATCTTATTGTGCGTTCTATAATTTATTTGCATATTTCCGTTAGGGAACGCCTACTCTGTGAAGTGCACATGTGCAATAACTCAATTCATCCTTGCACTCCTAAACAATGCCATTTTTTAAAATTTTGGCAAAGGGTAAAGTCTACAAATCGCAGTCCACTCTGTTTGTTACAGATTCCAGTTTTGGAAGCAGAAAACTGTATGGAGATCAAATGTTTCATTGATGAGAAAATAAGCAGAATGTCAGCCAAAATCCATCTCACTCCATCTTCTCCCACTGCCAGCCACTGGGCTTCCTCTTATCACCATATTTGGTAGTGAGTGGAAACGCCAACCGGATGCTTCACATTTATACATCCGGTGAAATACAGTATCTGGCTCATCTGTGGTCATACTGTATAAAGAAAAGTCACATCAGCTGTAATGGAAACAGGACGTTTCGGTATAATTTTATAAATGCTTACAGATAATTTGTTCGTTCGACATGGTGGGATCTTTTTGTGTTAGTAAAATGTATTATGCGAAAATGCCTTTATGGAAATGCCTTTATGCACAAATATTGATATAATAACCATCATATCGAAGTAAACTTGGAGTCACACAATGATATGGTGTGTGGTCTTCCCACTATGACTCGGGAAACCGTGCAGTTTATTAGGCAACAGTCAGATGAATAAGTTATGATGAACTTCACAGGGTGGTGAAAGTGCACGGTGATGAGCTTGATTCTCCTTTCCAATAGTTATCAAGAGTCTTACTCTGGTGACATGATGAGCGATGCTTGACTTCCGTTTGACAAATTAAAATATTCTCGTTCTTATCCATTATAATCTTATCGTGTAGACTAACCTACCCGCACTATATCTGTGAGCTGTTGTTGGCTTGAGCGCATGTGCCAAGACCAGAGTAGGCACGTTTGCTATTTAACGCAACAGTTTTTGTGACAAAACTATCGGTAGAGTTGAAAATGTGATGGGAACACTTTAGATTTTTATTCGGTACATGAAAACAAAAGTGATAAAGTACTTTTGTGTACACTACATCATCACACACTGATATTTCTTCACAAGTCCATTTGGTAGAAACACACCACTGGTGGGAAAATGCGCATATTTTCTTTATGCAGATTTTAGAATATTCGCAAGAAAATCTATCGCCAATGGAAACCTAGCTACTACTTATGAAGTATTATCTGAAAACTACAGCTGTCAAACAATTGAAAAATGTAATCGAGTGAATCGCAGTACTTGCTGTTTTGGACGTTTTCAGTGTATTTTGAACACATTCAGACAATGCGAATAAACACGATAAAAAAAATGGTGAACTCGAGTTAACTGATTAACTCTGACAGCCCTACTGAAAACAAATAATTTTAGCACATCTAAAGAGGCTATCTGCATTTTTTAAAATGATGTGCTAGTGAAGGGCTTAAAAGGTAGGACGCAGCTTACAACAAGACACCAACTCCTTTGCCAAAGGAAAGCAATAGTCCAGCCAATGTGGAGCCCTCCGGAAGGCAAACAAATTACATTTACATTTACATTTTAATCATTTAGCAGACGCTCTTATCCAGAGCGACTTACAGTTAGTGAGTGCATAAATTATTATTATTATTATAATTTTTTTTATACTGGCCCCCCGTGGGAATCGAACCCACAACCCTGGCGTTGCAAATGCCATGCTCTACCAAATGGCTTAAAGATGCTGCCATCAATCAATATGTCACTCTTCATTAGTTTTCTTCTGGGTATATCCTTAAACAAGGTCAACCTCTGGTCTTTGTAGTTGTGTTTTTAGGTGCTAATATCAGACTGCTGCCCAGTGAATAATTGATTCAGGTAAATTGGGCCGCTGTAACTTGGAATCCTGCTGGTCTCTCAGTCAGACTTCCTCTATATCTGACTGGAAGTCTATTTTCTGCCCTGTATCAATTTTTCATATGAAGCCATTTGTCCTTGGGGAACAAATGTCATCTCAAGACTGGATACACATCTCCTTGACCATCAGAGTTCTCATCTAGCTTTCCCCATATCTTTCACCTGAGAGTTCCTGGAAACTGTACCGTTAGACCAACACTTTATAGTCTTCTCTAACTTACTGCACAGTGACACATGCATGCTGCTGGTTAGTGATTGCATGCTGCTGGTTAGTGGTTAGTGAGCACCTTTGTTATGATGTTATGCACTTTTACTACACAAAAGTAATGTTTTTATCAACAGAAAAGTACCACAAGTACATAGTTATGTTCAGTGAGAGGTGATACTTCTATGTGATCTGGGTCACAGCACCAATGTGACGAACTGGGTATCGAACCCGGGTCGTTCACCGCCTCAAGACTATGGTTACTCTATTGATTAGCTTTGGAAGAGTCTTCTGGCAAGGCAACTCTTTAAGTGTGTGTAGTTCACTAAACCACCTCCACTACACTTCACCCCACTTTGACCTCCTTCTCTCCGCGACAACCCTATCAACTGATAAACATGAACTGTGTGATCCGGGTCATGGCACCAATGTGATCAATCAGATATTGAACATGGGTCAAATTTTTTCCAAACCACATGTGCTACATGAGCATGCACTAGTAAAACTGAGATTTCTTCTCAGGCACTCAAACTGAGGATAATTCCAGATGTTCATGCCCTTTTGAAGTCTGCCTCTATTCAGTAATGGAGCGAGTTAGCTCTTATTCCCTATACTCAGTGTGGGATCATTCCAGGCTGCAGCTGTTAATGAGCTTCGGTCTTCCCCTTCTGTCATGCTGGGATTTCTGGCTGTGTGTCTACCTCTCTTCTCTTTATCCACCCACGTTTCATCACAGGATCAGACAAGGGAAGTGGGAAGCTAGCCTCCCCCTGAAGCGAGCAGCCTTGGCCTCTCAAATGCATGCCACAGAACTGTTGACACGGTAACCCAATTGTGCCTCCAGCAAAGTGTTAAGCAACATGGGGAAAGATTACGGTTAATTTAAAGCAGGTATTTTATTACAGCCTGTTTTCAAATGAAGATGAGGAACTGTGTACCATTTTGTGTGTAGAGCAGAAACAATGTTTAATTTATTCACCATCCATTATTTCCAAATGCCTTTTATTTTTTAGATGAGTATGGTATACATTAAATCAACACCCAATGTGAGTAATTCTCATGCAAATGCTGGTAGCTACTAGCTACTTGATCCAGTCAACATTACAGTACAACTCATATCAGCATTTCGAATGGAACCCCGTGGGATAGTAGGTAGACTTTGTTACAGTTACGATACATTTTTCTGTTTGAATGTGTTCATTTGTGTTGTTGTTTTCTATGTCTAAGAGAATGAGTGTCTATACTCCTACTACACAGGAACCCCTCAATGTACTGTACCACTATGGTCAAACCAGAACTGCTTTTATCCACCGTTAATTACTTACAGCCAGAACCTGTTATCCAACCATAATTACCAACACGGGAATGAACACTTTAATGGAACTCAAAGTGGACTTTCTTATCTTCTCAGTGCAACCTTGAAAGTGGCTCCTTAAAATAGAGTGGAGGCAGGCAGGAAGCAAACTCTGAGGAAATCAACCTCCTCCAGTGATCTGTCTTTGGCCAGGGACCGACGCCTCCTGGAGACTCAGGGGGTGCCGAAAGCACAACACTAGACACTATAACAAGGATAGCGTTTCATGAAAATTATGCATCATTCACCACTTTTAAAACTAGAGCACACGCAGCACATTCTCAGAAAGGTGAGGACCTGAGATTGTGTTCCTGTTGACATTGGCTCCCTCAGCTCAGTCTTCAGAATGATGCTGAAATAGCCATGTCAATTTAAAGCAGTATATGTAGAACATTTAATATAAAAACTCAACAACTCTTTAGAGATAACTTGGTTATGATTTTGTTGAGAAGGACCTACGGTGCTGTTGAATTGTTATTGTCATTCTGAAAGGACTTCATTTAGACAAATTAAGCACAATTTAAGAAATTCACAATGCAGTTAATCCATCATTACTAACAATTTCCGACATAGCTGTGTGAAGAAATATACTACATAATAATTGTTAAGGCAGGTTTGATTGCATCTGGCATTTTGGTTTTCAGCATGAATAGTCTCCAGCATATATGCAGCAGAGGCAATGAGAATGATGAGTAAAGTGTTGAGTTTCTTACTGTTATTCTCCAGTTTCTCAAAGGCCCAGAGCGCATCATTGTGTTGATGAGAAGCTGTGGCTAAGTAAGCCTCAGAGATATGTTATTTGAGAGCCACAGCTTGGATGCACTTCTCAGAGTATAAACAGCAATTCATCTTCCCAACTACATGCTCGGAAACAATTGCTCCTGGAATTCTGAAATACTTTTAGTAATTTCATTGCCATATATTTAAAGAGCTCTGAGGCATGGTTACACCACAATGTTCCAGGTGCACTGAGTGTTTGGAAATTAGGTCTTGGTTCTAGAGTTCCAAAATGCTTTTCCATTTGGATTTGAGTGTAATTCATGAAATGAACAGACAACTTTTCCTATTGACATGCCATCCTTTAACTGAGACATCATGCAGAGAGAACCAAATTGAAAAATAATAGGAACATGAACTATAGACCTATTTTGTTCTGAGACGGCAGTTTTCTGACAAACAAAAACAACCCATTTGTCATCTTCAACCCAATTGTTTTTATTTGTGGGTAAATGATGTCAGAGATGGCTAGTCTGGCTTAAAGGGTGATGCTAGGTCAGAAGGTCTTGAGGTCAGGAAGAAAACTGGGTCAAGGACCAGACTTTAATACTTCTCGGATGATGCTCCGCTCCCTAAAGAGGCAATTAGAGGGAAAAATGAGAGTAGTTTCCGAGAGCAAATAACGTTTCAGAAACATAATAACACACCACTGTGGCTTCAGGCAACAATAGAAGCATTGGCAAACCACATTTACAGGCTTTCTTTCTCAATCATGTGAAATCAACAAAAGCCATCACAATAAGAGAAACTGAAGCAAATCCATATGAATGCGAATAATTAGACATCATTAAGCAGCTTTTGAGGTTACCATAGCTGTTTAGGGATTGGGTATAAATATGATTACCTCATAACACAGTTTGTAAAATGTGCATGAGGTGGTGGCAGAGATAGGGCAGCTCTGTGTGAAAGCGAGGCAGAGCATTGTGTGTGTCTGTGTGAGGCTCAGTCTCCATGGGTTTCATCTGCCTGAGAGGTGCTCCTCTGGTCCCTTGTGAAGCAATTTGTTGAGGCAGCTCATAAATTACACAGCCAGTCTGGGATGTCACTTATTAGAGGTGGGTCAGGTTCTGATTGAAAGGTCTGCATATAAAAAGCAGCTCTCTGATTTGTCTCTTTCTGCTGAACAGTGTCTGCACTCGCACAGTGTAGAATTCCCATTACTCATTATTCACAGCCACCGTAAACAGAGAAACTTCGATTAGTGTTTGAAAAGTGTTTACCTCTTGAGAATGGAGAAGACAGTCCAGTAAAAGCGTGTAATCTTTAAAATAACTTGGAAAATAGGAACTTAAAAATGTATCTTTTAAAATAGCAGATAAATCTTAACATCAGTTAGGAATTGTTAACTCTATCTGATGATGAATACATCTAATTTGGCATTGGTACATTTCATATTATGCTTGAAATTAAAAAGAAAACGTATACTATTTAGACAATGTTCTGTGGGTTGATAATTGGAATGTACGTTTTTAAATTGCTTATCAGAGGTGTTTCATCTGACTAAAGAGGAAATAAACATAATCTTAGTAGTGGCCATGGAGTTTGTAGCTTAGTAGCATAAAACTACTCTAAAGTTGGGCTTAAATAATGAAACAATACCTCATTCCCTCTTTAACAGTATTCATATTTTCATTCTACTCTTCTCTATGTAATTTGCTAGGTTGATAAGGTAATGTTGCCAGCGAGCTGAACCAGCCATGAAAAGGATATGCAAGGTGATGACAGCAAGGTTTGTGAGTTGTGAATGTGTTTAAAGCACCACATGATCACAGTAGACATGAAGGATATTCTCTTTGGCAAGTTAGTAAGAAATTGCCCTTTCAGGTACACAAGATTAATATCATTACTGAGAGCACTTTATAAATCTCTCAGTGGGAGATGTGGGTCCAATAGTATAGTCTACCCACCGGGCAAAGTAGTCAGGTCAACATCCAGTTTTGGTTGACATTTGAGTTGTCAACCAAAGTGAAATTCAAATTGAAATATACCAAACCTACTAGCCATTGTGAAGCAATGGAATTACTTTGGGAAAAAAAGTCAACCATGTTGATTCAACCAATATCTGCCCGAATGGTAGCCAGTTGCCACAGGCGAACACAACACAACAATGATAACTCTAATTGATTATAAAAGAATGAATGAATAATAATGCCTTGTCCTCCATTACTGAGAATCCTTCTTTGCATTCTTGGAAATGTCTAAATGTGAGGAGAGTAATACAATTTGTAATACCCTTCTAGCTATCTTGATATGATGTACAGTATGTTTTACTCACACAAATATATATGAGTTCTTCACCAGAGTGTGTCTGTGTCTCTGTGTGTGTTGAAATGTGCAGATCAAATGGATCAACGAGGAAACCAGGCCAGAGAGTGAGGATTCTGTACTGGGAGTTTTTGACTTGCATTGTTTCCTCTGGAAATAAGAGTGGGTCACAATATAAAAACATATATTACTCTAACACATGAAGTTGTATGTAGTTTGGGACAGTCTATTGTAAAGGCAAAAGCACAGATACTCTTCAAACATTTTAAAATATTAATATATCAGAGTCCTTTGAGTTGTAAATAAGAGCATGAATGTGAGACTAAGGATGGTCACCGGTCAGTATAATGCAACCAGTCTTGGGTTTAATTTTCATCTGCAGTCAAGTGTAATGACTCACTACTATTCTGTGTTTATTTTTAATATTTTCAATTTAGCCCTTGTTGAAGCAAACATGATGCAGATGTCAAATTGCACATCAAGTTCTATTCCTCTTTCATTTACTCTGCCAATATCAGACATGGGCAGGGGAGTAAACAGTAGACATGGCCGAAGAACAACAATGAGGAGACACTGGCCTGACTGAGTGTTTAAAAGTAACTTTCTCATTCAAATTACTGGAACCATCTAATATTACATACAGTGGCGATTTTAGCATGTAAATCTTGATGGGGCAAACTCCCCCAATTTGTTTTTAATGCATGCCAGCAAAGCCACTACACAACACAACACTAAATAATACATTTATTGCACTATAACGGTGACAAACGGTGCCCACAAACTGTTAGGGCCTACGTAAAGCTGTCCCAACAGCAGAGCTTTCTTTTCAGCACCATGGAGTGAATCCTTACCACCGCTACATCTGGCTATCAGCAGAGCCTTGTCTGGCAGCGAAACAGTTAATTCAGCCTAATTTACTGCATTTAAAAAAAACATAGCTGATATGGCTGACTTGCTTAAACAAATGTGGCTTCGGCTGACAATTGCGATGAACAAACTATGGTATAAGGGAACGACGAGCAGATAAGAGGCAATCCGTCATTTTGATTAAGACATTAATGAGCGAGCTAGGACGGACGTAGTCAATATAACTATTTGTTCAGCACTTTTGAAATGTACAGCGACAGAATTCAGAATTTCCCTGTACACCAAGTCAGAACCGTAGGATAAATAAAGGGGGCATATAAGCAGACAATGAAAGCTCTTACAATATTCGATGATGACATTTCTCTAAAACAGGCTATAGGCTACATGTGCACCACCAAGTCAGAACAGTATGATAAGTTATGGGACCAAATGATTAGGGTGAGGCGCATGGGCTACCAACAGCTTACTACACAACATACACTTAGTATTACTTTCTTAGCTACAGTATACATGTCTCTCTGGCATACTACATAATTTGTGCAGCAGCATACAGGACATTATATGACTCACAGGAAGGTGGTGTTGTGGTCCTTCTTGTCGGCAAACTTTGTCATGAAACGTTGTCATCAAAGTCTGGCATTCTCTGGATTTATGGTTCTTTCAAGAAAACTGGGAACTCTGAAAAAAACAAGGTAGAATCATGACGTCAGTGATCTTCAGGTAGGCGCTTTAGAAAGAGGTCCGAGTTGGATGACCATTCAAAAATTATTTTCCCAGTCGGAGCTCGTTTTTTTCAGAGTTCCCAGTTGTTTTGAACTCACTGAAGTCTGAGATTTCCCAGTTCCAAGTTTCCAGTTGTTTTGAACACGGCAGAAGTCATGCTGGATTGACAGTATGGCCAATGTATTAAACCTTTTCTGGCCCATGATGTTGCATGTGAACATTTATCCTATTAGGCTTGGAAAAGGGACCCTTAAACCTAGACTTGGACCACACACCCTCTCCACCGAATAGCAGGCAGGGGAAACAAAATAGTGATTGCTTTGCAATGCTTGCAGTTAGCCACTGATTCCTTCCACTCATAGTTGATTTTGCAACTTGTTGTGTAATGTTTATGTCAAATGGCCGATGAGCAGATACGTTTTACCTATAATTTCTCTTCATATGACAAGGATTGAAAAGGATTGAAAAGTTTATTCTTTCCTGATGATGAAATTGTGATCTACCCTTTCCACATCCTTTCTATTCTGGTGAGTGGATTTTCACTAGGGAGCTGGGAGTATTGATATGCTAACAAAACGGCACAAGAGATACCTTCAAGGGGACTTCTCTTTACATGAATGCCCCCAGAGTTATTATCCATTATGCTAATGACTACACTGTCTTTTCCCATTACCTTGTTGACAAAAGATCTTGGGCTGAAATCAGATGGTAACCCATTGCTTGTTATTGTAAGATTGCAGGAAAGATAAAGATAATGGTTTAGCATGAGTCAAATGTCTAAGGATTTTATTTTCAATACCTCATCTCTCTACCTCTACTTCAATAGGAATAAAATAATTGCATGAACAAGTAAAACACCTTTGGATATAAGCTGAGGAAGTCTCACCTATAGGCTAGGTGACAGTAAGGAGCAGCTAGCTCTCATTGTGTGTCTGTTAGAAGAGATGTTGCCTGGTGTCAAGTGATTCAAGATTAAATGTAAATGCCTTGAAACATTTTAGGTGTTTGTTCTATCTTGTAGCAGAGAGGCATTTCAGAGTTGATAATGTGCAAAAAGGAACGTGATTGCAATTGATCAAAGACAATTGTTCTTAGCCTTGCTGATGGTAACCAAGTTTTGTGTTTACCCTTTAAGATAATATAATATATTTCAGACGCTACTTAACTTTCTATCAGGCTTAGCCAAATTTAGTCCATTGTCCTCCACTGGCAGAGATTGGCATTAGAGAGATTCAGATATTCATACCATCTAAAATTACAACAAAAAAAGGATGTGTCTTTACAGTTTTCCCTCTGTTTGCTTTAGTTTAACAACTTACTTGAAGAATACTTGCCTATTGTGGCACACTTGGTGTCAAACGATAGTTCACTTAGAGTCTCTTCACACTTTCTACTCTTTTTGTAAAAATACTGTGGGCTACACATATCACTAAAATGTAAACTCGACCGTTACCTACGGAGTTAGTGCACGACACTTGCCTGACAGTTGCCCCACTTGAAGAAGGGCAGTGTAAACAGAATTGTCTCGTTGAGCCAACACTCCTACAGTATAAATGGTAATAGCAGAGCAATGTTTTTGAAACAGCTGAAATGTATAGCCATTTTCCTACTTGAGACTTGTTTTATTGAGTTTTTACTTGAATTTGCAGTATCTGCCGGCTGCACTAACCCACTTAAACTATGGAAGCCCATTCCCACCACCAAAAACATGTAAAATGTAGATCATACACATGTAATGACACCACATGTAATGATTTGCATGATATTGCTAAAAATTGGTTTGTTGTAATGTTGTGAGGTAGACTCAGGCCTAATGTACTTTTATATTCATATGCGAGGGTTAATCGTTCATTTTTGATAGGCTAACGTTACTTGATGAAGACATGCTGTTAACAACTCTGTGCTTTTGCCTTGAAGCTAAAATGTAATGAGTAGCCTACAGATGAGAAGATCAACCCTTTAATTGTCTGCACATACACTACGGGTCAAACGTTTTAGAACACCTACTCATTCAAGGGTTTTTCTTTATTTTGACTATTTTCTACATTGTAGAATAATAGTGAAGACATCACAAATATGAAATAACACATATGGAATTATGTAGTAACCAAAAAAGTGTTAATCAAATCAAAATATATTTTATATTTGAGATACTTCAAATAGCCACCCTTTGCCTTGATGACAGCTTTGCACACCCCTTGCCAGCCACAATAAAAGGTAACGCATGGATGTAATGTGAACTTAAAAGTAGAATTCTCTCCTTCATATCCAATAGTGGGAATAGGGTGTAAGGCTTTAAAGTCTTTAAACAGTAAAGTTAATATTGACCATCCACATTAGTCCTTTTGTTTGCAGTCTTACATCGGTTTTGAAGTAAAGTTTTGTGATTCCAACTGTGTCATGTATTAAATTGCCAATACAAGTTAAACTATATATTCCTTCTAATGCCCTTCCATGATTTCTCCAAAACGTTCATTACACTTGCTTCTTGGCAGCCAATGTAATGTGAGGTGCTTATTGTTAATTACATAACGAGTCTTTCAGTTGAGTGAGAAAAATAGACTTTCGTAATGATTAGGTAGGCTACTTTAATTTTCTGCACTTACTTTCATGGAAATATCTTACTTACGTCACACTGTAATTTTCACACTGATGAAGACCTTTGATGTAGCCTACCTACTTACAATATGTTGAAATGGCAGTTGCATATTATGTTACTGTAATATAATGAGTTACTGATTTTCTGCACTTGAGTAGTCCTGAAGTAAAATAGCTTTATGTTTTGACTCTTTGTGGCATGTCCAATATTCTCCAGTGTTGCGAAATTGACATTTCCTTTGGAGATAAGAAATAACTACTTACAGTGTCTTCACAAAGTATTCATAGCCCTAGACTTATTCCACAGTTTGCTGTGTTAGAGCCTCAATTCAAAATGGATTAAATATTATTTTTTCTCACCCATCTACACACAATATCCCATAATGACAAAGTGAAAACATGCTTTTAGAAACTTGCAAATGTATTGAAAATGAAATACAGAAATATCTAACTTACATAATTATTCACAGTACATGCTAGAAACACCGTTGGCAGGACTTCCGAGTTGCGCAGCGGTCTAAGGAACTGCATCGCAGTGCTAGAGGCGTCACTACAGTTCCGAGTTTGATCCCGGGCTGTGTCGCAGCCGGCCATGACCGGGAAACCGATGAGGCGGCGCACAATTGGCCCAGTGTCGTCCGGGTTAGGGGAGGGTTTGGCCGGCTGGGATGTCCTTGTCCCATCGCACTCTAGCGACTCCTTGTGGTGGGCCAAGCGCATGCACGCTGACTTCGGTTGCCAGCTGTATGGTGTTTCCTCTGACACATTGATGCAGCTGGCTTCCGGGTTAAGCGAGCAGTGTGTCAAGAAGCAGTGCTGCTTGGCGGGGTCGTGTTTCGGAGGACACATGGCTCTCGACCTTTGCCTCTCCCGATTCCATACGGGAGTTGCAGCGATGGGACAAGACTGTAACTGCCAATTGGATATCATGAAATTGGGGATAAAAAGGGGTAAAAAGTACCCCCCAAAAAAAGAAACACAGTTGGCAGCGATTACGGCGGTAAGTCTTCTTGGGTAAGTCTCTAAGAGCTTTACACACCTGGATTGTGCAATAGTCGCTCTTTATTATTTTCATTATTCTTCAAGCTCTGTCAAGATGTCGGTGCTCATGGCTACACAGACATTTTCAAATCTTGCAGATTTAAGTTAAAACGGTAACTTGGCCACTCAGGAACATTCGCTGTCTTCTTGGTAAGCAACTCCAGTGTAGATTTGGCCTTGCGTTGTAGGTTATTGTCCTGCTGAAAGGTGAATTCCTCTCCCAGTGTCTGTTGTAAAGCAGACTGAAGCAGGTTTTCCTCTAGGATTTTGCCTGTGCTTAGCTCCATCCCGTTTCTTTTACCAATGGCCTCATGGTAACATCCCTGAGCAGTTTCATTCCTGTCCTGCAGCTCAGTTCAGAATGACGACTATATCTTTGATGTGTCTGGGTGGTTTAATACATAATGCACAGCATAATTATTGACCATGCTTAAAGAGATATTCAATGTCTAATTTGATATTGTTACCGATCTACCAATCACTGCCCTTTTAAGAGTCTTTCAAAAGGCTCCCTACCCTGTGTACTTGAATCTGTGCTTGAAATTCAATACTTGACTGAGGGACCTTACAGATGTTGTATGTATGGGGGACAGAGGAAGTATTAGTCATAAATAAAAAATGAATGTCAATCCTTATTATTTCATCCATGTAACATATTCTGTGATCTGTTTAGCCAAATTTTACACCTGAACTAATTTAGGCTTGCCTAAAGAAAGAAGCTGAATACTTACAGTTGAAGTAGGAAGTTTACATACACCATAGCCAAATACATTTAAACTCAGTTTTTCACAATTCCTGACATTTAATCATAGAAGTCAGAAGTTTACATACACTCAATAAGTATTTGGTAGCATTGCCTTTACATTGTTTAACTTGGGTCAAACTTTTCGGGTAGCCTTCCACAAGCTTCCCACAACAAGTTGGGTGAATTTTGGCCCATTTCTCCTGACAGAGCTGGTGTAACTGAGTCAGGTTTGTAGGCCTCCTTGCTTGCACAAACTTTCTATAGGATTGAGGTCAGGGCTTTGTGATGGCCACTCCAATACCTTGACTTTGTTGTCCTTAAGCCATTTTACCACAACTTTGGAAGTATGCTTGGGGTCAATGTCCATTTGGAAGACCCATTTGCGACCAAGCTTTAACTTCCTGACTGATGTCTTGAGATGTTGCTTCAATACATCCACATAATTTCCCTTCCTCATGATGCCATCTATTTTGTGAAGTGCACCAGCCCTCCTGCAGCAAAGCACACCCACAGCATGATGCTGCCACCCCTGTGCTTCACGGTTGGGATGGTGTTCTTCGGCTTGCAAGCTCCCTCTTTTATCTCCAAACATAACGATGGTCATTATGGCCAAACAGTTCTATTTTTGTTTCATCAGACCAGAGGACATTTCTCCAAAATGTATGATCTTTGTCCCCATGTGCAGTTGCAAACCGTAGTCTGGCTTTTTTATGGCGGTTTTGGAGCAGTGGCTTCTTCCTTGCTGAGCGGCCTTTCAGGTTATATCGATATAGGACTAATTTTACTGTGGATATAGATACTTTTGTACCTGTTTCCTCCAGCATCTTCACAAGGTCCTTTGCTGTTGTTCTGGGATTGATTTGCACTTTTCGCTCCAAAGTATGTTCATCTCTAGGAGACAGAACGCGTCTCCTTCCTGAGTGGTATGACGGCTGCGTGGTCCCATGGTGTTTATACTTGCGTACTATTGTTTGTACAGATGAACGTGGTACCTTCAGGCGTTTGAATATTGCTCCCAAGGATGAACCAGACTTGTGGAGGTCTACAAATTTTTTTCTGAGGTCTTGGCTAATTTCTTTTGATTTTCCAAATGATGTCAAGCAAAGAGGCACTGAGTTTGAAGGTAGTCCTTGAAATACAGCCACAGGTACACCTCCAATTGACTCAAATGATGTCAATTAGCCTATCAGAAGCTTCTAAAGCCATGACATCAATTTCTGGAATTTTCCAAGCTGTTTAAAGGCACAGTCAACTTAGTGTATGTAAACATCTGACCCACTGGAATTGTGATACAGTGAATTATAAGTGAAATAATCTGTCTGTGAACAATTGTTGGAGAAATTACTTGTGTCATGTACAAAGTGGATGTCCTAACCGACTTGCCAAAACGATAGTTTGTTAACAAGAAATGTATGGAGTGGTTGAAAAACGAATTACTTTGACATTACAGAGTGTTTTGAGTTCATTGTTGAATAAAATGTGAAGAAATCCAAGGGGTATGAATACATTTGCAAGGTACTGTACAGTCGCGGTCAAAAGTTTTGAGAATGACACAAATACTAATTTTCACAAAGTCTGCTGCCTCAGTTTTGATGATGGCAATTTGCATATACTCCAGAAAGTCATGAAGAGTGATCAGATGAATTGCAATTAATTGCAAAGTCCCTCTTTGCCATGAAAATGAAAATGAACTTAATCCCCCAAAAACGTTTCCACTGCATTTCAGCCCTGCCACAAAAGGACCAGCTGGCATCATGTCAGTGATTCTCTCGTTAACACAGGTGAGAGTGTTGACGAGCACAAGGCTGGAGATCACTCTGTCATGCTGATTGAGTTAGAATAACAGACTGGAAGCTTTAAAAGCAGGGTGGTGCTTGAAATCATTGTTCTTCCTCTGTTAACCATGGTTACCTGCAAGGAAACACGTGCCGTCATCATTGCTTTGCACAAAAAGGGCTTCACAGGCAAGGATATTGCTGCTAGTAAGATTGCACCTAAATCAACAATTTTTCGGATCATTAAGAACTTCAAGGAGAGAGGTTAAATTGTTGTGAAGAAGGCGTCAGGGCGCACAAGAAAGTCCAGCAAGCACCAGGACCGTCTCCTAAAGTTGATTCAGCTGCGGGATTGGGGCACCACCAGTGCAGAGCTTGCTCAGGAATGGCAGCAGGCAGGTGTGAGTGCATCTGCACGCACAATGAGGCTAAGACTTTTGGAGGATGGCTTGGTGTCAATAAGGGCAGCAAAGAAGCCACTTCTCTCCAGGAAAAACATCAGGGACAGACTGATATTCTGCAAAAGGTACAGGGATTGGACTGCTGAGGACTGGGCTAAAGTCATTTTCTCTGATGAATCCCCTTTCCGATTGTTTGGGGCATCCGGAAAACACCTTGTCTGGAGAAGACAAGGTGAGCGCTACCATCAGTCCTGTGTCATGCCAACAGTAAAGCATCCTGAGACCATTCATGTCTGGGGTTGCTTCTCAGCCAAGGGAGTGGGCTCACTCACAATTTTGCCTAAGAACACAGCCATGAATAAAGAATGGCACCAACACATCCTCAGATAACAACTTCTCCCAAACATCCAAGAACAGTTTGGTGATGACCAATGCCTTTTCCAGCATTATGGAGCACCTTGCCATAAGGCAAAAGTGATAACTAAGTGGCTCGGGGAACAAAACATCGACATTTTGGGTCCATGGCCAGGAAACTCCCCAGACCTTAATCCCATTGAGAACCCATCCACCCTGACCAACCATCCTACTTTCGTTTTTGCCTTAAGTAACCTTCTGTCTTATGTAACCATACCAAAACGTAATATATCATACTAACGTGTCCCCTGATTTACCCACTATGTTACGTCTAGTCTATGAGACCAGGTTATATGGACACATTGCTATAAAGGGACATAACAAAGGTATTCTTACTGTAATAACATAGGCATATTGAAGTCTAACTTGGTGAAGTTTAATAAAACAATTTTTTTGGGGGGGTGGTTGCAATAAAATGTGCGCAATAGAACATTGCTGATTGATAAATGTTGATGGTAGGCTATGATAGGTGTAGGCTATAGCCTCCTGTAGTTTTGTCATTCACTAAAAAAAGAGCAACAATTTGTTCCAATTTCTGAAGGATTAGCCTACACCTTAAATAGATGGGCCATTATGAAGTCTACACCATGAATTCACCTTCATATTCAATAGTCTGATGTTATATTCAAATTGTGTTGCGATAAGTAGAAAGAAATAGCCTATTAATGAGAACAACCATTGATACAGATTGTGATTTATACGGGGGAGGGGTCTATGGTGTCTGCGGTAGGGGTCTGCCGTAAAAAGCCAGACTCACTTGAGGAACAGTTTGGACATCAATCGGTTCTGTATCGAAAGCGGCTTGAGATCCCTGTGTCCCGGACGTCTCCACTGTCTTCACCTCCAGCATCCTCCTGGTTTTTAAGAACTTTCCCTTCGCCTGAAGCAACCTTTCCTGTCTTTTCTGTTGAAGGTAAGGTTGCATGAAAGTGAATGGAGAATGTTAGGCTACTTCGGTGGCTAATGCGTTCACTCCACTTATAATTTGAGTAAACGCATAGCAGCAGGTATAACTAGTAGCCTAGGCTAGGCTACCTAGATGCACCACAGCCGGTTGATTTGCGCATTTTCATGAAAAGCCTTAGATTGCCAGTGCATTGTACACAAATCAATGCTTTCTCTCCCGTGTACATGAAGATAAAGTTCATATTCACCATCTTAAAAAAAAACATGAGTCCGTTGCAGCATTTCTGATCTACACTTCAGTACAAAGCATATTGTCAGTACATTCAAAATGGAAGGTTATTCGTTGTAGTTTTGTCACTATAGCAAGCGTTCTAATTGATCTCACCGCCTAATACTTACACATTTGGTGCACTAATGCGTTCCAATGCTCTTGTTGGAAGACCCGGTGAACTATAGGGTTTTGTTTCAACTTGCATCACAGAACAGTTTGATGAATCACGTTACTGAATTTCACCCAGCGTTTTAACCTATTTCGTATTGTCTTTCTGGGTTTTCGGGAAGTTGTTCAGTTAGGCTCTAGCCTAATTGCTGAACATGGCATACTCCAGTGGGTAGCTGCCATACCCTCCTAAAGCAGTACACTTTATTTATGTTTGAAACAACCAGTGCTTGAGCTGTCCGCGGTGCTGATTTTAGGTAATCTCTCTCTCTCTCTCTCTCTCTCTCTCTCTCTCTCTCTCTCTCTCTCTCTCCCTGTGTGACAGGCAGTGTGTGTATGTTCACGTGTGTGCATGTGTGTGTCAGATCTGTTATGCATATGTCCTGCCTTCAACTTCGATAACGGCACTGTGGGACTTTGGCCAACAGGAACAGTTCTTATTAACTAGACCCAAGTCTGCTGTCATGATTGGCAGGAAAGATATACCACCCTCCCTTCTGACATGATTACCATAAAGTTCAACCCCTTACAGGAAGGTAAAGCATAATGTATCATTAGCTGTTTTTCTTTCAAATGTAACTCAAAATATTTATTCCATGATCACACCCTTCAGTCACTTAGTCTGGCAAAACAATGATTAATACACCACTTTGTGGCTTCATTTCTAAAGCAGTGACTTAATAAATCTGCCACGTCTCTGCAGCCCTGTCGATTAGTCTCAGGAGGGCCACTGAGAGAATACATATGGGCGCCCTCAGTTCCTCATACCCATCAGACAGACTGGCAGTGGCCCACTACGGCCCGGCCATTCAGCCTGCTCTCACCAAATTGCAACAGATGTCAAATCACTCCATCTTCCACCATCCACACAAAATTAATTAGAACATAAAAGCAGTGATCCATTTGGTCATTGTTCTGGAGAGGAAAATATTGGCCTTGCTGCTTCTTGCTGACAAATGTATGCATAATATAGACACATCAGAATGACAACATGATGTGCTGCACTGACCAACAGACAGCGTCAATGTTTTTCATATATATTAATATGTATGGGGTGTAATTGTCTGTGTGTATAACTATCTCACCAATGCTACTATCACTGAGTTGTCTTATAACTTGAGTAAACATGACATTTCTCTGAGGTATCATGCATTATGCATGTTCCCCCCAGTTCCCCGTGTTGGGATATGAAGCTGCATGGCAGTGAGCTCAGTGCAGGCCAGGCAGGCCAGGTCAAGTATCTAGCTGAGGCCTAATCTTCACTGGGGTGATAGAGAGAGATAACAGTGATAGATGGAGCGGCTGGTGAGGTTTAACATCCTGAGCTCAGTGTTGTCTGCCGGGGTCAGGCCTGTGATATCAGACCGCCAGTTCAGCCAGCTCCCTCCACCCGTCCTCATGCCAGGGATCTTGGCAGTGTTAATAGCTGCAGATGTGTATATGAGCCGGGCTGGTTCTGTATTCATGGCCACAGATGTTTTAATGAGTGCTGTGTTGCTGCACAGGCGTCTGTCAGTCCCTCGCACACTTCAAGTGAAATGCTTCCCTGGCCATCCGCCAGCCAGCCAGCAGGCAGCCAGGATGTTATTGTGACATGTGTGGGCTACATTCTCAGTGATGTCTTCAGGAAGTGCATTTTTGGAAAGTTCAGTACTAGAAAATAGAGAGGAAAGCGAGCAATGATGCATACTTATATGACCCTGTTTGGTGATTGGAATGGAAGGAAATGTTCTTGCAATTAGTTAATGATGGCTCATTGCTACATGAATCATGCTTTATGTCACCCTTGTTGTGGAAGTGTAGCATAGAAGGATAATAACACCCCTTTTAGACTCCCCAAAGCTATCAACAAAGGTTTCTTGATGCATATGAGCAAAACAACTCTTGATCAGAAGAACGCTACACTGCATTTAGCAAAATTACAATTTAATTACATTTTCGAAAGGTAGGGTTGCATAGAGTACCCTTCTGATCAAGAACACCTACAGATAAAATGACCTTGAAATTGTAAAAGAAAAACTTAGATTTGTCCTGATCTGCAAAATTCTTCAAAAGCGTTTATTTCTGATTTATCAAATATAGACATCATCAATATATATTTTCACTTTAAGAATCCATCTCTAATGGATTGCAGTATGCCACAATATCTTGCGAGGATATTTGAAGGAGCAGGGAGAGGACATGTGGTAGGTTTGTAGGAGGCCAGGTACAGTAAACAAGACAGACTGGTGACCTTCACCTGCTGAAGGAGACTGATTGGAGCGTGGTTGGAGGCTGATCTATGTGACAGGAACCACCGTGATTTATTTCTGGTGCTGCTACAATCCTTAAAAACTGCCCTCAACATTTCACACCAAGTTATTAGAACTTACTGAATAACCTTTCGGGTGATGAAAGAACATGATAAGCGGTCTCCATTTCAGTCCTTTATCTGAAACAGAAGAAAGATTGGCATTCTCCCCTGACACCCGGAGTGACGCAGAGGCTGGGGCAGCGCAGCTTTAATTGTTGATGTCGAGGAAAACTGCTATTTCTGTAAAGTCAATGGGTGGGTGCACCTACGTTTGATTTGTTTTGATTTGTAATTTGCTTTTCTCAGCAGAATCTTTACCTTTCAGTCATCCTCCTTCATTTAATACTCCTTGGCAGCAGAGGCTCATGAATAAATCAGAGCCCTCACTGTCAGTGCTTTGAGGGAGAGGGAATGGACTTATCATGTACTGTACCATTCTGAACTGGGAAGTACTTTCATCCTTTTCCTGCTCCTCCTTCACTAAAAATACCCACCCCAGACCCTTTAAAGTACTGTCTATACATTATCATTGGGATGAAGTTTTTATGTGGAATTCATAAATAAAATTTGTCCTTGTTTTTTCTGTTTTCTATAATAATACTGTCACTATCAATTATTTATCAGAACCTGACTGTGAAGCCATAAGCCCTTGTGTAAGGGTTTTGAACAAATATTCCTCAATTACTTATACCTTATGTAAGATGGCTGCCTCCACTGTGGTCACTCTTGGTTGTAATCTTCTTAGCAATAGACAATATTCATCATATCGTCATATATTTCCAAAGAGATAGATAGATAGATCGCTTGTGCCAGATCACGGTATTCAGGGTAATGCGCACGGTGGAGGTACTATCTGGACTTTCCACAGTGGTTGCACCAACGGAAACATCTAGACACCTACCCAGACACTCACGCGACCACCCCGTGAGAGCCCTCTGCGGCCATGAGAAGGTGGGGTTGTGGAGTGCTAACCAAGGGATACATAATACCACAGGGAAAGCAGGAGATTCAATAATCGAAAAAAATCACCTGCTCAAAATGATTCTCCTAGGTGATCATGGTGACTGGTATAGTGACTTCCGTAACAAATCCGGACGCTGATGGTCGACTATCGAGTGGTCTGAAGGGACGTGGAATGGAGAGGGGAACCAATGAAATGCCTTGATGGCGTGCGAATGCCCTATCCATAAAGTTCCCAGCTGCGCCTGAATCGACTAGCGCCTAACACTGGGGAACTACCATGTGATTGGGAAAGTGGATAGGTAGGGTACAGTGCGCAACAGAGGGCTCTGAACAAGTGTGGGTGTTCGATACCTGGGGTGATGCGTGAGTGCCCTGCCTGCCGCCTCCAGGCCCAAAATAACGTTGACTACGACGTGTGGTGGATTGTCCCTTCGTGCCACCAGTGGCACTGTCGCTGTCCTCCTCCGCTCTCTCGACCGGCGGCTCCACCCAGCTCCATCGGCCCAAAAGAGGCGAGCAAACTCCCTGTAGTCCTCCAACGCGGCTCCTCCTTCGTTCCACACCGTGTTGGCCCACTCCAGGGCTTTCCCACAGAGGCAGGAAACGAGGACGGACACCTTCTCCCGCTCCGATGGTGCCGGCCTGATGCTGGCGAAGTAAAGCTCCAATTGGAGGAAGAATCCCTGGCACAGCGCCGCTGTCCCCTCAAATGCCCGTGGTCGGGATATCTGGATCCCTCCTGGTGCTGGGGTGTAGGTGGCTGGATCCGGTTGGCCAGCTGGTCTCGACAGATCGGGTCTGCTCCTCTCCAGGCGTTGGACTACCTGAAGAACCTGATCCTTCGCTTCCCCCAAGCTGGCCAGCATCGTGAAGTGCTCCTGGACCCGTGCCACGACTCCAGGCATGCGCTCTTCTCCCGCTGACTCCATAGCGGGTGGGTGATTCTGTGATGCGTGTGATAGAAGGAGTCAGGGGCAGGAAAGTAAGACACATCCAAAGAGTTTATTACGTCGATAAAGAGTTGCGCAAGGATGCGACAACAAAACTCAGGCACAGGGGAAATATCTACCCTGGCAACAACAAGGTAAGGGTAGCTCAACCGAGCTACACACAGCTCACTACAAACAATCACCCACACAGACAAGGAAGCAGAGGGAACACTTCTACAATGACTAATTGGGGAAAAGAACCAGGTGTGTGTGATTAATTAGACAAGACAAGTGGAGTGATGATAAATGGATCGGCAGCAGCTAGTAAGCCGGTGAACGCCGAAACCTGCCCGAACAAGGAGGGGAGGCAGCCTCGGCGGAAGTCGTGACATTAAGAGAAAGATGCCTGAGGATAATACCCTAGGAATAAGGTGGGAGCTGAGCTTAGCTACATCTAACAAATCCTCTGACTCACAGGCATCAGGAACACATTGGTGGTAGAGGAAGAGGTGGTGCAGAAACCATAGTGAGGATACGCTAGCTACAGTGACTTCAGAAAGTATTCACACCCCTTGACTTATTCCACATTTTGTTGTGTTACAGCCGGAATTTCAAATACATTAAATTGAGATTGAGATTGTGTGTCACTGACCTACTCACAATACCCCATAATGTCAAAGTGGAATGATGTTTTTAGAAATGTTTACAAATGTAATTAAAATAAAAAATGAAAAGCTGAAATGTCTTGAGTCAATACGTATTCAACCCCTTTGTTATGGCAAGTCTAAATATATTCATGAGTAAAAATATGCTTAAGAAGTCACATAATAAGTTGCATGGACTCACTGTGTGTGCAATAATAGCATTTAACCTGGTTTTTGAAAGACTATCTAATCTCTGTACCCCACACATACAATTATCTGCAAGGTCCCTCAGTCGAGCAGTGAATTTCAAACATAGATTCAACCACAAAGATCAGGGAGGTTTTCCAATGGCTTGCAAAGAAGGGCACCTATTTGTAGATGGGTAAAAACAGACACTGGGAGAGAAATTCATCTTTCAGCTGGACAATAACCTAAAACACAAGGCCAAATATACACTGGAGTTGCTTACCAAGACGATATTGAATGTTCCTGAGTGGTCTAGTTACAGTTTTGACTTAAAATCGGATTGATAATCTATGGCAAGACTTGAAAATGGCTGTCTAGCAATGATCAACAACCAACTTGACAGAGCTTGAAGAATGTTAAAAAGAATAATGTGCAAACATTGTACAATCCAGTTGTCCAAAGCTCTTAGAGAGTTACTGCCAAAGGTGATTCTAACATGTATTGGCTCCGGGGTGTGAATACTTAGATATTTCTGTATTTCATTTTCATGAAATCTGCAAACATTTCTAAAAACATGTTTTCACTTAGTCATTGTGGGGTATTGTGTGTAGATGGGTGAGGAAAAAATGAATGTAATCCATTTTGAATTAAGGCTGTAACACAACAAAATGTGGAATAAGTCAAGGGGTATGAATACTTTGTGAAATCACTGTATATACTGTAGTATAGACTCTAAACTGAGTCCAGGGCCACCTGCATCAGCCTAAAAGAGGGCATGTCATGTGGGCCTGTCACGCAAGATGGATACTGCACAAACCCTCGCAAATTATATTATAACAGTAGCAATTTCCAGTTAAACAGAAATCTAAAACATGTCATGGAGAATTTATGTCTTCAAAAAGTGTGAAGTATAAGTTTGAGTTACGCGGGGGTAGTGACTTGGGCTGAACTACAGTCTTTGAGACTTTGCCGTTCAGAGGAATGTCTCAGAGGACTCAATATGTATTCTGGAAATTGAGTTTTGGTCAAGGCACTCAAGGCAGTCAGTTCAGGGCTGAATCATTTTTGGAGCTTGTACATACAAGCCATTGTGTTTTGTGATAGCATCTTCCAGTAGCAAATACAGAGCACATTTTTGTGTTCCTATTTTCTGCTCTCTTAATTATTGACAAATCTATTTCATAGATCTACCATACATTCAGACACATATTATGGGTAATGTTTACAAATACTGTACATACGTATATGTCTAACTTGAGTGAATAACCAATTTTTATTTGCATTTAAAGTTATGTTTTTAAAATAAATAAAAACATATGTCAACTCTTGAATAACCTCAACTCTTCCCGTATGCATAATCTATTCCATATTTCAGATTTACACTTCTAAACTTTCTCTTTCCATAATCTTCTGCAGTTTTGCATATTCCACTCCTTCATCTTTGAAATCCTACCTCCTGTCAGTAATTTCAACATCCACCTGCAGGAGAGGGATTTCACGGAGGCTTCTTTGAGCACTGTAAGGACGTTTTTATTTAAGTGTGACGTACAGAATTCGAAACTCCCTAGAAATCTTTATTTTCTGGGTTGTCTCCGGGTTTGCCACTTGCATTGTCCTAAGTATAGCCCAGTAGCAGTAGCAGTTGCATGGCAGCGTTGTGTTACTCTCTGTATTGCTTCATTGTAATACATGCCAGTGTCACACCATTGCCTCATAAATGTTTCAATCAGGCCCCCAGATTTTGTTCTGGAGCTTGAAGTCACAAGCTCTGCTGGTTGGCTACTGCGTAGCAACCTAGCTGTGCCAAAAGACCTGGTCTGCCCTAGAAAGCTTATCTAAATTAAGATCGCCAGAACTGCCAAACAACATTTTTTTAGACTGCCGTTTTGAGGCTATTAAATAAGATTGATCCCCACAGTGAATTATTTTTAAGTTCGCTACAAATTAAGATATTTAATTAAATAGTGATCCATTCTGACTACTACATTTGTCATCACACAGGACCACTTGCTGACACAGACCAATCACGGGCCAGCAGGCTACGAGGAGGCTCGCGCCCTCATGCAATATACATTAAGTCTGATTCTCTCTGGTTGGATGAAAACGACTACATCGACCATGATCCTTTGCTAGTTAGGGCGACTTTCATCATGATCCTTCGAGATTGTTTGGTGCCATTCAGCTCCATTCAGCAATATTGCGCGCTTTAAATTCAAATACTTCTGGCTTCATGCGCCATCAGGAGTTTTCCATAGGAATACGTTGATGACGTCAGCGCTATCACTATCTACTGGGTTTTAATATCTATGGTTTCAGTACACTATTTCTGTCAGTGTGCCTCCAGATGCTAGAACGTTACATTTACTGTTATGTGAATTTCTTATGCAGTTGTGCTTGTGAAGAGAGTATTTGACAGGCCCTGACCTGCATACTGTACACTGCGCTGCTAGCTCACACATTACAAGCACCTCTATTCTACTTGTGTTTTCTTTTACTGCGTTGTCAACGTCCCCCACTCTCAACCATACACACTCGCAACAGGAAGGTTAAGATCATAGAACTGAACATTACACTTAGATTAAGCAATATCTCATAATAATGAATGGTGCCTTGTCTCATAATAATGAATGGGGTGTGAAGGTTGATGAAAGTATGTGTCTCTTTCAGTCTCCATTCTTTATGGAACTGTATGTTCTACTCTTTGTAAAACATATCCAAGCTTTCAGTGTCCTCTCAGTAAGAAAAAATAGTGTGTACTCTATGTTGCTTGGTTCACAGTGTCATGAACATTTGTGAGGTTTTAATGAACAGTTAGTAATGTATACTATTTCAAGCTTTAAGATGATAAATAATTTAGTCGATCACCACACATAATTGAAGATGCTTCAGACCAGGGCTCCAGACTAACATTTTCAACTTTTTCAGTTGGTGGCACCAGCCCATGATTTGGTCGCAACAATAATTTTAATGCATCACGCAATAGAAAAAATGCGTAACCATTTTACAAATTAATTCACAGTGCTTTCGTAAGAGGTGTAATAGACTACTGAGATAGTATTCAAGAAGTACATTGTTTCAACCCAAAATGGTTCTTCAGCTGTCCCCATAGAATAACCCTTGTGGAAAGGGTTCTACATGGAACTGAAAAGGGTTTTACCTGGAACCAATACTAGTTCTTCAAAGTGTTCTCCTATGGGGACAGCCGAATAACCCTTTTAGGTTCTAGATAGCACCTTTTTTTCTAAGAGTGTAACATGTCCATGCAGGAATGCAAGATTTAAGATATTTTGATGTGCAACATAATCCAGTGATTGTCAGGAATGTTGGGTTGACAATTAGGCTATTGTTGTTATGTTTTACTGTTAAAATAGGGCTCCAGAATGTTATTTTGTTCAATTGAGATAAATTTGCCTAATCTTTTTTTGCAGTAATATCATAGGCTAATTTATTTGGGGCTAATTCACCACCCGAGTAAGTGGAAACTCAAAACACATTAGCTAGATCAGGGATTCTCAAACTTTTTGGGGCTGGGGACCCCTTTTGTGATAGCAAATTCATCAGGGACCTCCTCATAATCAGAACACAACTCGAGTGAGATAGAAATAGCATACAAGGAGTTTTACGATGACTTCTGCAGTGCATGCAAGCTTTCAAGCAAATTTCCTGTAATTGTACACATTTTGTCATGGGGCAGAGAAATGTTTTGTTGTTGCAGCTTTAAAGCTAGTATCCTGCAATTCTACACATTTTCCCATGAGGCAGAGAGAAAACATTGCAGTTTTAAAGCTTAAATTACAGTGCATTTATATAAAAATAGTGGAGTGCTGTGGATACCAACATCCATGTGAGCCTCTCAGGCCCATGTTGGCCAGGGTTAAGAAGATAATTTGTAGATTAATAATATTAGATTGTGTTGTATTAAACTTAAACACACTCTAAACTTATTCCACGGATCCCTTAGCCAAAATGTGTTTAATATGTTGTTGTTAGTAATACAGTGAGGAAAAAAAGTATTTGATCCCCTGCTGATTTTGTACGTTTGCCCACTGACAAAGACATGATCAGTCTATCATTTTAATGATAGGTTTATTTGAACAGTGAGAGACAGAATAACAACAACAAAATCCAGAAAAACGCATGTCAAAAATGTTACAAATTGATTTGCATTTTAATGAGGGAAATAAGTATTTGATCCCTCTGCAAAACATGACTTAGTACTTGGTGGCAAAACCCTTGTTGGCAATCACAGAGGTCAGACGTTTCTTGTAGTTGGCCACCAGGTTTGCACACATCTCAGGAGGGATTATGTCCCACTCCTCTTTGCAGATCTTCTCCAAGTCATTAAGGTTTTGAGGCTGACGTTTGGCAACTCGAACCTTCAGCTCCCTCCACAGATTTTCTATGGGATGAAGGTCTGGAGACTGGCTAGGCCACTCCAGGACCTTCATGTGCTTCTTCTTGAGCCACTCCTTTGTTGCCTTGGCCGTGTGTTTTGGGTCATTGTCATGCTGGAATACCCATCCACGACCCATTTTCAATGCTCTGGCTGAGGGAAGGAGGTTCTCACCCAAGATTTGACTGTACTTGGCCCCGTCCATCGTCCCTTTGATGCAGTGAAGTTGTCCTGTCCCCTTAGCAGAAAAACACCCCCAAAGCATAATGTTTCCACCTCCATGTTTGCCGGTGGGGATGGTGTTCTTGGGGTCATAGGCAGCATTCCTCCTCCTCCAAACACGGCGAGTTGAGTTGATGCCAAAGAGCTCCATTTTGGTCTCATCTGGCCACAACACTTTCACCCAGTTCTCCTTTGAATCATTCAGATGTTCATTGGCAAACTTCAGACGGGCCTGTATATGTGCTTTCTTGAGCAGGGGGACCTTGCGGGCGCTGCAGGATTTCAGTCCTTCATGGCGTAGTGTGTTACCAATTGTTTTCTTGGTGACTATGGTCCCAGCTGCCTTGAGATCATTGACAAGATCCTCCCGTGTAGTTCTGGGCTGATTCCTCACCGTTCTCATGATCATTGCAACTCCATAAGGTGAGATCTTACATGGAGCCCCAGCCCGAGGGAGATTGACAGTTCTTTTGTGTTTCTTGCGAATAATCGCACCAACTGTTGTCACCTTCTCACCAAGCTCCTTGGCGATGGTCTTGTAGCACATTCCAGCCTTGTGTAGGTCTACAATCTTGTCCCTGACATCCTTGGAGAGCTCTTTGATCTTGGCCATGGTGGAGAGTTTGGAATCTGATTGATTGATTGCTTCTGTGGACAGGTGTCTTTTATACAGGTAACACGCTGAGATTAGGAGTTCATTAGAGTTAACTGCACCTCAGAAATTGCAGCCCAAATAAATGCTTCACAGAGTTCAAGTAACAGACACAGCTCAACATCAACTGTTCAGAGGAGACTGTGTGAATCAGGCCTTCATGGTCGAATTGCTGCAAAGAAACCACTACTAAAGGACACCAATAATAAGAAGAGACTTGCTTGGGCCAAGAAACACGAGCAATGGACATTAGACCGGTGGAAATTTGTCCTTTGGTCTGGAGTCAAAATTGGAGATTTTTGGTTCCAACCGCTGTGTCTTTGTGAGACGCAGTGTGGGTGAACGGATGATCGCCACATGTGTATTTCCCACCGTAAAGCATAGAGGAGGAGGTGTGATGGCGTGGGGGTGCTTTGCTGGTGACACTGTCAGTGATTTATTTAGAATTCAAGGCACACTTAACCAGCATGGCTACCACAGCATTCTGCAGCGATACGCCATCCTATCTGGTTTGGGCTTAGTGGGACTATGATTTGTTTTTCAACAGGACAATGACCCAATACACCTCCAGGCTGTGTAAGGGCTATTTTACCAAGAAGGAGAGTGATGGAGTGCTGCATCAGATGACCTGGCCACCACAATCACCCGACCTCAAACAAATTGAGATGATTTGGGTTGAGTCGGACCGCAGAGTGAAGGAAAAGCAGCCAACAAGTGCTCAGCATATGTGGGAACTCCTTCAAGACTGTTGGAAAAGCATTCCAGGTGAAGCTGGTTGAGAGAATGCCAAGAGTGTGCAAAGCTGTCATCAAGGCAAAGGGTGGCTATTTGAAGAATATCAAATATCAAATATATTTTGATTTATTTAACACTTTTTTGGTTACTACATGATTCCATATGTGTTATTTCATAGTTATGATGTATTCACTATTATTCTACAATGTAGAAAATAGTAAAAATAAAGATAAAACCTTGAATGAGTAGCTGTTCTAAAACTGTTGACCGGTAGTGTATATTTTTGTATATAATTTTTTTTTTTAAAGCTGTACCTCCCCACTTTGAGGACCCCTGAGCTAGATCACTAACTCTAAACATAAATCCACTAGTGGTAGCCATGCATTCATCTAACAGTAAATTCAATGTCCAGATATTTTTCTTTTGCAGTTGTAGTAGGGCCTTATAAAATCTCTTATATTTTTTGTCTAATTCCGTTTTCTCCTGGGTTTTTTTGTTCTAAATCCACAACAGTGATTAAACCATATCAGGAGACCACCTTTAAGGTCTGGGAATAATCTAAGACATTTTGATTTTGGAGTGTAGTTACCCATTAATTCAAGTGCGCATGCAAGAGCATGCACCTAGCAAGAGACCATTGTTTGGTTAGCGGTTTTTCTGTAGCCCACATGTGATGGCATAGTTTGCAAAACAAATGAACACTGCATTGATGTAAATAATCATGATATTATTCTGCCAGGTAGGCATAGGCTTGTTAACATTTATTTGAGAAGGTTTTTGGGGAAGCCTTTCTATCTACCAGAAGACAGTTATTAGCATCATCGCTAATGGCTACACAAAGTTGTAGGCGTGCACACAGACAGGGGCATTCCCGTGCCGTTGCCTCTTCAGAAAGTTGCAGGAAATACAAATCAGTGATTCATTCTGTTCATGTGTTATGATAAACTTGGTAAAAGTATTTCATTTTCTAATAAGTTCAGTACATTTTGAATATGGTTGAATTCCTTTGTAATGTCTGGATTCCGTGATTCTGTGCGCATTCTCAGCAGCGCAGATTTTTAAGCAGTAGTTTCCAAAGCTGTGTTTTTCCCGCAATTGGATTTTGAAATGTTATTGCCTACAACCAGAACACATTTTCTCACGGAGCACGAGGGGAGATAGCTCAAAGGCCGGCAGATGGCAATATTGAGTCGTTTCATCTTACCGTCCAAAGGAAATGTTTGCAGCTGGCAATACACTCAAATCCCTCATGGACCGGTTTGTACATAAAACATTCTGCATTCAGGCTGGAAAGTCGTCGATTTCCTCCTTAACTCGTTTTAATGGTTAACAGGGAAAATATGCATACTTTCTTTATGAAACACCATTTTCCACCACCATGCTAGAGTAGCTAATGCTAGTCTCGGAGAGTTGAGGAAGAAATTGACCCCTTTGCAGCCTGAATGGAGAATGTTTTATGTATGAACCGGTCCATGGGGGATACGAGTGTATCCTGCATACATAGGCCTTTCTCGCGCGAGGGGGGGACAAATTGCGGGGGACTTTCTGGGAATGAATGTTTCCAGTTTTTCGTTGCTGCGGTAATGGCAGCTACTGTATACTACGACTGAATAAAAAGTAATTCTCCTGTAGAAAATAAATGTCAGTTTTTCTTCTAAACTAAGCTAGAACTGATTTTACTGCCATTTTTCTATCGCCTACAATTGATTTTTCAGCCACTGTCACTTAGGAATCCAGCAGTCTGGGACCGGTAGCTAGCTAGCTAAGCTAATGTTTGCAAAGCTAGCTATTTAGGTAGCTAAATTAAATAAAAAAGAATATGCTTAGCTTGCTGCCAAAGAGCTTGCTAAGACTATGATAATGTACAGTATATATAATCAAAGAATTGTATAATGTTATTTCAAAACATTAAGTTAGCATGCTAGCTAGTACTCCCGAGTGGCGCATTTGTCTAAGGCACTGCATCTCAGAGTTAGAGGTGTCATTACAGATCCTGGTTCGATTCCAGGCTGTGTCACAATCCGGTGGTGATTGGGAGTCCCATAGGGCATTGTCCGGGGTCGGCCGTCATTGTAAATAAGAATTTGTTCTTAACTGACTTGCCTGGTTAAATAAATAAAAAATAAAAATAAAAAATTGCCCATGGCAAGCAGGGTTAGGAATTAAGTCAACCTGCCAGCCTGTTATGCTAGCGATGATGCTAACTGTTTAGCAAGCTAAACATTTGGTTTCCTGGCATCGGGAGTATGGGGTAACGTGAGTTACAGCATGGTGAGGGTGAATTAAATTCTTTGTTCAACATATTTTAGAGTGTCCAATCAAAAAAGCATATTTTGACCAATTAGTAAAATAATTTGTTAATTGTGTAGATATTCCTCTAAGAAAAACAATGGTTCAAACCTAATGTCTATATCATAATCTGTGTAAAAGGTATTGGAGTTCACCCTTGTCGGATGGAAAATTCCTGTTATTTTTCAAAGATTTCTCACAAAAACAAGCGTATCTCTGTGAAATGTCAATGGAGCACTGAGGGTTTACCAAGCTTTTTATTTAGCAAAGCCTTTTACATTTAATTCAGCTTGTGTCATGAACTTTGAAGACCACAAAACCACAACATTTTAATTCATCAAAAGTTGTTATGTCAACAGAGCTCGGTGCTTATTATCGGATGTATTAGGTTACGAAATCCAACTTTTTGGATATAATGTTAATGATACAGTATGTTAGAGAAAGACCCCACTAAATGATTCAGAACATGAATAATCATATTTGTCTTGATAACATTTATTTTATAACATAAGGAAGCGAAATTTCATCACTTGGAAGAGTGGGTGGACACCCTACATCAGGGGTGTCAAACGTACGGCCCGCGGGCCGGATCAGGCCCGCAAACGGGTTTAATCCGGCCCGCGAGATGATTTAGAAAAAAAAAAAAAAAAAAAATTTTTTTTTTTTGGGTAAAGTATAAAAATGCGCTGCAATTTTTCAATAAAATAAACTGCTGTTCCAATTGCGTCCACTGGATGGCGCAATAGCAATTGTGTTAAGCAAGCAAACTGTTTATACCGGGGCAGAGCAAGTAGGTCAAGCACGTGCAGCCAATGAGCTACTTTGTTTTGCCCGCGATATTTATTACGGCTTCTACTTTTAACATTATGTGCTTTGGCACCCTCATTGCCCCAATATGTCTCTGTCAAAAAAGAGAAAAGTGGACACAGAGTGCAGAGTGTTCCAAGAAAAATGGTCATCCTATTTATTCACGGAATTGAATGGGAAAGCTGTATGTTTGGTGTGTTCAGAGCATGTTGCAGTGCTGAAAGAATATAACCTTCGTCACCACTATGTGAGTCTTCATGCCGACAAATATGACAACTTTCAAGGACAGCGGAGATGAGAGAAGGTGAATGAACTGTTGGCGGGTCTGAAGAAACAGCAGTCTGTGTTTACTCACAGCCGAGACATCAGTGACGCTGCAGTGAAAGCTAGCTACCTCATTGCTAATGAAATCGCAGTGGCTTCAAAACCATTTAGTGAGGGTGAATTTGTAAAAACATGCATGATGAAGGCAGCGGAGATTGTGTGCCCTGAAAAGCGGCAGGCTTTTGCAAATATCAGCCTGACAAGAAACACAGTTGCAGACAGGATTTCCGATCTTTCAGTGGATTTGGACAGCCAGTTGAAGCAAAAAGTAAAGTCATTTATTGCGTTTTCGGTTGCAATTGTTGAAAGCACGGACATTATAGATGTTGCACAATTGGCCATTTTCATCCGCGGAGTTGATGACACATTGACCGTCACCGAGGAGTTCGTGGAGTTGGTGCCGATGACAGATACAACGACAGCAGCTGATATCTTTACCGCACTCGTCGGCGCGCTGGACAGGGTCGGAGTGGACTGGTCCCGCGCTGTCAGCCTGGCTACAGATGGTGCGCCCTCAATGATCGGGAAAAAAGCAGGCGTTGTGACAAAGTTCAGAGAGAAAGTGCAATCTGCAAATGGAGGACGTGATTTTTTGACTTTTCACAGTATTTTGCACCAGGAGGCTTTGTGTTGCAAGTCATTAAAGATGGATAACGTCATGAAGGTGGTCATCCAAACTGTTAATTTCATCCGATCCAGAAGCCTGAATCACCGTCACTTTGACAGCCTTCTCAGAGAGAAAGACCACATCTATGGTCTGCCATACCACACTGAGGTAAGATGGTTAAGCCGAGGTGCTGTGCTGAGGCGTTTCTTTGATTTACGAGAAGAAATTGAACAGTTCATGGAAGAAAAGGGCAAACCAGTGTTAGAATTTCATTCCGCAGAATGGATGCAGGACCTTGCATTTATGGTGGATGTTACAGAGCACCTGAATAACTTGAACAAACAGCTGCAAGGGCGCAACAAAGTTGCCACGCAGTATTATGACAGCATACGTTCTTTCAAGTTGAAGCTGTCATTGTGGGAGACGCAACTTGCCGGTGGTGATGCAGCTCACTTCCCCTGTCTGAAAAATGTGTGCGCGACCCAACATGTGGCAGACATGAAGCGGTTCAAAGATAAAATAACGGGACTGTTACGGGAGTTTGAGCAACGCTTTCAGATTTATGTTTATGTTTTTATGTTGATGTGCTATTGTTTTTAATTGATTTTATTTGTATATTTAACCTATTCTTGACTCTGTGGTTCTTGCAATTGTTTGGGGAACAGGATTTCATTATTTTAGTCTACATTTCTGCCTGAGAAATGACACCCTGATATAGTTCTGTGATCTGTGATATACTTCTGTGAATCACTGAGGCATTGTGTGTTTGTGTGTTCTTTGTCCTCAGAACTTTCAAATAACTTGAGGTGTTTTATGATTAATAGTGATGTTGTGCTTTTGGACACTGTCCTCAGGCTCCAGCTTTATGTTTATATGTTTTTATGTTGATGTGCTATTGTTTTTAATTGATTTTATTTTATTTGTATATTTAACCTATTCTTGACTCTGTGGTTCTTGCACTTGTTTGGGGAACAGGATTTCATTATTTTTATCTACATTTCTGCCTGAGAAATGACACCCTGATATAGTTATGTGATCTGTGAAACAGTTCTGTTAATCACTGAGGCATTGTGTGTTTGTGTGTTCTTTTTCTTTAGAATTTTCAAATAAACTTGACGTGTTTTATGATTAATAGTGATGTTGTGCTTGTACTATTTTGGACACACTGTCCTCAGGCTCCAGCTTTATGTTGTATGTTGATCGTATTAAAACAAAGAAAACAATCTGAAGTTGTTGTTTTTAAGTTATATATACCATGATTTTTCCGGTCCGGCCCACTTGGGAATAGATTTTCCTCCATGTGGCCCCTGAGCTAAAATGAGTTTGACACCCCTGCCCTACATATTGCTAGCTAGCGAATTATCTAGCTAGTTGTAGGAAAAGGACTTTCTACAATTTCTAGCTAGCAACATTAGTGAAGCTAGCTGGCTAGCTAGCAACATGACATCAATTCTATATACTGGAAGCAGTGAGAACGCAATTAGACCATAAGTCTTAGATTTCCCAGAATCTCCCAAAAAACAGATGTCCCCGCCCTGGAAATGAGAGAAAGGCTTATTCCCTTTGGACGGCAGGGGCTAGGGGGGAGAGGAATGGTGAGTGGCTCGCTCATCTCAGTAGCAGGCACCAGCGAAACATTACTGTTTGACCAAATCATGGTTTTAGCCTCCTAAAAAACTAGGACGTTTGGAGTGAGGTGACCATGTAGAATGCGCAGCTCGTACCGATGCGACCAATAAAACATTTGATTCGCACCTAGAAACCTATTAATTTTGACAATGCAAGACATGGAGAGGGGCGGCAGTGTATGCATGTTATTTTTATGTCTGGGTTAATTCGCATAACCTTTTTGTAATGCAATCTTATTCTGTGGATGTATTAACATCACATTAACTGGGAAAGTAATGTCAGTGCCACACTCTGTGTAGTTCCGCAAGGATGTAATTGAGATCCCATAGGATGGGAAATTGCAAGTCTCATATTAATACAGTAATATCTCCATCTACCTCCACAAATGGTTTAGAATTACAGCCTTCAAACTTAACACCTCTCTCTGAGTGGATGATTCATTTCTGGCACTGCATTAAGTGGGTTGGAATATACTGTATATTGATTCCATACACACCACTGCTATTTGTACCTAACTAATATCAATACAACTCAGATATCGACTCGTACAGTGCCTTCAGAAAGTATTCACACCCCTTGACTTTTTCAGCTGAATTAAAATGGATTACACTTAGATTTTTTGTCACTGGCCTACACACAATTCCCATAATGTCAAAGTGTAATTATGTTTTTCAAAATGTTTACAAATTAATAAAACATGAAAAGCTGAAATGTATTGAGTCAATAAGTGTTCAACCCCTTTGTTGTGGCAAGCCTAAATAAGTTCAGGAGTAAAAATGTGCTTAACAAGTCACATAATAACTTGCATGGACTCACTGTGTGTGTGCAATAATAGTGTTTAACATAATTTTTGAATGACTACCTAATCTCTGTACCCCACACATACAATTATCTGTAAGGTCCCTCAGTCGAGTAGTGAATTTCAAACACAGATTCAACCACAAAGACCGGGGAGTTATTCCAATGCCTTGCAAAGAAGGGCACTATTGGTAGATGGGTAAAAACAAAACATCTGACATTGATTATCCCTTTGAGGATGGTGAAGTTATTAATTACACTATGGATGGTGTATCAATAAACCCAGTCACTGCAAAGATACAGGCATCCTTCCTAACTCAGTTGCCGGAGAGGAAGGAAACCACTCAGGGATTTAACCATGAGGCTAATGGTGACTTTAAAACAGTTACAGAGTTTAATGGCTGTCATAGGAGAAAACTGAGGATGGATCAACAACAATGTAGTTACTCCACAATATTAACCTAATTGACAGAGTGAAAAGAAGGATGCCTGTACAGAATACAAATATTCCAAAACATGCATCCTGTTTGCAACAAGGCACTAAAGTAATACTGTAGAAAATGTGGCAAAGCAATTTACCTTTTGTCCAGAATACAAAGTGTTATGTTTGGCACAAATCCAATACAACACATTAATGAGTACCACTCTCCATATTTTCAAGCATGGTGGTGGCTGCATCATGTTATGGGTATGCTTGTAATCGTTAAGGACTGGTGAGTTTTTCAGGATAAAAAAGAAACGGAATGGAACTCACCTTTCAGCAGGACAATAACCTAAAACACAAGGCCAAATCTACACTGGAGTTGTTACCAAGAAGACATGGAGTGTTCCTATGTGGCCGAGTTACAGTTTTGACTTAAATCTACTTGAAAATATATGGCAAGACCTGACAATGGTTTTCTAACAATGATCAACAACCAATTTGACAGAGCTTGAAGAATTATGAAAAGAATAATGGGCAAATGTTGCACAATCCAGGTGTGGAAAGCTCTTAGAGAATTACCCAGAGAGACAGCTCTAATCGCTACCAAAGGTGTTTCTACAATTTATTGACTCAGGGGTGTGAATACTTAAGTAAATTAGATATTTCTGTATTTAATTTTCAATAAATGTGCACTTTGTCATTGTGCGGTATTGTGTGTAGATGGGTAAAAATCAATCTATTTAATCCATTTTGAATTAAGGCTGTAATACAACAAAATGTGGAATAAGTCAATTGGGATGAATACTTTCTGAAGGCACTGTATATATGTGAATAACTTCTACTATAACAGACTGGATTGCCGAGCAGTGTGGTTGCATCCCATATTTAATATATTTTGAAGTCTATTAATATGCGCTTTCAAACACGACCAGTAAATCACTGTGTGTAACAATATTAACGATATTGGGACAATGAATGATGTGACAAACATAATGAGAGTTTCCTTGCTGTTGGGCAGCATTTTCACCACTCCTCCTGTTCACTAGAAACTACACCTCAACATAAATACTGAGGCAGTGCAGGCTGCAGCATGATTAATACACTGCACACTAAATGGATTTGCAATGAACCAATCTTCTGATGAGCTGCTTACACTTGCAATAAACCAGCACATGCCTGCCTCCAGTTTAGGGCCTCCCTCCCAGTCTTTTTTATCTTGGAATTTGCAAACCAAACAACTAGGTCCATGACTGCGAACGTGAGGAGAATAAGTAATCAGTCAGAGAGGTAATGGCTTTGGCTTGTGTTTCTCCTCTGTGCAGCATGTGACTGTGACTGGCTCAGTCCACTGTGTGGCTACAACTCTCTGGGGCATGCAGAGTGGTTCAAAGGCCTATTTGGCTGTGGCTGTGTGTGCTCTCTGTCTGGCCCTATAGCTCTGCTGATTTTGTCTGCTTGTGTCATGGTCTGTCTTTCTTCCCTATGCCCTGTGCCATTTCACTCTGGCTTTGTGAGGCGTCTGTGGGCGCTGCCCCAGCCCATCCATCAACAGAACTCTCCCAGACATCACAGCACCTCACCGTTAGTCGACTCTATTTCTAAGACAACTTACATCCTCACGCGGTGAAAAATAACTCCTGACATCTGTGATTATTCTAAACCTTTAAACTGTCTTTTCCTGTTACACTTACTGGCCTGTGATAGATTTAGCTTTATCTTCAGGGCCACATTGTGGCCCTTTTTACTTTCTCTGGATTGTTTATGTTTGTGTCTGTCTTGAAAAGCCTCTCTTTGCAGGGATGTATCAACAATGTGTCCCCAAATATAGGGGCAACATGAAGAAGGCTTTAGTCAGTCTCTCAATGGCTGCCAGACTTAATGGATTAAGACCACTGCCATCCCTCAGCCACACCACTGATTCTGCATTGTGATTTACCCACAAAAGCACTCTCATACCTTTTGCCAAAAGCAAAATAGCTTTGAACTGGAATAGCCATTTCCTTTCTTTGCCCTCTTAATAGAAAACATGTCCCGGATATACACTGGCAAAACTGTAGATCTACAATCCTACCATACCTATCTCAACCAGCAAAGATCATTACCTGGCCTTACTTAGGCTGGACAATGGAAATTTAGATGACAGTTGGGAGTTCAAACCATGAGAAAAGAAAAATCCTCCTCAAAAGGGGGGTTCAGATGTTTCACTTTGTCAATATGATTGAACTCCATCCTCCCTATGTTTCTGCTCTGATTTGACTAGATTTGGGGATACCGTTAGTCAGATGCTGTTTGGGGGCTGGGCTATTCCAGGCAGTGATCACGTATGGATGGACTATGAGCACAAGGTCCTGAAGAAATGTGGACACTGTGCCATGGAGGGATATAAAGGAGATGATTTATTTTCAGCATCACTTCACCCAGGATGATCTCATTACTTTGTGCTAGTGGTCAGTCCCAGCGATGAGAGAGCGCTCTCTGGCTCCATGCCACTACCCTGACAGACGTGTCCTATGATGATGAGAGACATTACACGCTCCTCTGATGATTGTTGGTCCAACGCCCAACCTACAGTACCTAGATGTCTTATAGGAAATATTGCATATGCTCACTGTATCCTCTCAGCGGTAGATGTGGGCTGTAGAATCCATTAGTATATGGTATTTGCCAAGATAGATAGCTTTCCAATGACACATTTTGTTCCCCCAGATATTCATATATTTATTCCGTGGTGAACAAATATTTCATGTTTTCCATTAGTATTTGTGGTATGCAGTAAGAGTGGATAGAAAATATTATATAAAAACACACATTCTTGTCCTACATTCGCTTCCCATGCCAGTATACAGGTGTTGTTTTTGTTAGGATGAATAGAAAATGCCTCCTGGGTGGATGTTGAATGAGGGTCGTTTATGCCAAGCCTATAACAGCCTTTGACGCAATGTCTCCCTCATCTCCCCTGTCCACTGAAAGATGTATCACTTTACAACACCATGGGTTCAGGGATCTCAATAATAATCCATACTATGTCACTTTTATAAGCACAGTTACACTGATTTATTTCCAATGGCCTTGTTATTTATTTAGTTATTCTATTTCATATCCCACATTTTGTCTAAACATGCATTATGTATTTTATGATGCACATAAAATGCTTATGAGCTAAAAGGTTTGGCTCTTACTATGCATCAATATTTGTCTATAAAAAACCTATGCTTCTCCCCCTGCTATTATTTACATAATACCGCTGCCTTTCATAATGCTGGTGCTTATAAAGCCATTAGATAACCCTTCTCCTCTAGCATGGTTCAGAGTTAGTGTTTATGATCATAGTGTGATAGGACAGTTTGATAGCCTACCAGTCATTATACACACCTTTTCTTAAATAATCAAAGAGTTTAATTAGAATTAGAATTATTAACACATTCATAACTCATACGGTATGCTATCATATGTTACTCCTTGGTGTGAATGACATACAGTATGATGAATTATGAATTGAGATTTTGCATAGTAAGAGATTGGAATGTTTATTTCAGTTTATATCATTCACACTTGACCCACCTGTGACTGCTTGTCATTTTTTATGATGTAAAATATGAAGACAGGGAGGCTATTTGAGTCGGAAGCGAGATATTAAAAATGAAAGATACTCACCTAAGGTCTCCCTCAGCTGGCCTACAGTATAAGATGTTTTTATGAGGAGTCCTCTGTCCTCAGACCCACTCTAATACATTTCTCATTCAAAAGTAATGTGAGCTTAACCATGATTGCAGCTCTTAACCTCAAAGTCATTGGTAAGACAACTTTAAATTGCTTAGTCCCTAATTTCGGCATGCAACATACAGTAAACAGTTATGGATTTCTGTGTAGTCTTAAATAGCCCACTCAACATCTCCACATTCACACTGCTTAATAAAGGGAGAGGATGCTTAAAGGGGCAATCAGTAGTTGAATACAATAACAAAGCGGCCTCACCGGCACTGTTTCTGTAAAAAGGGATGGGTCTGGCAAAATGTAACCACTTTCAAATTCATAGACAGAGCTATGGATGCAAGGACTGACCATCCATGATATCACAATTAGAGTTTTAACCATGTTTTGAGACTATACAGTGTTTGTTTACATTATTTTATTTTTTTTACAAACATTGAAGTAAAACACGCTTATATTTGGGGTTCTGATGGGGTACGACAGTTGAACTAAGCTCATGAGGCATGTATAATTTATATTCTTCAAGAATCAATGGGTACATTATTATTCATTTGTAAGTTCAAAAATTGATGTAGCAACTGCAGATTGGCCCTTTAAGCGCTGTATCTGAATCGTCTTTACTCATCCTGCTTCTGCACCCAGGGACTCTTGTATCCATAACATTTTCACCCCTATTTTAACATTCCTGGTTCATGTTTTGGCATCAGCTTTTCCAGTGTAGGATATTGGTTCAACACATCATGTGCTCAAACAGACAGACTTTATGATCATATGAGCGAAAGTAATGCTAGAAATTCTATTACAATTTTGCCTCTTAGTTGTGCTACTGCTTTTCCTACTGTAGTAACTTTGTAGAGTTTGGGAGCAAGCACAACTTCAATGATTATTCCAGGTACTGTAGTGCAGGCTGAAAGGAGAGGAGGCCAAGCTGAGCCGGTGAATGGGAATGAAAAGTGACCTTGCTGGTCTCAAGCAGCCAGATGGTTAAGTGAAATAAACACACGGAGGGTCAGAGCTCTTTGAGACCTTGTCCACATGGTGCCGTAGACACGGCAACGCTGGAATGATGTATGAGACGACAGGGAGTTTTTTTTTTTTGCGGGATGAAGATAAAAGTGAAAGTACAGTAATTCTATTTCATTTATGTAACCTGACTTTGAAAGCTGGCTTTGTATCAGTGCGCCAACTGGTGTTTCTCATGGATATGCATAGTAAGATACATAAACGGTTGAATGACAGTAAGTCCTAGTATGTGACGTCTTTTATAAGACGAGGACTAAGTTGTTGCTTTTTACAGTACTCTACTTGTTTGAACACGTCTTAGCACAACAGCTTGCTCAATCTTAGATACAGCCTACAGGCCTATAAGGCATCAAATTCAGTTTCTGTAAGTGATGCTCCGTCTTTGCATATTTTGTGTGAGGGCAATTTATAACCCAGTTCCACCCAGGTCACTGACTGAGCTCATGTTGTGCGTCACTTCAGTGCCTGAAGAATGGTGACTTTGTCAGGGCTGACCTTGATGCCTGTAGTGTTTCCTGTCCTGATGGTGATGATGACATGCATGCCTCTGACATGGCTTTCGATTCCAGCACTTTGAAGTGACATAGAGGGGAAGGGACTGCTGTTGTCACAACATTGTCCTGTCCTCTGTGTGGTAGAGATGGCCTCCCATGGACTGATCCCTGGCTGGGGCGTTGGTGCCAGTGGTCTTCAGCTCCTCTTCCAGCTGGACAGACTCCTCACTGTCTTATTATGGGCTTAAGACTGAGCGCAGGAGTCTACCCTCCTGAGTGTTGGGTAAATAGAAGCAGTGTATCTGGTAATGGCAGAGAAAACGTTGGGTTATACTCTATCAGTGGCTGACTGGCTGGGTGTGCTGGATGGAACTCCAGGAGCTGGCCCTCCATTAATCATATTCAAATCAGCAGCATCCCACTGAAAGGCTCCCCTTCCCTTCCCTAAGCTCCTCACTCCTCACTCATGCTTATCTTAATATGGACAGATGAAGTCACAGTTCTTTTTGCATATTCCAAAACCATTAGAATCATAGTTTCATCATTCACTATTCATTATGCCATTATTTTCCATCACTACCAGATGTGTAATCAGTATGTTGACAAACAATGCATCACATTTCAACCAAGAACAATTATTCTATTGCTACAGGCTGGAATATGTAATATTGAATTTTGAGATAATAGGATGTATATTAACATATGCTCAAGCAAACCACTGATCATGAATGTTTTATTAAATTAACATCAGCTTTATGTTCATTTGAACCTTGAATTCACATAGCTCAACTCAATCCAAGTTGGCAGGTGCTCTTAAATAGCTTATTTCCTGCGGGGAATATGCTAAGTATTTGACTATCTCAAATATATTACTATCTCAAATGTCCAGACAGTAGAAATAACACTTATTTCTTGCAGAAAGAATACTGAAAGTTGTGCATGTTTATATAGATAAGAGTCTCAGAATTGCTTTGAAAGCCTGGCATGTCTCATGAGAATTTCTCAGCTAAAACTCACAGTCTGTTTCTTTGAATGATACTCATACCAAGCAACAATGAGCATTAAGTGATGTATTGTTTACTTGTTACTTGGTTTTAAAGTGAATTGGGTGTCTTTTCAATGTATTTTGAGATACATTTAGGAATTATGGATCATTTACAGATCCCCATTATTGAGCTGTAATTTACGATCAGTTTTCTAAGTAATTTAAATTTCCAGAATTCACTGAGCCAATTAAGAATGCTTCAGTGATCTGTATCAATATGGTTTCCTTTAATGTACTCCATCTCAAATAAGAGTTGTCTTAAATATACAATGAACAAAAATAGAAACGCAACAAGCAAACATTTCAAAGATTTTACTGAGTTACAGTTCATATAAGGAAATGAGTCAATTGAAATAAATTCATTATGCCCTAATCAATGGCTTTCACATGAATGGGAATACAGATATGCATCTGTTGGTCACAGATACATAAAAAAAGGTAGGGGTGTGGATCAGAAAACCAGTCAGTATCTGGTGTGACCACCATTTGCCTCATGCAGCGTGACACATCTCCTTCGCATAGTTAATGAGGCTGTTGATAATGGCCTGTGGAATGTTGTCCCACTCCTCTTTAATGGCTGTGCGAAGTTGCTGCATATTGGCGGGAACTGGAACACGCTGCCGTACATGTCGATCCAGATCATCCCAAACATGCTTAATGTCTGGTGAGTATGCAGGCCATGGAAGAACTGGGATATTTTCACTTTCCAGGAATTGTGTACAGATCCTTGCGACATGGGGCCATGCATTATCATGCTGAAACGTGAGATGATGGCGGTGGAAGAATGGCACGACAATGGGCCTCAGGATCTCATCATGGTATCTCTGTGCATTCAAATTGCCATTGATAAAACGCAATTGTGTTCGTTGTCTGTAGTTTATGCCTGCCCATACCATAACCCCACTGCCACCATGGGGCACTCTGTTCACAACGTTCACATCAGCAAACTGCTCGCCCACACGACGCCATACACGCTGTCTGCCATCTGCCTGGTACAGTTGAAACCGGGATTCATCTGTAAAGAGCACAATTCTCCAACGTGCCAGTGTCCATCGAAGATGAGCATTTGCCCACTGAAGTCGGTTACGACACCGAACTGCAGTCAGGTCAAGACCCTGGTGAGGACGACGAGCACGCAGATGAGCTTCCCTGAGACGGTTTCTGAGAGTTTGTGCTGAAATGTTTAGGTTGTGCAATGGGCCTCAGGATCTCATCATGGTATCTCTGTGCATTCAAATTGCCATTGATAAAACGCAATTGTGTTCGTTGTCTGTAGCTTATGCCTGCCCATACCATAACCCCACTGCCACCATGGGGTACTCTGTTCACAACGTTGACATCAGCAAACTGCTCGCCCGTGTAACCACACCAGCCCAGTTTCATCAGCTGTCCGGGTAGCTGGTTTCAGACGATCTCGCAGGTGAAGAAGCCAGATGTGGAGGTCCTGGGCTGGTGTGGTTACACGTGGTCTGCTGTTGTGAGGCCGGTTGGACGTACTGCCAAATTCTCTAAAATAACGTTGAAGGCGACTTATGGTAGAGAAATTAACATTAAATTCTCTGGCAACAGCTCTGGTGGACATTCCTGCAGTCAGCATGCCAATTGCACGCTCCCTCAAAACTTGAGACATCTGTGGCATTGTGTTGTGTGACAAAACTGCACATTTTAGAGTGGCCTTTTATTGTCCCCAGCACAAGGTGCACCTGTGTAATGATCATGCTGTTTAATCAGCTTCTTGATATGCCACACCTGTCAGGTGGATGGATTATCTTGGCAAAGGAGAAATGTTCACTAACAGGGATATAAACAAAATTGAAGAGAAATTAGCTTTTGAGCAAATGGAGAATTTCATTTTACATTTTACATGCGTTTATATTTTTGTTCAGTATATATCTCTAAGTCCCCTAAGAGATATGTCAACCATTAGTACTATGAGGGATGAATTCGTGTTGCTTTTAAATAAAGAACAATGTATCCAAGGTTAGATAGATACTATCCTTGTGGTAGGATTCCAGTGGTCCAATTTCAGACAGGCACACAATAACACGTTTCCAAAGCTCTCTTCTTTCTCCTGCCTGAAGATATCAGAGAAGGCTTTGGTAAAAGCCTTGTGGTATGATTAAAACAAAAAGAAAAGTGATCTGTGATCTGAGCTTGTGCCCGCACAGTCAGTTGAGTTCAGAGCACTCCGGTTGAGCCCCACAAACCGACATTGAACTGATTGAACGTGATTGCTGGAATGCTGGTCTGTGCTGAAAGCTCAAAGTAGCAGGTGTACAGTGGGGAAAAACAGTATTTAGTCAGCCACCAATTGTGCAAGTTCTCCCACTTAAAAAGATGAGAGAGGCCTGTAATTTTCATCATAGGTACACGTCAACTATGACAGACAAATTGAGGAAAAATAATCCAGAAAATCACATTGTAGGATTTTTTATGAATTTATTTGCAAATTATGGTGGAAAATAAGTATTTGGTCACCTACAAACAAGCAAGATTTCTGGCTCTCACAGACCTGTAACTTATTCTTTAAGAGGCTCCTCTGTCCTCCACTCGTTACCTGTATTAATGGCACCTGTTTGCACTTGTTATCAGTATAAAAGACACCTGTCCACAACCTCAAACAGTCACACTCCAAACTCCACTATGGCCAAGACCAAAGAGCTGTCAAAGGACACCAGAAACAAAATTGTAGACCTGCACCAGGCTGGGAAGACTGAATCTTCAATAGGTAAGCAGCTTGGTTTGAAGAAATCAACTGTGGGAGCAATTATTAGGAAATGGAAGACATACAAGACCACTGATAATCTCCCTCGATCTGGGGTTCCAAGCAAGATCTCACCCCGTGGGGTCAAAATGATCACAAGAACGGTGAGCAAAAATCCCAGAACCACACGGGGGGACCTAGTGAATGACCTGCAGAGAGCTGGGACCAAAGTAACAAAGCCTACCATCAGTAACACACTACGCCGCCAGGGACTCAAATCCTGCAGTGCCAGACGTGTCCCCCTGCTTAAGCCAGTACATGTCAAGGCCCGTCTGAAGTTTGCTAGAGTGCATTTGGATGATCCAGAAGAGGATTGGGAGAATGTCATATGGTCAGATGAAACCAAAATAAAACTTTTTGGTAAAAACTCAACTTGTCGTGTTTGGAGGACAAAGAATGCTGAGTTGCATCCAAAGAACACCATACCTACTGTGAAGCATGGGGGTGGAAACATCATGCTTTGGGGCTGTTTTTCTGCAAAGGGACCAGGACGACTGATCCGTGTAAAGGAAAGAATGAATGGGGCCATGTATCGTGAGATTTTGAGTGAAAACCTCCTTCCATCAGCAAGGGCATTGAAGATGAAATGTGGCTGGGTCTTTCAGCATGACAATGATCCCAAACACACCGCCCGGGCAACGAAGGAGTGGCTTCGTAAGAAGCATTTCAAGGTCCTGGAGTGGCCTAGCCAGTCTCCAGATCTCAACCCCATAGAAAATCTTTGGAGGGAGTTGAAAGTCTGTGTTGCCCAGCGACAGCCCCAAAACATCACTGCTCTAGAGGAGATCTGCATGGAGGAATGGGCCAAAATACCAGCAACAGTGTGTGAAAACCTTGTGAAGACTTACAGAAAACGTTTGACCTGTGTCATTGCCAACAAAGGGTATATAACAAAGTATTGAGAAACTTTTGTTATTGACCAAATACTTATTTTCCACCATAATTTGCAAATCAATTCATTAAAAATCCTACAATGTGATTTTCTGGAAAAAAAATTCTCATTTTGTCTGTCATAGTTGACGTGTACCTATGATGATAATTACAGGCCTCTCTCATCTTTTTAAGTGGGAGAACTTGCACAATTGGTGGCTGACTAAATACTTTTTTTCCCCACTGTAGTTTTAATCTATGGAATAACCACATATATTTTTTTTTTTTTTGGTCCTCTATAGCTCAGCTGGTAGAGCACGGTGCTTGTAACGCCAAGGTAGTGGGTTCGATCCCCGGGACCACCCATACACAAAAAAAATGTATGCACGCATGACTGTAAGTCGCTTTGGATAAAAGCGTCTGCAAAATGGCATATATATATCTGCAAAATGGCATATATATATATATATATATATATATATATATATATATATATATATATATATATATATATATATAACTTGCACAATGGGTGGCTGACTAAATACTTTTTTTCCCACTGTATTTATAGAGTCAGTGGCAGTTGTCTGCAGGATGATTGAATATAGAGAAGTGGTAAATAAAAAAGCTTTTATTGCAGTCGGGCACACAAACTAGAGCACTGCCGCTGCCGCAGTAGGACCCCAACTAAGAGGTGGAGCTTTCACCCCCGCAGGGCACACAACCTATTCAAAAGTCAAACCAGAGCCGGGTGTTTATGTGGCGGCTCAGGAGCCTGTTAAATTCTCCAGCGGTCTGGAGATTTGTTCAAAGTAACGAAGGAGTTGACTTGACTATGGAGCAGACATTTTAATCATTCATTTTCATATAGTCATTCAATTTTTCCTGTATAAATATTCAGCAAGTTTATACCCAGACATAGACCTCAGAGAATGCATGTTTGATTTCTCAAATACCCAACTTTATATAATGAATAAAATATGTATTTTATTTTGACAGAGCGCGCAGTTAAAAGGGAATACTAAAATACAATTGCAAAGAAACTGGAAATGTCTTGATTTTGATTAGGAATTAGATGATTTATTTTATCTAGTCATGATAGCATATTGTTTTGGTTTGTTTTGACTTTGTGTTATGACAAAAGCATAAACCCAAAGCAGGAAACAAGTCATTAAAATGAAACCACCTTTTTCCATGTGTTTTATTTTTGTGTGATGTGATGTTTATATACTAGTAGATGTTACAAAATGCAATAGTCACCTGTTTTGTCAAACTTACTATATACAGTATCTACAGTATGTGAATGCAAGTAAGTTCAGAATTTGAAAACGACCGTGTCCTCCGCTTCTCAATGGTCTAATGAAGAAAGGGCACCCATCCAAATATACTGAGTGTACAAAACATTAAGGACACCTGCGCTTTTCATGACATAGACTGACCAGGTGAATCCAGGTAAAATCTATGATCCCTTATTGATGTTAAATACACTTCAATCAGTGTAGATGAAGGGGAGGAGACAGATTAAAGAAGGATTTTTAAGCCTTGAGATAATTGAGACATGATAAGACAAAATATTTAAGTGCCTTTGAACGGGATATGGTAGTAGGTGCCAGGCGCACCGGTTTGAGTGTGTCAAGAGCTGCAACGCTGCTGGGTTTTTCATGCTCAGCAGTTTCCCGTGTGTATCAAGAATGGTCCACCATCCAAAGGACATCCAGGCACAACTGACACAACTGTGGGAAGCATTGGAGTCAACATGGGCCAGCATCCCTGTGGAACGCTTTCGACACCTTGTGGAGTCCTTGCGCCGATGAATTGAGGCTGTTCTGAGGGCAAAAGGGCATGCAACTCGATATTAGGAAGGTGTTTCTAATGTTTTGTACACTCAGTGTATATCAGTAGTTTGTGGCTGGACTGTGGTGGGTCTTCATTGGATTGATTTAAAATCCTCATTGGGGCTCAAGCTGTTTATCTACAAACATTCCAGAAATCACTCCGCTTTTATCTTTGGAGCTGAGTTGGCCTTTGCCTCTCCTCTCAGGCTACTTACCTGTCATCTGACAGTTTGAGGTTCAAATATGTTGAGGGGTTAAAAGCTCTCCAGTTAAAACAAGCTACTCCTCGCCCTCACAGCAAAGGTCAGGGAACATTCAAGACCCCTCGACGCAATCAAAACCAATTACCCAGTGTGGCTATAGCAGCTAAGGAGTTTCAAAGAACCCAGCTACCCTTGCTTGTATTCAAGTGCCATCTTGTAATACAGATAAACACACATTAGAATAGAGACCCAAAATCATCTCTGGGAGGACTAAGATGTTAGTCTGCTGAATATGGAAGCCAGGGGTTTCCTTTCTCTGTGGTACATTGTTTTAAACTGGCCGGGGGTGGCAAGGTTAGACATTTTAGTCATTTAGCAGACGCTCTTATCCAGAGCGACTTACAGTTAGTGAGGTCATACATTTTGCATACTGGCCCCCCGTGGGAATCGAACCCACAACCCTGGCGTTGCAAGCGCCAAGCTCTACCAACTGAGCTACAGGAGGCCCTGACAACATAATAAACCTTGTTCAAGTGCTTGAAAAATACATCCTTCCATCCTTGAAATACTTCACTATTCTATTATGTGTCAGATTGAGATTAATGGAAAAGGAAGGTTGTGTTTTCCAGGTATTTGAGCAAAATTAGACATGGCCCAGACGAGATTACCAAACTGTTGACAGTTTAGCCGTGAATCAGCTGAACGCATGTCTTTTTTTAAACACCTCAGCCACATTGAAATTAACTCACAGTTGGAGATAATCTGTAGTTATTACAGCTTTTCATGGTAGCGCTCTGAAGTTTAGAGGCTCTGTAGAAATTCACCTGACAGAAATACACCCATCATTTTTCGGTTTTGCTGACTTGAAGCCTAAGGTCGAACATAACTCATTGTTAGGTGGCGTCTAGGACAGATTCAAATGTGTGGTTAGCATGGCAATTGTTACTTTCCTGGAAATGTATTGCATATTCCTGTGATTGTAGGCTTGGGGAATTATCTAATTGCTATTCTGGCACATTGTGAACAGGTTTACTATTCAACAGTAGTGAGTTTCTGACTCAAATTCAGTGGTGAGCTTTGTTCTTGTTCCACTTCCTCCCAGACATAGTGGGACATGCCTTTGATTGGCATTCCTTTTACCAGGAAAGGTTTGGATAATGTTCTGCATCTTAGCGGTTCCATTCCAATGAGCTCTGCCTCCAAACTAATTGGCCATAGTATGAAAACAAAAATTGTTCAGCAGGCTCTGACAGGCTAGGAAAACCACTGATTGGTACAGTTGCATGCCTACTGTTCTAAAAATGTATATGGAGTTACTATCCGTTCTATTGGTTATGAATGTAAATGACTCAGACTGTCTTTCTTTCTTGCAGCTGTCATTCTGCTAGTTGTAAAAGTAGAATATGATTTTAGAGTGGATACAGCCTTGTGTTTCCTTGTACGACTGATGTGACACTGCAATATGGTCTCATTGTCATGAAACCTCTTCACTTACCACATTCAAAAGTTTCATAAACATTCTGTCTCCCAATAAGGGACACCACTTTTGTCAAAAGTCTGTGCTTGAATAATGTCTGTGGTCTTAATCTGATATCAGGGAGTCATTGTTTTTGGAGATTTGCTAAGTAAACAACATTTAGATCCAGAATTTAGAAAATATATGTAAATTACCCTAAACGTTTGCAAAGAATAGGAAATTGCTGTATTTAAAAATATACATGCCCAGTTTATTTTTCCCTGATAGGGGGATGTTGTTCGTTTTCAAACACATATGATATCAGGCATATTCACAAAAGGTCTCTTGATAGGCTCTGTGTATGAGCAGAACCATTATAATGGAAGATAATATCTAGATTTTCTCTACTGTGCCATTTATCATTGAGACTATGAGAGGGAAACTGTCCAGCTTTGCATACTATAATTGGATTGAGAACGATTGTTTGGCCTGTATCAAACCTTGGCCCAGTTAGAGTGAATGGAGTTCATCTTATTGTCACTTCTATTATCTTTTATTGAAGGTGTGTACCAAAGGTACATTGACATTCCACATGTCATGCTGCCTGGTGGTAATAAAGTCTGTTTATAACAGGCCCACCAGATTCAGCCGATTATAATCAAGAAACCACATTACAACGCTACCTAAATAAATGGAGGTTTGATGCATACACTCGTAGAAAACAGGGTTCCAAAAGGGTTCTTCGACTGTCCCCATAGTATAACCCTTTTGAGTTCCATGTAAAACCCTCAGTGGAAAGGGTTCTATATGGAACCCAAAAGGGTTCTTCAAAGGGTTCTGCTATGGGGACAGACGAAGGACCCTTTTAGGTTTCTAAGAGTGTACTGTATGGTTATTATTGAATACTATTACGAACAAAGTGATTGTTTACTTGGCTATTTGTTTAGCTTATCTCTGAAGAAATGGCTTACAGCGCAATGGTGCCTCTGGCAGCAACGATACAATTGAAGCACCTGAGCATGTGGTAAGGATTTGGCGGGAGCAAAAATGACAATAGTAGTGCAGTAGTAAGAAAGGTGCAGTAGTATCCTATTGTATATTACAAATAGTAGAGGTTTTGTGTAAATAACACAAAAAGTGAATCCACTGTTACAAGATCCTTTTCTCTCACTACAATTTCACTTCAATTCTGAGTCACAGCTGACTGTTCTGGTGTGATCATTGCTACTTTCTGCAGGGTTGATATGTTACCGCTGGGTTCATTACAGTTTATCGCAGGCAGCAGACACCATGTTCAATGCCCTAATGCTTTGCATACTAATCCTCAGGCCTAGTGATTGAGTCACCAGGCAACAGCAGCCCAGCCAGGTGTGGTGGGTTGTGGTGAAACCCAGGAGGCGTGAGCCTCATGGTTCAACAGCACCTAACCAGGGCTGTGTCCAAAATGGCACCCTATTCCCTATATAGTGCACTACTTTTTCCCAGAGCAGTGCACTATGTAGGGAATAGGGTGCCATTTCAGACAGAACCCAGGGTTCTATCAGTCCCCTACCCCATCCAAGCAGCCTTTTCTTGGGAAATGTCAGACATGTAAGGTTATCTCCCATCATAAATGTTCCCGCTGAACTGCACAGGAGCGAGGCTCTTGATGTAATTTGTCGGCGTGATCAAACAAGACAGGCTTGAAAGAAGGTGTACTGAAGGTTGTGGTGGTCAATTTGTGACCCATACTCAGAAATGAAAATGTGTTGACTCCGAGGTGGAAAATGTTAGACCTGTAATTAGTTATGTCATATGGAACGTCTATTTTGTATATGGCATAATTTACTGAAAGAAACCAGATTAGTCCAATACAGTAGCACAGGCTTGCTGGATGATAAATGAGGTGAGTCCCTTTATATAGAGACACCTTCAGTCAGAAGCACTCCATGTTGTTAATGATCACCGACAGCAAGTTTGCCATCAATTAAAGTGACATGAGGATGTGAGTTATGTCTCCGGAGGAATTCTATGTTCCACGGTGCTAAAGCACAGGGAGACGTGCAAATGAGTCTTGTGGACTGCTGACTGCAGCAACACCATCCCCCTGTACAAGCAAGATAGTGTCACTGCAATTAGGAGAGGGCCTGTCTAATGGGGTGACAACATGAGGAATATGTGGAGGCCACAAGTGTGAAGGGCTCAGTGGAAGTGCTGTGCACTGCCATGGGCTTCAAATGGACTTAGTCAGAGTAAACCATGTCTTAATTGATGGCAAGGAGATCAAAGTTACAGGACTTGCGGATAAAGGGCAAAGCCGTGATGATTTGGGTACAGTGGAGTTCAGGGCAGAAGCCCAGAGGAGCACCAAACATTGGGCTTTGAGTGGCTGGCACACACTCTCAGTCACTGAGACAATCCATTCTGTCCCCTCAGTGCTTTCTGAGCTTTGAATGGCCAGTGACATGTTTGCCATTGACATGTTTCTGTTCACTACACTGTTGCAATTTATAACAATATCCAGGACATGCTGTGGATTGGCGCACTGTCTGTAAATGTATAGATTTAAAACTGGCAATTCATTTCTAAGCCAGTTTCCTTCAATTCTAACATTTTCTCCATGGAGCTGAGATACATTTTTGCAGTTTTAAAGATAATTTCCTGCAATTCTACACATTTTGCCATGGAGCTGAGAGAAAATGTTGCAGTTTTAAGGCCATACCAGGCACCACACCAAATACGGTAATTTTTCCCTTTAATCATATCACAATCAACTTTTAACAGTTGAATGTGGACACAAATATAAGGCTTTTTTGTATAATTATTTTCCTGAAATATTGTATTGCAAATATGCAAATTAGGTGATATCTCATTAAATATGCACATATTTGCATATCATGCAAATCCTTTTTTCTGTCAAACTAAATATTTTGGTTTCATTTTGTTAAGACACTCCAGGACTGGAGGTCTACATAGCAGATTGTGGATAAATACCTTATTAATCTTTCCATCTGTAAAATATTAAAGAAAGGTACGTAAAATGCATTTTTGGTGCATTGTTTTTAAAGAAAATGTTATGTAGACAGATTACATAACATTTTCATGTTTTAAAGCTAATTTCCCTCAATTCTATGCATTTTGCCATGGCTAATGCTGTGTTCTTATGTGCAAACATAATAATAATATCAATACTGCTAAATGTATTGTTTTGGAAATGTTAAATTCTCCCTGGCTGTGTAGCTGGTGATTGTTAGTTCTCAAATATTATTAAAAAAAATATATAGGTGTATTTTCTACGTAATTGATATCTGGTTTTGGTAATTAAAGTTTACACTGATAGATAGCATTTTTCCATACCTAAAATGAATAAATAAATAAAAATGTAATAACTTAATAACTGTGGATTATTAATTATTTCAGCACTTGCACTTTGTATACTGCAAGCCTGTATTTTGAATCATTATGGCAATGGTGTGAATAACATCACATTGTTAAAGTTTCACATCTCAAAATAGGTTTCAAAACTCCTCCACTAACACAATTTGATTAAATCACACTCCTGCTTAGCACTCTGTCACCCTTATTTGATGTGTGTATAGAAGTGTCAGGCAGGGGGTTAAAATACATGGTGGTAAGTCAGAAAAAATCCTCTCTTGGCTGAGCTAGATTCCAAATGGAGTTGGAGAACTAGTGTTAATGGGCTTTATGTCTCTGGGGCTGTGTGTTACTAGAGGTCTCTAGTTGAAGGAGACTGAAACAGCGTAATTGAGACCTCTGAAATTGGGGTCCCAGAGAGTTTAGGGTGCATAGGCAGGCAAGGCAGTAGGCTACCCTTGAGGGAGAAAGAATATTGAAAAATAACATGCAGTATTTAGCAGCTGTATTACATTATCAAATGTGGTAGTGATTTCAACGACCTAACCCATTTCTAGGAAGACCACTTTTAAATGATTAGCATTATTATTTCGTGCTTTAGGAGTTTCAGTTTAATTTTTTTCATCTCAACTCTTTTTTTCCAAACCTGGCTTTAATCATTCAACTCTTGACCTTGAACAATTGCCTTTTGACTCCGTCTTGTCGTACAGCCGTGCCCTTTTGATCTTGCCTTAAAGATTCTCTAGTAGGTTCATTCACTGGTTAACACTAAGGCAATGGTATATCTTGATTTTGGAAGTACATTTAATTATTATATGATTATGAAAACAGCACTTTCCTTTTAGATATGGGCCATGGACATTACAATAAAATTATCTCTCTGCATTACCATAGATAATTTCTATGGTGAGGTGAGTACAGTAGATAGGTCAATAGGGGTTTCAGATGCCTTTTTAATTTGCAGTCCAATGGAATCATATCTGCAGCTTTTATAGGGGCTGCAATCTGAAGACTGTGAATTGAGGGACGCTTCTCCTGAACAAAGCTGTTCTGAGCTCTACCACGTAGATTGCACCCTTTGGAATCGCTGAACAGATTCATCCAGCGGATGCAACAAAAGGCCATGAATTTTTTATATTGTAACTTTATTGTGGTGTTTTTTTCCCTCGAGCTGCATTTATGTTTGATGTCCTTCACTGCCAACCTCTGAGCCCACCACCTAGTTTATCATCTCTCCTATTCTTATGGCTGTAGGAGGAATAATCAGACCGGCATTGACCTGTTTTGTTGGGTGTGGGTGCTCTGTCAGAGTCCCTGTCAAGGAGAGCGGTCACAGTTCATGCCTAACCTTTAGCAGAATTAGTCACTCACTCTGTGACCTAGCGGAGATGATGGACTCCTTCTTCTTTCTCTGAAATACCACTGCTGTCTCCGACATTATTCAGGTGAATGACAGCTGCAATTCCCCAGTGGGACCCACAACTAGGCTGTGTTGGCAGAACTCGGAGCAGTTCTGATGATATTATACAGAGTGATGATGCGTGTGTTACAGTATAAGCAGTTGTGATTTGAAGTTTATTGTTTTCACTTTTCCTCAGCAGATATTCTCAAAGGGATGTAATATTTGACTCAGTGCAAAGTAGTATTTACAGAAACGTTAATTTTGTCTGACAGTACGAATATAATTGTTCCACCAACGTAGATAAGTATTGCTGTTAGATTTCTCTTGATCTCACCTTTTTATATCAGTTTGGAATTGCTCCTAATGTCCCTTCGCCCTACAGTAAGAGCTATTTCCGATCTGGCTAGCAGGTGAATGGTACTGCAGCTCCCTTGTCAGCAAATACATCACTTGTATAAGAAGTGATCAATTGGAGAGGAAAGGCCTGATACAACACAGTTGAATATTTCGGGGCCTGTAATTTGATTCAATGAATTATTCATGTGTGGTCCTATAATGAATGTTAAAAGAGTTTCCCTCTCATTCATAATCTCCGGGGCTGCAGTAATGTGACTCCCATGCTTCGGGCATTTAGTGGCGTTGCCAAAAGGCTGCTGAGCATGTAAGGAAGTTGTGGAACTAGAGCAATTTTAAGTGTATGCTGAGAGAGAAGATTCAAATGTTAACACAGATACTATGGCTGAGGATTATGGAAGAAATAGGAAAAAGTCTGTACTCAGGATGAGGATTTTTGATAAAGAATACAATAGGATGAATATCTGAATGTATCTGTCTGGTTTGCCATTTCACATTATAAATATACTGTAAAACCAGCACAGTTCACAAAGACCAGCAACAATTCACCGAGTTCTTTGACATTTCCCTTTTATATAGCTGATAATTACAGTGTCTAGACTACAAGTGAAAGGTTCAATCTAAGAAATCATATTCTCCTTGAAACTTTTCATTGTGCTTAACATAGGCTTATGTGAGCTCATGATCAACTCACTTCTCATAAAGTAAGATACAGTAGGCTACAACAACAAAAACAAGCTGTGAAAAATGGTGTGTCATAAGCAACTCACTGGAAACAATGGCATGAATCCGATTACCTGCATTTGATTTACCCTGTCACCCCTTAAAATAGAAAAGCCATTAGTCCAGAGAAGCATAACACCACACTCCAACACCAGTCCTCTTAGCTCAACAGGGAGGGAATATAGATATGATTGGTTATGGGTACCCAACTGGGAACAGCATACCATATCCATTCCCTACTGGAACCAGAGAGAGGACATTGATGTAAAGTGGATTAAATATCCACCAGTCACAGGCAGGATTATGCATAGTAATCAGCAGCCCCACGTTGTGGTAAATCATGTTAATTTAATAAAGAATTGCCTTGCCTTGTTCCCCTCCTCATTACACTCCTATTGAGATACAGCCATTCCAGTAAAATTAGATCTTGAATATCACTGCTGCTGCCTAAATTTATTGGGATTTTTCATAATAGAAATATAATGCAGGGCTCTAAACCAAGTCAGACTATCTCTCTCAATTTTTCAATTTAAGGGCTTTATTGGCATGGGAAACGTGTATTAACATTGCCAAAGCAAGTGAAGTAGATAGTAAACAAAAGTGAAATAAACAATAAATATTAACAGTAAACATTACACTCAGAAGTTTCAAAAGAATAAAGACATTTCAAATGTCATATTATGTATATATACAGTGTTGTAACAATGTGCAAATAGTTAAAGTACAAATGGGAAAATAAATAAACATTCTCTCTCTCTCTCTCTCTCTCTCTCTCTCTCTCTCTCTCTCTGTCTCTCTCTCTCTTTCTGTCTCTGTCTCTCTCTCCCGCTTTTCACTGAATGTCAAATTGCCTAGCAAACAAACACAGACACTAGTTTTGTTGGAAATAGAGCTCTTAAATAATAGTAATTCTCACCAGTTGTATTACCTTTTGCCTGTTTCTGCATTTCACAGCAACTTGCTCAATGGTCCTCTTTAAGACTGTTGTGAAATTGCTAGTTGTTTGCTTATTTTGGGATAAGAAATTCATTTTTCAGATGTTACACTGTGGAGTATTCAGAGTGCTTTTTATTAAGGCCATTGCAAGCGAGGCTCTATCCACCTGCAGAAACAATCTGTCTTTTTGTGATAGCTCTGCTGGTGTCTGCCATGCTGGAAACCAAATTACAATGAGTAAATGGCTTCTGTGGTGCTAGCTCAGGAATTCAGGTCATTGTGATTGGTGTGTGCGTGTGTGTGTGTTTGCGCGTGTGTGGGTGCGAATGTGTTTGTATGCGTGTTTGTGTATCACATCAATGCCTCTTAGAAATGGTGATACCCTATGAAGTAGCTACCACTTGTACAAAATATCTTTATAGCATTTTACCACTACACATCATTGTAGAAAATGTTAAAAGCAGTGAATTTATTCGCCAGTATTTAACTTATTGATTTTCGGCACTGTATAATACACAAACTCTGTCAAACAAATTATTATCCGGAGCCGATCAGATGGATCAAACTTGTAGTGTTGTTTTTCACATTTGTATCACTATTTGACATCCAGTCATCCTTTTCATCAGGAATTCAAGAACAATCCTTGACTCCTGCCGTGGTGGATTGCTGGCGTCAGTGGTGCCATAATTGTGCGGTGCCATGAAGGGGCAGGGCACAAAGAAATGTTCCCTGTGATCAGGGCTACACACTGTGTTACAGACTAATAGCAGCAGCAAGGGACGGAGCTTCCCGAGCTCCCACCATTTCAGTGGCTCCTGTTCGGCTTCAGATTCAGCTCACACGGTCTCTGAGCTCTCTCTCTTAGCAGACCAAAGGAAGGGGCTGATTGTGTCTCAGCTCCTGGGGAAGTAGAGGGCTCTCTCCAGTTACTCTGTGAGTACTCAATCAGTGGGAAACATGGTTGTCAGTGGAGCTGGTGATTTATTTCATACTGTAAAAGAGTGCGACTGTGGGTGTTATTTCAGGTACAAGAGCTGTTGCTGTAGCTACTGTGTGTGTGTGTGTGTGTGTGTGTGTGTGCATGTGTGTGTGTGAATTTGCACGTATGCATGTGTTTACGCCCACATTACATTTAGCAATAGTGGGCTGTGAATATTCAACATACAGTATCTGCCGCTGTCCCTGGTGCTGATCGGTGTTAGCTACTTTATTGGGGATGGGACTTACAGTATCGTCTTATCACAGTGTCTGCATTTCAAGCTGTAAGGACTAGTATGAACTGGTTACTTTCAATTGTGTGCATGACTGCACACCAGATAACCATTATCTTACCATTTCCTTCCCCTTATAACACTTTGGCTGAAAAAGCTCTCTTCCCCTCCATGACAACAGCCATTTGTCTGATAACAGAATCATTTTTTACTTTGCTTACCATTTTGTGTGGCTTTTCATAACCCCTAAAAGTAGAAACACATTTTATTTAAGCATTTGAGTGAATTACTGAGATACTGTATACTGTATGAGTGTAAAGATTAATCTGTGGGTTAATTTGAGCTACTGTATCTTCACTCAGTCCTTCTCTCTTCGTTGCCTGTTGACTCTGTGAACATACTGTAGTGTTTGTGTGAATGCTGAAAAGCAAGATGGGAAATAACAAGATGGTACTCGTCAATGTTACTCCTCCTCTCAACTAGCTAGCAACATGTTTACCCCTTAGCCAGTGAATGTTGATTGACATCCAGCCACCATAGTGTTTGCCTAGCTCCTGCTCCCCCATGAATGGATATGGGTTGACGGTAACCTGAGATCAAGGAGATTACAGGAGTGTTTTGGAGAGGCGAGCTATGATATGATAAGGCCATACATGGAAGGGGATGGACAAGACTTAATTCATTCTGTACCCCCGGTATAATATTTCATAGCAATAATTAAAGTCTGTCCATTGCAACACTGTATCTCTGTGTGCGCCCTTCCCCTCCCCTCCTTGGCGTTGCAATTTCACAGAGAAACTGTTTAGTCCAGCCTGGTCCAGATGCTCTATGCCATGATTAACCCTAACAAAATGAGGCCTTTGAAACCACAAGTGTGTGATTCTGTATACTACTAGTCTTATTTACAGGGGTAAGCTCCAAAAACATGCCTTAATTACCTCTGGCTAGGCCGCTGATGTTAATTTTCTGTGGTCACGTGTTTAGCCAATTACTCAGGAACTAATGAAGTGGAACACTGCTCACCAGAGTTCAACTGCATCCTCCTCTCAGTTCCACCTAGTTTACATATTCCACTGTGGGATGCTGCTCATCAGTAATGAACATTAAACCAGCCAATGCATCAGACCAGAATCCAGCCGTGTCAATACCCATACCTCATTTAATAATTTCTCTCCAGCTAGCTATCTTAATATCGGAGGCCATTGAGGGAGAAGAGGCGCATTATCTATGCAATAGTGTTATTAGGGATTAATCCCTGACAGATAGTTTCCCTTGCAGGCACCATTAGCTCAGATTCATCCCACTTGGTATTTCCAACACCTGCGACCACCGTCCGCTAGGCACAAGAATTATTACCACTGTATTTTTCTCTGGTATATAAATTAATCATGGGGATCATGAGCAACTACTTTAAATTTCTGGACTGTGACCAAGAAACACATCCTCCCCAAGGATGCCCAGGACATATGCATCATTAAAACAGAGTTGTGCTATCTGACAGAGGAACAGCGCCATCTCTCTCAGTCGTACCTTACACTTGCGGGAATCAAGGCTCTGCATCTTGACGCTGAGCATAATCATAGCTACCATCCATGGGGAAAATGCAAACAGCTCCATGAGTTTGACTTTGAGCGCCAGGGGGAGAGGACGTGCTACAGTGAGGAGACAAAAGAAAGTTGATCAGCTTGGAAGTGAAACTGGACAGCTGACTAGAGCAAACATAAATTAGCATCGATCATCTGGCAGAGCAGGGACACTAATGACTTTAGGCTTCAGGGCCTTGTTAGACAACCTCAGCAATGGACTGCAATGGTTCCCCTGCCCTCCCAATCCTCTAAATACCCATAAATAGCTATAATTCCTCAGTGATCCTAGTCGCCACTGGTATGGCTAGATTAATGCCACTCCTCTATTACACAATTCATAGTCAAGTTTGGTGCTTTACAGTATGTTTGAGTTTAAATCAACTCATCCATTAACAATGTGTAGCACCTGTCTGGGTGGAAAAGAGTGCAGTTCTTAGAGTTGGAAAATGTTGGAATGATTGGATGGCCAGAATATGATGATTGGGGATCGGTATTCAAGGCCCTGATTCTACATCATTACAGTAGAATCTACTTGGACCAAAGGGAAGAGTTTCCCCGCTTGGCCAATGTACATCACTACTGTCAGTGAATTTCTTTGCACCGCACCTCACTCTCTGCCAGAGGATTGTGTGCTCAGCCATTTTTTTTTTTTTAGGCAAGCTGGCCTGAATTTAGATCACATTGATTGTTAATGACTCACCTCAGTAGCTGGCATGTATACTTTATTGATTGCAAATAGGCATTTTGGGTAGTTGGCTGGCAAATATTCTTGAAAGGGTTCAGAGAGTTCAAACTGCAATACCAAAATGGTACATATACCCCTAACAAGGACTGTAGATTGATGGTATTACAGACTGATGGTATTACAGACTGATGGTATTACAGACTGATGGTATTGCAGACTGATGGTATTACAGACTGATGGTATTGCAGACTGATGGTTTTTCAGACTGATGGTATTGCAGACTGATGGTATTACAGACTGATGGTATTACAGACTGATGGTATTACAGACTGATGGTATTGCAGACTGATGGTATTACAGACTGATGGTATTGCAGACTGATGGTATTACAGACTGATGGTATTGCAGACTGATGGTACTACAGACTGATGGTATTGCAGACTGATTGTATTACAGACTGATGGTATTACAGACTGATGGTATTGCAGACTGATGGTATTACAGACTGATGGTATTGCAGACTGATGGTATTACAGACTGATGGTACTACAGACTGATGGTATTGCAGACTGATTGTATTACAGACTGATGGTATTACAGACTGATGGTATTGCAGACTGATGGTATTGCAGACTGATGGTATTACAGACTGATGGTATTACAGACTGATGGTATTACAGACTGATGGTATTACAGACTGATGGTATTGCAGACTGATGGTATTGCAGACTGATGGTATTGCAGACTGATGGTACTACAGACTGATGGGATTGCGATGGGTAGGGGGGATAGTCAGTGCATTTAGCTCTCCCATTAGGGTTCAAATAGGTCAAATGTGAGTTCTGTCTATTGTTAAATGGATACTGTTTCAGCATCAGTTTTCCCTACATGAGACAGATACATCATCCATGTAACTCTCATAAGGGATCAGCCAAATGTCCTGTTACTGACTTATTCCTCCATAGTTGATTGAGACTCATGGCAAGACTGTGGGCAGAATGACTAATAAAAAGGCAGAAGGTTAAGAAAGTAGAAGATCAAGAAGATAGTGAATCTCATCTAATTGAATCTCTCTTCTCATCCCTATTGAGATCTAAGCCATTTGATCTTTCCTGATTACTACTTCTCACCTTTTTCTTCCATTAAGTTTCCAACATGGGTATTTCTCACCACAGGAAATGAGACTGCACTGATTGCAAAGAAAAAAAATGATGTAAAAGTTTTGAGAATTATTGTCGCCATCAAATGTAAATTATCTGGTTTTAACATTAGAAAGTAATCTGAAAGAACATTGTATAACTGTACAAAGGTCCATTAGCTCATTTCCACAATTGGAGGGGCAATACCTGAGTCAAGAAGTAGCCTACATTACCTATTTAGGAGTTCATGCTGAGCTTTTCAGGCACATTGTGTAACATATAAAGGTAATGATTTTAACACCGTGTGAGAGAGATTTTACCTACCATCCATTAAGTTTCCAACATGGGTATTTCTCACCACAGGAAATGAGACTGCACTGATTGCAAATAAAAAAAATGATGTAAAAGTTTTGAGAATTATTGTCGCCATCAAATGTAAATTTTCTGGTTTTAACATTAGAAAGTAATCTGAAAGAACATTGTATAACTGTACAAAGGTCCATTAGCTCATTTCCACAATTGGAGGGGCAATACCTGAGTCAAGAAGTAGCCTACATTACCTATTTAGGAGTTCATGCTGAGCTTTTCAGGCACATTGTGTAACGTATAAAGGTAATGATTTTAACACCGTGTGAGAGAGATTTTACTTCCTTTTTTTCTCTCTTTTAGCTTTTAGTTTACTTTCTTATCAGTGTATTGGTTTCTGTTCACATGGAAGGTGATCACAATCTAGGAAAATTGTGTTCCCATCTGAATTTATATCGGAGTTTGCACCTATTCTGTGACTGAGTTCATCAGGAAGTGTATAGGAGATGTTGTACCCACTGTGACTATTAAAACCTACCCAAACCAGAAACCGTGGATAGATGGCAGCATTCGCTCAAAACTGAAAGCGCGAACCACCGCATTTAACCATGGCAAGGTGACTGGGAATATGGCCGAATACAAACAGTGTAGTTATTCCCTCCGTAAGGCAATCAAACAGGCAAAACGTAAGTACAGAGAAAAAGTGGAGTCGCAATTCAACAGCTCAGACACGAGACGTATATGGCAGGGTCTACAGACAATCTCTGACTACAAAGGGAAAACCAGCCATGTTGCGGACACCGATGTCTTGCTTCTGGACAAGCTAAACACCTTCTTCGCCCGCTTTGAGGATAACACAGTGCCACCGACGCAGCCCGCTACCAAGGAATGTGGGCTCTCCTTCTCCGTGGCTGATGTGAGTAAGACATTTAAGCGTGTTAACCCTCGTAAGGCTGCCGGCCCAGACGGCATCCCTAGCCGCCTCCTCAGAGCATGCGCAGACCAGCTGGCAGGAGTGTTTACGGACATATTCAACCTCTCCCTATCCCAGTCAGTTGTCCCCACTTGCTTCAAGATGTCCACCATTGTTCCTGTACCCAAGAAAGCAAAGGTAACTGAACTAAATTACTATCGCCCCATAGCACTCACTTCTGTCATCATGAAGTGCTTTGAGAGGCTAGTTAAGGATCATATTACCTCTACCTTACCTGACACCCTAGACCCACTTCAATTTGCTTACCGCCCCAATAGATCCACAGACGATGAAATCGCCATCGCACTGCAAACTGCCCTATCCTATCTGGACAAGAGTAATACCTATGTAAGAATGCTGTTTATTGACTATAGCTCAGCATTCAACACCATAGTACCCTCCAAGATCATCATTAAGCTCGGGGCCCTGGGTCTGAACCCCACCCTGTGCAACTGGGTCCTGGACTTCCTGACAGGCCGCCCCCAGGTGGTGAAGGTAGGAAACAACACCTCCACTTCGCTGATCCTCAACACAGGGGCCCCACAAGGGTGCGTGCTCAGCCCCCTCCTGTACTCCATGTTCACCCATGACTGTGTGGCCACGCACGCCTCCAACTCAATCATCAAGTTTGCAGATGACATAACAGTAGTAGGCCTGATTACAAACAATGACAATACAGCCTACAGGGAGGAGGTGAGGGCCCTGGGAGAGTGGTGCCAGGAAAATAACCCCTCAACCTCAGGAGGCTGAAGAAATGTGGCTTGGCCCCTAAAACCCTCACAAACTTTTACAGATGCACAATTGAGAGCATCCTGTCGGGCTGTAACACCGCCTGGTACGGCAACTGCACCGCCCGCAACCGCAGGGCTCTCCAGAGGGTGGTGCGGTCTGCCCAACGCATCACCGGGGGCAAACTACCTGCCCTCCAGGACACCTACAGCACCCGATGTCACAGGAAGGCCAAAAAGATAATCAAGGACATCAACCCCCGAGCCAAGCCTGTTCACCACGCTATCATCCAGAAGGCGAGGTCAGTACAGTTACATCAAAGCTGGGACAGAGAGACTGAAAAACAGCTTAAATCTCAAGGCCATCAGACTGTTAAATAGCCATCACTAGCCGGCTTCCACCCGGTTACGCAACCCTGCACCTTAGAGGCTGCTGCCCTATATACATAGACTTAGAATCACTGGCCACTAATATGGAACACTAGTCACTTTAATAGTGTTTACATACTGCTTTACTCATCTCATATGTACAGTGGGGAGAACAAGTATTTGATACACTGCCGATTTTGCAGGTTTTCCTACTTATAAAGCATGTAGAGGTCTGTAATTTTTATCATAGGTACACTTCAACTGTGAGAGACGGAATCTAAAACAAAAATCCAGAAAATCACATTGTATGATTTTTAAGTAATTAATTTGCATTTTATTGCATGACATAAGTATTTGATCACCTACCAACCAGTAAGAATTCCGGCTCTCACAGACCTGTTAGTTTTTCTTTAAGAAGCCCTCCTGTTCTCCACTCATTACCTGTATTAACTGCACCTGTTTGAACTCGTTACCTGTATAAAAGACACCTGTCCACACACTCAATCAAACAGACTCCAACCTCTCCACAATGGCCAAGACCAGAGAGCAGTGTAAGGACATCAGGGATAAAATTGTAGACCTGCACAAGGCTGGGATGGGCTACAGGACAATAGGCAAGCAGCTTGGTGAGAAGGCAACAACTGTTGGCGCAATTATTAGAAAATGGAAGAAGATCAAGATGACGTCAATCACCCTCGGTTTGGGGCTCCATGCAAGATCTCACCTCGTGGGGCATCAATGATCATGAGGAAGGTGAGGGATCAGCCCAGAACTACACAGCAGGACCTGGTCAATGACCTGAAGAGAGCTGGGACCACAGTCTCAAAGAAAACCTTTAGTAACACACTATGCCGTCATGGATTAAAATCCTGCAGCACACGCAAGGTCCCCCTGCTCAAGCCAGCGCATGTCCAGGCCCGTCTGAAGTTTGCCAATGACCATCTGGATGATCCAGAGGAGGAATGGGAGAAGGTCATGTGGTCTGATGAGACAAACATTTAGCTTTTTGGTCTAAACTCCACTCGCCGTGTTTGGAGGAAGAAGAAGGATGACTACAACCCCAAGAACACCATCCCAACCGTGAAGCATGGAGGTGGAAACATCATTCTTTGGGGATGCTTTTCTGCAAAGGGGACAGGACGACTGCACCGTATTGAGGGGAGGATGGATGGGGCCATGTATCGCGAGATCTTGGCCAACAACCTCCTTCCCTCAGTAAGAGCATTAAAGATGGGTCGTGGCTGGGTCTTCCAGCATGACAACGACCTGAAACACACAGCCAGGGCAACTAAGGAGTGGCTCCGTAAGAAGCATCTCAAGGTCTTGGAGTGGCCTAGCCAGTCTCCAGACCTGAACCCAATAGAACATCTTTGGAGGGAGCTGAAAGTCCTTATTGCCCAGCGACAGCCCCGAAACCTGAAGGATCTGTAGAAGGTCTGTATGAAGGAGTGGGCCAAAATCCCTGCTGCAGTGTGTGCAAACCTGGTCAAGACCTACAGGAAACGTATGATCTCTGTAATTGCAAACAAAGGTTTCTGTACCAAATATTAAGTTCTGCTTTTCTGATGTATCAAATACTTATGTCATGCAATAAAATGCAAATTAATTACTTAAAAATCATACAATGTGATTTTCTGGATGTTTGTTTTAGATTCTGTCTCTCACAGTTGAAGTGTACCTATGATAAAAATTACAGACCTCTACATGCTTTGTAAGTAGGAAAACCTGCAAAATCGGCAGTGTATCAAATACTTGTTCTTCTTCTCTTCTACTGTATTCAATTCTACTGTATTTTAGTCAATGCCACTCCGACATTGCTCGTCCTAATATTTATATATTTCTTAATTCCATTCTTTTGCTTTTAGATTTGTGTGTTGTTGTGAATTGTTAGATACTACTGCACTGTTGGAGCGAGAAACACAAGCATTTCGCTTCACCCGCAATAACATCTGCTAAATATGTGTATGTGACCAATAAAATGTGATTTGATTTGATTTGTTCAAATGTCTCCCATTCGGGCTGTGTAATACTCAAGGTATTTATTTACCAATCCCAGCACAATATAATGAGTTAATGTTATTGATACCTAACCCTCTCTGTCTGATCCTGCTGATCAAAGCCTGTGAATGTGTATAGCAGCAATACTTTGCTCTTCATAGCAATAATAGTTCCTTCAGATGATTCATAGAGGATATTGTCTGTGTCTGCGTCTGCTCTGTTTTGAAGTGGATTGAATGTCTTGCCTCTAGATGGATTGCTCTCTCTAGTTCTCTCAATAGAGGCCAGGTTAAATGAATATGTCTCACCATGCTGTCATATTCCCTGCCCTTTAAGACTCACATCGAATACCTTCCCGGCACATACTTTTCACTGCTATAAGAGGAGAGAAATGCACGCAGATCTGTATATGTATCACATTATTTTCACAGTGTAAGTGTGTTGAACCAGTAGTTTTAGAGAAATCTAAACAGTGCCTTTGGCAGGGGGGCTGTGCTGCTCATCTGTTGCTGCTGTAAGCCTTGAATCTTTTTTCTCGCTCCCTTGACTTGCTCCTGGGAGATATTGTAGCAACAGAATGTACACACCAAATATCAGCTCCTGTGGATCAGCTACTAGCTGCCCCTCAGGCACGGGATCTTGGCCCTGCTTATTTTGATGAATGAATTATTAATGGCTCACTGATTTTCCTCAATTCCAGCTCCATTTTTCAACAGGCTCAGTGCATAGCCTATTGCAAAAGGATTGTTGTCGCATTGGCTATTTCCTCTTTTCTCCTTCCACAGCTAAAAGGAGCAGTTTACACAGGAAATTTTCCCCTCTCACTGGCAATTGGATGGGAAGAAAGAAAGTCTTTGACCTTGGAAAATGAAAATGTTGTTGCCATGGGAACTGTTAATCCTTCTGTCACTCACGGACTGCCTTGCTGGTAAGATGTCCCCCAAGTTGCCTTTGATACCACACCTGATCTGCATACTCCCCTCTTTATGCATGGTCTGTTTTATCATTTCCTTATCTCTTCAAAGAGTATCATGCCATTCTCACCCAGAATGCATGCTGTTAGGGGGTTACCTCATCATTTGATCTATATCACCGCAAAGGATTATGTGTCAAACTTTACCAAACTTGGAGTGAAAGTTGTAGGGTTTGTGATTAACTCAGAACACAATGGTTTCCATGGTGCTAATCTATGTTGTATTTCTCATTCATATGTCTCGCTTTATGCTCATCTCCATGGCAATAACACTTCCTTAGCTTCTTAGCCAAACCACTCAACACACACCTGGAAGGTCCCAATTACTAACCTGAATTCTGTTTCCATACACCGGAGTGACCTTGGAGAGGCAGAGATCTGGAGTGTCAATATAACAGAGTATCTCCCACACTGTTATATCTGGGTATTATGAATCTACAGAACGGAGAGGGATTTAAAGTTGACAGGCCTGGCTGACAGATTTAAATGGAAGTCAAGCCGAATATTTACAAGTCATCAGACAAATGTATTTAAATGTATACAGTATATGGAGTAGGTGGCTATTGTGTTATCTATGCTTCCATTTCCATTGAGTTAGCATTTTATCTTAAGTCAGCACTTTCTCAGGGACACATACAGATGAAGGCAGCCTGGAAAAGAAAACTGACAACGAGGAGGAGGGAACAGAATGTGGAGATGTCAAAGACGTCTACTTTGTGCGAGTTGATGTATTTTCCTCATCATTGAGCTTGCATTTACATAAATACATATATAATTGATATTCAGTGTGCATGTGTAGTTTGATGGCAAGAGAAGGGTGACTGCTAGCTAGGGTGAGCTCTCTCAAAATTACACGAAGCACAAGCATTTCCCAGGTTGAATAGGCCAGCTATAAAAGGTTCATTCATTTATTTCATTTAAAGGACAGAGATATGAAGCTCCTCCCTTGGAGGCTGAGAAAGGAAAGGAGGCCCTCACCTCAGGCAAAGCTTCTCCCCCACACTCTCATTAGCATGATGATGATGCTGGAGGGAGTACTTCTCTTTGTCCTAGTCGTCAAGGTTAGGTACCTGTAAAAAATAATCTGATATCCTTCATATGAAAGGAAAAAACAGATGATTTTCAAAGGGGACATTAGAACTTAGACTGTAGCTGTAGTGAGCCACCAACAGGATACTGTAGCCTACTGTGTGTCAGAACAGAGAAGACGATTAGTTCTGACGGAGGGGGGTTTACCCATTAAGGGAATGATAGCTGCATTTCAGTGGAGTTAATTAGAGTAACATGGGGTAATTACTCTGGTGTATTGGTAAGTTGGCAGCAGTTTACCAAAACAACAGACCTGACTGAGCTGCCATACGTGTCATGGGTGTGCCAACAGACTGTACGTTAGTTGGAATTCAAATGGAAAGAAGGAAAATAGAGTAGAAGATGTCCCTGGACTTCCTGTATGACTTGTCCGTGTGCACTGTAAATTGCAGTGTCCTAGTATGCATGCAGAGCTACAGGGTGTAGGGAATATGATCAGTTAATTGGCCTCTAATTGTTAGTGTAGTATTTGTCCTCTCTCATGTCAACACTGTAGCTAGGCTATTATTGTAGCCTAAGACTACTGTACGTATAATATAACGGGTTGTTACATAATTGGGTATAGGTTCACACAACTTATCATTTGTCCTCAGTAATTGTCCTGTCTTTCACCTTTCAGACATAGTTGTCAGCAGCAAGGTATAACTAAAGCGGTTGTGTTCTTTCACTCAGAGAGAAACACCCGCCATGGGCCCGTCTTCACTCAAGAACCAAGTGACAGCATTTTCCCCTTGAGATCTGAGGACAACAAGGTGTTCATCAATTGTAAAGCAAAGGGAAACCCAGACCCGCATTATAAGTAGGCGCTTGTCCCTTAAACTCTTTAACTTTTCATACCTTTCCTCTTGTCACTATTTTAATTTAGAATAATATTTTGTCCTGTGGCCATGATGGTTTATACTGTCTGATAGTGATGAATAGTCATTGTGTTTATGTGTGTTGCTCTACAGATGGAAGGTTGATGGGAGAGATATTCACATGGATTTGAACTACAACCTGGTTGAAGGAAACCTGTTGATCAATACCCCCCATGCAACACATCATGGGGGTGTTTACCAGTGTATTGCTACCAATGCCTTTGGAACCATCGTCAGCAGGGAGGCCAAGGTTCAGTTTGCATGTGAGTAGATTTGGACTTCTATCTAATACAAAGGAACAGCAAAACACTGCCATTTCAGACATTTATCTAAACACAATTCATTTTCAAGTGTATTTTTAGAGACATATGTCTTAGAGACACATTCAGTTTTTCTTGTCATGACACATCGAGTGAAGACGTGATTTGCTACGATTTAACGCACGATTAAGTACAGCATAAGCAAATCATTCAGGTTAGGAACCCCAAAAGGGTTTTTCCTCTCATTCTGGAAGCATGTTTTAATTTGAGAAGAGCTGTTACTGGGGGTAATTGCCGTGTTGACATGCACTAAGCCTGCAGCTCCATTAGTGATTAGTGTAAGTCTGAATCTTAGAATGGTTTTAACACTGGCTTAATGTTACACCCTGACTAAATCACATCATCTGGAGCATTTCAACAACAGATGGGCACTTTTTCTCTCTCCCTCTCACTCAAATGCACTGTGAAATTCACTCCCTCTATAGATTGTGAAAAGATAAACATAATTCCAGACTAAAGTTATCCTATGAATCCATCAACACATTTATTTACATCTCTGGAGATAATACCAAGACTAACCCAGTTGTAATGGTCCACCTAAGGGATATGCCTTGGTAGACCTGGTTGGGTGTTCATGTGTCAATAGAACATTGCTTTATGTTGTTTCATTTTACAATGCAGGTTTACTGACAGGCTCAGCTAATTAACCAATCCAAACCAATCCCACATTACATTAGGGAAGTTATAACCGAACTCAGGGGGTAGGGGGTTGTATTTTTCATGCAGGAAGTGCTCATACTTGATATTTTCATTTAAATGGTGATAAGCCTTCGGATGAGATGAGACTTTATTATTGTTGATATTTGCCTGCCCCCTCTTGGGATTTGAATGATATTTCTGAAGGTTTGTGGTCCCTAGTGCTGTCTATTTTTCCTTATAATGCAGCAGCATATAATGAAAAGTGAAAATGATCTGTAAACCCAGTTTAGAGAGAGGTATTTATGTCTCTCCCTGTTCACACATATCACTGGTGGTATTAACAGGGAAGTAAAGTAAATGAGGTATAAGCAATGTGCATAGAGAGGAACACGGTCTTCAAAATTAAAATGCCCTCTCTAAATTCTCACTGCACTGTAGAGGGGGTTCAACTATAGACATCTGAAAGTGATCAAAGCCCCTTTGTCTTTACCTCCCCACAGATCTGCAGAACTTCAGCAGAAAGCCCAGGAACACAGTGTCAGTGAGAGAAGGCCAGGCTGTGGTGCTACTGTGTGGCCCTCCACCCCATAACGGAGGTACCACACTCTTAGAAAAAAAGGTGCTATCTAGAACCTGAAAGGATTCTTTGGCTGTCCCCATAGGAGAACCCTTTGAAGAAGCCTTTTTGGTTCTAGGTAGAGCCTTTTTGGGTTCCATGTAGAACCCTTTCCATGGATGGTTCTACATGGAACCCAAAAGGGTTCTACCTGGAACCAAAAAGGGTTCTATCTGGATCCAAAAAGGGTGCTCCTATGGGGACAGCTGAAAAACCCTTTTGGAACCCTTTTTTCTAAGAGTGTTTAACACTTTGCATCCTCAACCCTTACAGATTCTATGCTGCTTCACTCTCACTCACGCCCCAGCTATCGTATGGTTCTTCACTCTCATACCCACTTTCTTTCCCCAACACTGCTGCACGTCTTTGCTCTCATATCTACTATTTCTTCTCACTTCTTGTCTTTCATATTATGCTCTCTCTCTCTTCCTTTTATGATCATTCCTACTGGACTGTAGCAGGGTCACTCATCTTCCTGAACTCTCCCCAAACTCCAAATGCCTTTACATCCTCAGTTCATACCCTCACACTTCATGGCCTCAAGCTCACTTTTTCCCAATGTGACCCGCTACCATGCTGTCATTTGTAAAGCCTCCGGCGCTCCACTTCCTTCCATAGCGTCAGGTTTTTTCAGTGTAGACTGGGTATCTGTGGGTAATAAAGGCTCCTGGTGGCTGGTGTGTCGGGGGGGGGGGGGATCGTTTATCCCGTGGCACAGCTGTGAGTCTGTTCCGTGTCTGTGTGCTGCTGATTAGCAGACCCTCAAAGTGCCCCGCACTCCTGAAGCCATTCCGCACCACTACCACAATTTCACGCCAGCGCACCAGCATTTCTCCACTCTCTGTTTCCAACTGAATCAATGGCCACAAGGGATTCAAACCGTACCTTTTCACAATCTGTCCTCCTTTTCCCCAAAATGCCTTCATCTCTTTATTTTATATTTTCCAGTTTTTCTTCCAGATAGACATTTGATGGGATTGTGTTTCACAATGCCGCTGTCTCCAGGTGGATGTCAAAGGAAGGGCATAAATGCTTGAATTGGAGAACAATGCTGTGGATTTTATATCCAAGCAAACATGTTTGTTTTCTGCCATAACCTGCAGTAATGTCAAACCAATTTAGTGCAAGTTAATGCTTATACAGAAATACACAGAGCCATATAAATAGGAGATACATGTTATTTGAAGCAACTTTGAGCCATCAGTAGTAGGTGTTCTAAAATGGTCTGTGTTCAGTGTTAAATTCTGCGAGTCCTCTGTTGCTGTGAGACCAAAACCCTTCAGCAGAACCACTCCATAATACTCTCTAATCATGAAAGGTCTGTCACTCTGCCCTGACTTTCACTATGATCCTTTTTAATTCACTGTTTCCCTGAAGGAAGCAATATGATGTTTTACTGTCTGCCCAGTCAAAAGACTGACTGCAGGATGTAATGTGTTTCTGATCAGAGGGGCTCTAACACCCCAGCCCATCCTACCCTCCCTGTCCCCTAAGAAGCTCTTAATTTGACATTGATGTCTCCAGATCCCGCTGCTCCATGCCCCCCCCCACCCCCCCTCCCCTGTCTCTCTTTCACTCTCTCTCTCATTAAAGGGAGGCCGAGTCTAAAGGCTGTCAGGACAAAAAGGACCCAGCCTAGATTACGATAATGTTTTTGAACTTATAAATTACTCCACTGTCTGTGTGATCGGCACAAGCCTGTGGCACTGACCCTTAATACGTGTGGGAGGAGGTTGCTATCTGGGCTAACTGAAAATGGAATTCAATAGTGTATCCAAATCTCTGCTTACTCTCTGAAATGCTTGGAGATGTGAAAAGAGCAAGGTTCAGCCATGTTAAGCTGTTGAGCTAAAAATCATAACATTATTGAATGATGCATTATTAAATTATAAACTGTTTGAAATACTGCTGTTGAGTATGTCGATGGCAACAGTACTCACAGACTAGAATGTCATGACTGTCATGGATGTGCTACCATCTGTTTAGTGTAACTGCTTTGTGAACTGCCCCCTGCACATATCTGGCATGGGAAATGGCAAAGTCTTATCACACTGTCTAAATGCAATGTTAATAGATATTATAAGATGCAACTACTGTATGTCTCCACCCTTTTTATAGCTACAGTACAGGTACAAGAATCTAACCTAATCTATTGTCTATTCTTAGTTTCACCACACTGGCAGATTTTATAATGTCATTGGCACAAGTATCTCTTCCTTTGTCAATACCCACGATCCTCTGTGGTCGCTGCTGTCTGTGCTCTTCCTCTGCAGAGATCAAATACTCGTGGGTTTTCAACGGACGCCCAAGTTTCCTGCTGCAGGATACCCGCCGCTTTATCTCCCAGAGGACTGGCAACCTGTACATTGCCAAGGTGGAGGCCTCCGATGTGGGGAACTACACGTGTGTGGTGAGGAACATGATGACCAACGCCACCGTGTACAGCTCACCCACCCCTGTGGTGCTGCGCAGGGACGGTGAGCATGCTCCACTGCCTTCACTAGCTCCACTGGCTACTGCTTATCCTGCATGCTGAACTTGCCTGTACCGTTGAGGGGTGTGAAAGCTAAGGAGATAAATCAGTCATCTTGAGCGTGACAGTGTTTGTTTAGCTGCTGCTCGGGAGCAGGAGCGGGGTTGTGCAGTATTCACACTACAGAGCTGTAGGTCTGATACCGCATTCAAAACAACTGGGAACTCAGAAAAATACGAGGTCAAATCATGACGCCAGTGATCTTCAGGTCGGAAAGTTGGAGCTCTAGAAAGAGGCCCGTGTTGGCTGACCGTTGAAAGCGATTTTTCCCAGTCGGAGCTAGTTTTTTTCAGAGTTCTCAGTTGTTTTGAACGCACTGAAGTCGGAAGTCTGAGATTTACGAGTTCCCAGTTCCCAGTTGTTTTGAACGCGGCATGAAAAGTAATCCCTCCCTCTGCATGAAAATACATGTTTACGCATTTACATATCCAGAACTGTAGAGTACATAGACACACACAGAAACACATACATGCACATGCACACAAACACGTTTCTGCACAGGGAGATTCACCTCACCAACCCCATTACTACTGAATATACAGCGTGTGCCACTTAAGATTTGAGCTGGAGCAGAGATGTTATAAAGCATATGTTGTAAAGCATATTAACACGCAGGCTTGGCCTTTACCAACCTGCTCTGTGCCACAGTTCTGGCATTTAATTTGAATTATAGAACGCAACGTTCATTTTGTGTTTGAATTAATGTGATGTTCTTTCACCTCACACAGCTGTAATGGGAGAGTATGAGCCAAAGATCGAAGTTCAGTTCCCCGAAACTCTTCATGTCACCAAAGGATCATCAGTGAAACTGGAATGTTTTGCCTTAGGAAAGTAGGTCTCAAATCAAATCAAATTTAATTTGTCACATGTGGCGAATACAACGGGTGTAGACTTAACCGTGAAATGCTTGCTTAGGAGCCCTTCCCAACGATGCAGAGTTTTAAAAAATGGTCAGAAAAAGAACAATTGTAACACAAGATGAATAAAATACACAAGAATGGAGCTATGTACAGGGAGTACAAGTACCAGATCACTGTGAAGAGGTACGAGGTATTTGAGGTAGAAATGTACATGAAGGCAGGATAAAGTGACTAGGTATCAGAATAGATAAGAGTAAAATAAAGAATAGAGTAGCAGCAGCAAATGATGACTGTGTATGTGTGTGTGTGTTATGTGTGTGTGCGTATGTAGTGTATGTGAATGTGTGTGAGTGTGTATATAGTGTGTATACTGAGTGTACAAAACATCAATGACACCTGCTCTTTCCATGGCATAGACTAACCATGTGAATCGAGGTGAAAGCGATGATCCCTTATTGATGTCACTTGTTAAATCCACTTCAATCATTGTAGATGAAGGGGAGGAGACATGTTAAAGAAGGATTTTTAAGCCTTGAGACAATTGAGACATGGATTGTGTATGTGCCATTCAGAGGGAGAATGGGCAAGACAAAATATTTAAGTGCCTTTGAACAGGGTCTGGTAGTAGGTGCCAGATGCATCGGTTTGAGTGTGTCAGGAACTGCAACGCTGCTGGGTTTTTCAAGCTCAATAGTTTCCCGTGTGTATCAAGAATGGTCCACCACCCAAAGGATATCCTCCAGACAACTTGACACAACTGTGGGAAGCATTGGAGTCAACAATTGCCAGCATCCTTGTGGGATGCTTTCGACACCTTGTAGAGTCCATGCCCCAATAAATTGAGGCTGTTTTGAGGGCAAAAGGTGGTGGGGGGGGGGTGTCCTTAATGTTTTGTACACTCAGTGTATAGTCTTGTGAGTGTGCATAGAGTCAGTGCAAGATAGCGTCAGTGCAGATAGTTCGGGTAACCATTAATCAACTGCGATCATTAGCAAGCACACTGTAGCAGCGTCACATAGTCATTGCATATGGAATTTCATATTCTGAGAATGTACTGTATTAGTCATTGGCCAGACATCTCCCATGGCACACAACAATATTAGATATCTATGTCTGGCAACTAATGTATTAATAATAAGTGTCAGTATGAAGCATGTGGCTCTGGTGACCTTTCCTGCCTGACCTCTCCAGCCCAGTGCCTTCCATCACATGGAGGAGAACAGATGGGAATCCCCTCCCTGGCAAGATCAAAATCAATCATTCCAACGGGGTCCTGGAAATACCATATTTCAGACTGGAGGATGCTGGTGTATATGAGTGTGTTGCAGAGAACTCCAGAGGAAAGAACGTTGCCAAAGGACAACTCATATTCCAGAGTATGATCACTCACAACATATATAGATGAACAGTTGTATGTTGCTTTTGTGATACAGTTGAAGTCAGAAGTTTACATACACTTAGGTTGGAGTCATTAAAACTCGTTTTTCAACCACTCCACAAATGTCTTGTTAACAAACTATAGTTTTGGCAAGTCGGTTAGGACATCTACTTTGTGCATGACACAAGTAATTTTTCCAACAATTGTTTACAGACAGATTATGTCACTTATAATTCACTGTATCACAATTCCAGTGGGTCAGAAGTTTACATACACTAAGTTGACTGTGCCTTTAAACAGCTTGGAAAATTCCAGAAAATGATGTCATGGCTTTAGAAGCTTCTGATAGGCTAATTGACATCATTTGAGTCAATTGGAGGTGTACCTGTGGATGTATTTTAAGGACTACCTTCAAACTCAGTGCCTCTTTGCTTGACATCATGGGAAAATCAAAAGAAATCAGCCAAGACCTCAGAAGAAATGTTGTAGACCTCCACAAGTCTGGTTCATCCTTTGGAGCAATTTCCAAACGCCTGAAGGTACCACGTTCATCTGTACAAACAATAGTACGCAAGTATAAACACCATGGGACCATGCAGCCATCATACCGCTCAGGAAGGAGACGCGTTCTGTCTCCTAGAGATGAACGTACTTTGGTGCGAAAAGTGCAAATCTATCCCATAACAACAGCAAAGGACCTTGTGAAGATGCTGGAGGAAGCAGGTACAAAAGTATCTATATCCACAATAGAACGAGTCCTATATCAGCATAACCTGAAAGGCAGCTCAGCAAGGAAGAAGCCACTGCTCCAAAACCGCCATAAAAAAGCCAGACTACGGTTTGCAACTGCACATGGGGACAAAGATCGTACTTTTTTGAGAAATGTCCTCTGGTCTGATTAAACAAAAATAGAACTGTTTGGCCATAATGACCATTGTTATGTTTGGATGAAAAAGGGGAACGCTTGCAAGCCGAAGAACACCATCCCAACCGTGAAGCATGGGAGTGGCAGCATCATGCTGTGGGGGTGCTTTGCTGCAGGAGGGACTGGTGCACTTCACAAAATAGATGGCATCATGAGGAAGGAAAATTATGTGGATATATTGAAGAAACATCTCAAGACATCAGTCAGGAAGTTAAAGCTTGGTCGCAAATGGGTCTTTCAAATGGACAATGACCCCAAGCATACTTCCAAAGTTGTGGCAAAATGGCTTAAGGACAACAAAGTCAAGGTATTGGAGTGGCCATCACAAAACCTCAATCCTATAGAAAAGTTGTGGGCAGAACTGAAAAAGCGTGTGCGAGCAAGGAGGCCTACAAACCTGACTCAGTTACACCAGCTCTGTCAGGAGGAATGGGCCAAAATTCACCCAACTTATTGTGGGAAGCTTGTGGAAGGCTACCTGAAACGTTTGACCCAAGTTAAACAATTTAAAGGCAATGCTACCAAATACTAATTGAGTGTATGTAAACTGCTGACCCACTGGGAATGTGATGAAAGAAATAAAAGCTGAAATAAATCATTCTCTCTACTATTATTCTGACATTTTACATTCTTAAAATAAAGCGGTGATCCTAACTGACCTAAGACAGGGAATTTTTACTAGGATTAAATGTCAGGAATTGTGAAAAACTGAGTTTAAATGTATTTGGCTAAGGTGTATGTAAACTTCCGACTTCAACTGCAGGTGATAATGATTTTAGCTGTACATAAGCATACAGGATTTCCTCATTTTATTTCCCATGCTTGTAGATGCTTATTTGTGTAATAATGAAACAATTCAAAAACTATAATTGGGTTTTCAACATTAAATTCCTAAATAGAACTAATAATAACTAACAATTCCTTGAATGGTAATGGGCTTATCTGTCTTTTGTCAACGTTTAGCTAAAAAAGTCTAATTAACATTTAGGGGCCATAAATTATGGATACATTATGGTCATAAGTCAGGCCTGAAAAACCTTTTGCTCACATTATAATGACAAGATAATCTGGAATTAATTTGTACCAATTAACCTTTCTGTTTAGTCATTCTGAAGTAGCTAAGCTGTTGTCTTGCCAACTTGAATACTGCCAATAGCCAGTTGGTCCTTAGAGAAAAATACAAATGGCATCCCAAGCTTAGGGCAGCTTCCAGCTCTGCCATAGTGCTATTGTTTGTGGCATTATTTATTTTAGGACGACTTAGGCCAATAAAGACCCGTTTTGCATTGGAACTGTCAATATAAAGGCTGACATTTTGTCACTAAATCGTGTTCTTTATTCTCCAGGTGTTGAACATCTGCACTGGGTCCAGACGTTGAAAGATGCTCAGATGGCCATCGAGGCTAATCTCCAGTGGGAGTGCAGGGCGAGCGGTAAGCCTAAGCCTGTGTACAGATGGCTGAAGAATGGGGAGCCCTTGGTGCTGGAGGTGAGAATGACTTGCTAACATTGTACTTAGCATTTTTATGTGTCATTGTCATATTCCATTAAGAACTATTCTACCCATCTTAAGACCCCTTTTTCATCTCAGATCAAAGACATGAGATCAAACATTAAGCCGGTTTTCATTTCAAAAGTCTACCCATCACAAGGTTTGCTGCAAAGGTCACACTATCATAAGATAGATGATATCCAAATTACACTGCAGAAAAATCCTGATTGACATTTGTTTCTGCTAAATCTACATGACCAAAATATAAAAATTATTGTTGACAGTTTGTGTGAACATTTGTATTGTTCAGATACTGATCTTCCTAGGTTATACATTTATAAAAGTATCAATTTATATGTTGAGTTTTATCACACATCACATACTAAGGTGTGATATTGAGGATGTATCGCTCTTGTCACCAGGACAGGATACTGGTAGAAGGTGGACGATTGGCCGTATCCAGGATCAACCTGTTGGACTCTGGGATGTACCAGTGTCTGGCAGAGAATGAACATGGAGCCATCTATGCCAGCGCTGAACTCAAGGTTGTAGGTAAGCATGTCTGGAGGACTCTAGTCTGGAGTATTTGTTCTGTCTTGTTTAGAAAGTTGAAGTCAGAGACACCGCAAGGTCAAGACATTTGTGTAGTATCACTGTCAGTAGGCAGAACCAACTCCAGAAGAAAATGAACAGAACCAGTGAATATTAGCTGAGCCATGGTTTTAGCTACATTTACATATTTACTTGATAAAGAAAGCCAACCAGTGGTTTTTCATGAAATACAATTTATATAATTAAATAGGATGATTTTGACTGTTTGGCTAATGCATACAGTACATGCGATAGCTAGCTGATGTGCCTCGTCAAAGAGAACAGAAGGGTAGCAACAGGGTTTGTTCTGTTCCCCATGCAGCCTCTTCACCCGACTTCTCCAACAGTCCTGTGAAGAAGTCCATGCTGATCCAGAGAGGGGGGGAGGTGATCATGGAGTGCCGTCCCCATGCGTCCCCTAGGGCCTCTATCTCCTGGCGGAGAGGGGGAGAGTTTCTGAAGGACAGCAAGAGGTACAGTAACAGTCGTAGTAACCGTACGCATCACTGCTCATGCCATTGATGGCACGTGTAAAAGGGCCCTTCTCCTGGGGCCGAGCTAGTCTCTAGGACTCAACGCTATGTCTCTACTTAAGGGGACTGACGTTGCTGTGGTGAGGGGGCTTTTTGCTAACACCCTCTCTTTTGCTTGAAGTTCAATAGAGATGTCAAAGACCTTGCCTTTATCACTCTCTGTATGTCTCTGCATTCAGGGTTGTTCTGTACAACACCATGACAGTTATGGTAGGGGCTTTATGTTGATTATGACCTTGGTCTTTCAATGTTGTATTCAGCAGTGGCTATAGATGCTTCCTTGTAACCGCTCATGCAAGCCTCACAGCTACACAGGTTCACAGCTCACAAGTTAATTTGAGGTACTGGTCATAGCCCCAGAAGGGTTGTGTGGACAGTGTCACTGCTGCATGGCCCTGCAGCTGAAGATACGCTAACCTAATGTCAATTACTGTACTGTATGTGGCCCTGCAGTCGTCTGGGAGAAAGGCTCCGCCAAGAGTACGCTGTGGACCAATGGCTGGAGCAGGCCTCTACAGCCCTGTTCCTGGAGAGCTACCGTCCTGTAGGTTTTCGCTCCAACCCTAATCTAGCGCACCTGATTGTAGGAATTAGCTGGTTGATAAGCTGAGCCAGGTTAGTTGCAACTGGGTTTGAAGTGAGGACCTGCAGGAGGGTAGCTCTCCAGGAACAGGGTTGGAGAGGGCTGGAGAATAATACACTGAGTATACAAAACATCAAGAACACCTGCTCTTTCCATGACATAGACTGACCAGGTGAATTCAGGTGAAAGCTATGATCCCTTAATTGATGTCACTTGTTCAATCCACTTCAATCAGTGTAGATGAAGGGGAGGAGACAGATTGAAGAAGGATTTTTAAGCCTTGAGACAATTGAGACATGGATTGTGTATGTGTGCCATTCAGAGGGTGAATGGGCAAGACAAAATATTTTAAGTGCCTTTGAACGGGATATGGTAGTAGGTGCCAGGCGCACCAGTTTGTGTCAAGAACTGCAACGCTGCTGGATTTTTCACGCTCAACAGTTTCCTGTGTGTATCAAGAATAGTCCACCACCCAAAGGACATCCAGCTAACTTTACACAACTGTGGGAAGCATTGGAATCAACATGGGCCAGCATCCCTGTGGAACGCTTTCGACAACTTGTAGAGTCCATGTCCCGACGAATTGAGGCTGTTCTGCGTGCAACTCAATATTAGGAAGGTGTTCTTAATGTTTGGTATACTCAGTGTATGTCCAGTATACTACCGCCTACCCATGTTATGATTTACTCTCTAATCTCAGTCAGCCGCTATACAGTAGCTTCTGTATGTGTGTGTGTGTGTGTTCGTTTGTGTGTTCGTTTGTGTGTGCGCGTGTGTGTGAGTGAGGGTGAGTGGGTGTGAGTTAGTGGTTGAGAGAAGGAGAGGGGGAAAAGGTGAGAGCTTATTATCACCAGCAGTATTCTGTTTAGTGTACTCCTCTCACACCCTGGAATATACTCCCTCCAATTCTGCATCTTTAATTTGGGTGGTGTGGTTGAGTCAGACAGATTGTGAACAGGAGCCTTGGTGATACTGCTATGTTATTCTCTTTAGTGTCCTGCTTTAGGGCTGTGGCCCGAATCAATATGTGCTGCCACATTTCCATAGTATTTCCGTAACTCAGTGGACCTGCCTCAACATGTGAGCAGAGCGATTGATTAGTTACTGTATCATATTCCACGGAGCGGTCATGGGGAAAAGGAGAAAGAAGTGATTACACAGGCTGTGCATCTGGACGAGAATAGAAAATGTACGGCGTGGAACGGCGTTTCTTTCTTAAAGCAGATAGTTCTTTACGTTTGTATTTGTTTTGCAGCTCATTGCCCCTCAGGTCATGTTCTCAGCGCGCCTCCATCACTCAATGTTTGATATTTTTGTCAATAAATCAGCGCAAAGCACCCTGTGTCAGACATGCTCTCTGGGTCTCAGCTCAGCTGGAGTGAATACATATTTATTTTTAAGAGCTGCAGTGAAATTGTTTGATTTCTGAGCTTGCAGCTCACAGCCTTTGTGTTTGATTTGCTGAAACAGAAGGTCATGATAGCTAGGAGTTCTCAGCATCATTTATGCATGTGTTTACATTTTGTTAGATTAGAAAATAACGTAGAAGCATTAGACACCCCGTGGCCTCTGGTGTTTGTGGAATATGGCAAACAATGAATAGAAACCACTGCTGTGTTATGAGGTTGCTTTTGTGATGTACAGTTGAAGTCGGAAGTTTACATACACTTAGGTTGGAGTCATTAAAACTCGTTTTTCAAGCACTCCACAAATTTCATGTTAACAAACTATAGTTTTGGCAAATCGGTTAGGACATCTACATTGTGCATGACACAAGTACTTTTTCCAACAATTGTTTACAGACAGATTATTTCACTTATAATTCACTGTATCACAATTCCAGTGGGTCAGAAGTTTACATACACTAAGTTGACTGTGCCTTTAAACAGCTTGGAAAATTCCAGAAAATGATGTCATGGCTTTAGAAGCTTCTGATAGGCTAATTGACATAATTTGAGTCAATTGGAGGTGTACCTGTGGATGTATTTCAAGGCCAACCTTCAAACTCAGTGCCTCTTTGCTTGACATCATGGGAAAATCAAAAGAAATCAGCCAATACCTCAGAAAAAAATTGTAGGCCTCCACAAGTCTGGTTCATCCTTGGGAGCAATTTCCAAACGACTGAAGGTACCACGTTCATCTGTACAAACAATAGTACGCAAGTATAAACACCATGGGACCATGCAGCCATCATACCGCTCAGGAAGGATACGCGTTCTGTCTCCTAGAGATGAACGTACTTTGGTACGAAAAATGCAAATCAATCCCAGAACAACAGGAGGACCTTGTGAAGATGCTGGAGGAAACAGGTACAAAAGCATCTATATCCACAGTAAAATAAGTCCTATATCGACATAACCTGAAAGGCAGCTCAGCAAGGAAGAAGCCACTGCTCCAAAACCGCCATAAGAAAGCCAGACTACGGTTTGCAACTGCACATGGGGACAAAGATCGTACTTTTTTTGAGAAATGTCCTCTGGTCTGATGAAACAAAAATAGAACTGTTTGGCCATAATGACCATCGTTATGTTTGGAGGAAAAAGGGGGTAGCTTGCAGCCCGAAGAACACCATCCCAACCGTGAAGCACGGGGGTGGCAGCATCATGATGTGTGGGTGCTTTGCTGCAGGAGGGACTGGTGCACTTCACAAAATAGATGGCATCATGAGGAAGGGAAACTATGTGGATATATTGAAGCAACATCTCAAGACATCAGTCAGGAAGTTAAAGCTTGGTTGCAAATGGGTCTTCCTAATGGACAATGACCCCAAGCATACTTCCAAAGTTGTGGCAAAATGGCTTAAGGACAACAAAGTCAAGGTATTGGAGTGGCCATCACAAAGCCCTGACCTCAACCCTATAGAAAGGTTGTGGGCAGAACAGAAAAAGCGTGTGCGAGAAAGGAGGCCTACAAACCTGACTCAGTTACACCAGCTCTGTCAGGAGGAATGGGCCAAAATGCACCCAACTTATTGTGGGAAGCTTGTGGAAGGCTACCTGAATCATTTGACCCAAGTTAAACAATTTAAAGGCAATGCTACCAAATACTAATTGAGTGTATGTAAACTTCTGACCCACTGGGAATGTGATGAAAGAAATAAAAGCTGAAATAAATCATTCTCTCTACTATTATTCTGACATTTCACATTCTTAAAATAAAGTGGAATTTTTACTAGGATTACATTTCAGGAATTGTGAAAAACTGAGTTTAAATGTATTTGGCTAAGGTGTATGTAAACTTCCGACTTCAACTGTATAAAGTAAACCACTTTTTAATCTAGTTTGTTTGTGAAACTTCCACTTTACATATTTGGGGAGTATGGAAAATGTATGCACTCACTAACTGTAAGTCGCTCTGGATAAGAGCGTCTGCTAAATTACTAAAATGTCAAATGTAAATGTCACAAATAGATTAAGTCAATATGTGACCGACAACCTCGATTCGGTGAAATTTGAAATTGTGTTTTTTACATTGGATAAAAGTAGAGACTCAGAGCTAGAAAATTGTATATTATACACTACAGCTGAGGAACAATTGGAAAGTAATTCTACTTTGAAAGTTGATCAACTTGTATCCCCACTTTTGAGAAAATGGGTCCTTGAATATTTTGGTACACCTACTGGAGAGCTCTTCTTTGTCTACACCCATTCAGCATCGTTCACACCCTCTTAAGCCTTAGCCCCACCCATCTCTTTAATGATTCACATGTGAGGCCATGTGGTAAACACACGCTATATCAAATAAAATGTAAGTTTATTCGTCACATGCACAGGATACAGAAGGTGTAAATGGTACAGTGAAGTGGTTACTTGCATAGTAGCAATATCAAAAACAGAAAGTGTCCAGACAAAAATATTTCATTATTAGATGACGCTTACCTGACACACTTGTCTAAATTGATGGGTCATGTGAAGGAAATGCTATAACCACCCCCCAGCCACATCTAGCTAAGTGGATGGGTCACTATTGTCTAGACATGTACACATGTTCATGAAATACAGTAGATGGCCGTAATCACCCCCAGACACACCTGGCTAATTTGATGGGTCATGTAATAATCCAGCCGAAGTGGAGTCTTTTGTTTAGACATGTAGCTAGCTAGGTAGCTAGCTATCTAAACAATGAACCGGCATAATCTCAACTCATACTACTGCCAATACAAACATTGTCATAGCTGTAGTATGAATCTGCAGGTAGCTAAAGCTAACAAACTAGGTTCAATGTTAGCTAGCTAACATTAGGCTATAACTAGCAATGCAAATGTATTTCTGATTCGAATAATATTACTACACAGATCATACACGTAACGTTAGCTAGCGAGCCAGCAAGCTAACGTTTGCTAGCTAACTAACAGTAGGCTTTAACTTGCAATAAAAACGACTTTCTGACAAAATGTGAAACTTATATCTGAAAATGTAGCTAGACTCTTACCCGTATACATGGATGAACGCTTCATGGCAGACTGGAACCATTTAACTCTGTTTTGTTTGTAGCTACATCTTGTTTGGCCAGCATTGTGTCAAGTCACTCAGGTTCACACTGACCGTGGCGTGTGCAGAAAGTAGCCCATCACTTTTTCCAACTGATCTGTCGATAGTACCCGCTAAATTCTTGGCATCAAAGTTGTTGAGAAAAGTAGGATAACTTTTGTAGTTCTCGATGGCTAACGTTATATTTTTTAAAAACGGCGTGGTAGAAAGGACTGTCAACACATACTGAACAGCTCACGTTATAGACAGAAGCATGCTACATGGCAGACCAATCCAAACTCATCTCCCAGCATGTCCAGCCCATCCATTATCTCAGCCAATCATGGCTAGCGGGAAGGTTCCTGTGTTTTACAATTGTATTCGTATTTATGGATGGAATACAAGTTTGTTATTAAGGCACATGAAAGTTCACGTTCCAGAAGGCATTTCTGCCCAACAAGCATTTTGATAAAATATATAAATGTTTACGTTCAAATTACGCTCCTGTGAAGTAGTGACGTGCGACATACGCCTAGTTTCCTGAAACTAGTCACATTTTGCTGTCACGATAAGTAGCCTATACTAGAGAAATGTGAAGTTTGCAATGAAATACTGTAAGTCTGCTTATATTGACTACAATGGATGGTTACAATTGATAGTTACAACATTCAAAGTAGTAGTAGTAGTAGTTCTAAGGGTACGGTAATAATCCAAAAGTACACTCTTAGAAAAAAGGGTTCCAAAAGGGTTCTTCGGCTGTCTCCATAGGATAACTATTTTTGGTTCCATGTAGAACCCAGCTCTAAATCGTCCCTGATTTGTATTTCCGTCATGTGCCTTTTAACCATTGTTGCTCGAGTTCCCTTGGTTTTTCACTGAGTCCATACAACCAGCTACAAGAGAGACGGCTCTCTAGTCATATCTGCTTTCATTACCTTTTGGAAATGACTTTTAGTGTTTCAATAGGATCTCACACATGAGTCATTCCTTATGAAACCAGGACAAAATAATTGCAGGATTTTCACGAAATTGAATACATAGAATGGTCCTTTGGAGGAAGGATTTTTGACATATTTTTGACATTTGTATCTAAAAGCATATAATAATTATAATTATTCATCAAAGTTGGCATATTTATGACATTTTGGTCTTACCCAGGCCTCCTTTAAGACAATGTTTCATCTGTAGGTGCTACAAAGCAAAAATTGGTGTCATATGAAGCTTTACTGCATGCTCTGTAATACAAGTAATATTTAAATGTCTATCTTTTTATTTTACCAACAGAGTGAATGTGAAAATTGATTCAAAGTGGTGGCCCTCTGCTGGTGATATGCAGAATGTGCAATTATACAAGTAAAAGGAGGGTTGTGATTGGTTACATTGCCTACTATGCCATATTCTCTGCATAAAATTGGCCAGAACTTTAAAAATACCAGAGATCGCACTCTGGAATTTTGATATGTCTGTAGAGTATATTATGTTCAACAATATATAGAAAAAATTGCCAGATTTAAAATTGTGTTTTTTCTGTATTCATGTACACTACCAGTCAAAAGTTTGGACACACCTACTAATTCCAGGGTTTTTCTTTTCTTTTTACTATTTTCTACATTGTAGAAAAATAGTGAAGACATCAAAACTATGCGATAACACATATGGAATCATGTAGTAAACAGAAAAGTGTTAAACAAATCAAAATATATTTTATATATGAGATTCTTCAAATAGCCACCCTTTCCCTTGATGACAGCTTTGCACACGCTTGGCATTCTCTCAACCGGCTTCATGAGGTAGTCACCTGGAATGCATTTCAATTAACAGGTGGGCCTTGTTAAAAGTTAATTTGTGGAATTTCTTTCCTTCTTAATGCGTTCGGGCCAATCAGTTGTGTTGTGACAAGGTAGGAGTGGTATACAGAAGATAGCCCTATTTGGTAAAATACCAAGTCCATATTATGGCAAGAACAGCTCAAATAGCAAAGAGAAATGACAGTCCATCATTACTTTAAGACATGAAGGTCAGTCAATCCAGAACATTTCAAGAACTTTGAAAGTTTCTTCAAGTGCAGTCGCAAAAACCATCAAGCGCTATGATGAAACTGGCTCTCATGAGGACCGCCACAGGAAAGGAAGACCCAGAGTTCTGCTGCAGAGGATAAGTTAATTAGAGTTAACTGCACCTCAGAAATTGCAGCCCAAATAAATGTTTCACAGAGTTCAAGTAACAGACACATCTCAACATCAACTGTTCAGAGGAGACTGTGTGAATCAGGCCTTCATGGTTGAATTGCTGCAAAGAAACCAGTACTAAAAGACACCAATAAGAAGAAGAGACTTGCTTGGGCCAAGAAACACGAGCAATGGACCGGTGGAAATCTGTCCTTTGGTCTGATGAGTCCAAATTTGAGATTTTTGGTTCCAACCGCCGTGTCTTTGTGAGACGCAGAGTAGGTGAACGGATGATCTCTGCATGTGTGCTTCCCACCGTGAAGCATGGAGGAGGAGGTGTGATGGTGTGGGGGTGCTTTGCTGGTGACACTGTCTGTGATTTATTTAGAATTCAAGGCACACTTAACCAGACTGGCTACCACAGCATTCTGCAGAGATATGCCATCCCATTTGGTTTGCGCTTAGTGGGATTCTAATTTGTTTTTCAACAGGACAATGACCCAAAACACACATCCAGGCTGTGTAAGGGCTATTTGACTGAGGAGAGTGATGGAGTGCTGCATCAGATGACCTGGCCTCCACAATCACCCGACCTCAACCCAATTGAGATGGTTTGGGATGAGTTGGACCGCAGAGTGAAGGAAAAGCAGCCAACAAGTGCTCAACATATGTGGGAACTCCTTGAAGACTGTTGGAAAAGCATTCCTCATGAAGCTGGTTGAGAGAATGCCAAGAGTGTGCAAAGCTGTCATCAAGGCAAAGGGTGGCTATTTGAAGATTCTCAAATATATATACACTGATTTGTTTATCACTTTTTGCTTACTACATGATTCCATATGTGTTATTTCATAGTTTTGATGTCTTCACTATTATTCTACAATGTAAAAAATAGTACAAATAAAGAAAAACCCTTGAATGAGTAGGTGTGTCCAAACTTTTGACTGGTGCTGCATATATTTTCAATATTCATAAATTAATGTTTAAAATAAATGGTATGGAGCAAGCGGTAAAGCTTCATATGCCACCAATTCTTGCTTACTCGTACCTACAGATGAAACATTATGTCGTAAATATGCCAAATTAGATTCAAATGTCAAATATAGTGTACAAAACATTAGGAACATCTATCAGTGTAGATTAAGGGGAGGAGACAGGTTAAAGAAGGATTTGTAAGCCTTGAGACAATTGAGACATGGATTTTGTATGTGTGCCATTCAGAGTGTGAATGGGCAAGACAAAATATTTAAGTGCCTTTGAACGGGGTATGGTAGTAGGTGCCAGGTGCACTGGTTTGAGTGTGTCAAGAACTGCAACGCTGCTGGGTTATTCACGCTCAACAGTTTCCCATGTGAATCAAGAATGGTCCACCACCCAAAGGACATCCAGCCAACTTGGCACAACTGTGGGAAGCATTAACGTCAACACGGGCCAGCATCCCTGTGGAACACCTTCGACACTTTGTAGAATCCATCCCGCCGACAAATTGAGGCTGTTCTGACGGAAAAAGGGGTTGCAACTCAATATTAGGAAGGTGTATGTCAACATCCCTCCAAAGGACCATTCTATGGATTGCAGTTTGTGAACATTTCTAAAACCATGGTCTTTTTTTGTCCTGGTTATTTGAGGAATCACTCACATGTTCAAAAAAAAATAATAATGATAAGGCTGCAGGTAAAGATTCTTGTTAGTGAATCATCTCTCTCCTTTACTCTGCTCTCTTCTCTGTTCTCATTTTTGTCTTAGTGTCCCGCTGTGGATCCTATTAAAATATGCATTTAATATTTTGTGCTGTCAATAGCATGGCAACTCTACAACAAATCTGTTCTGCTTCAACTAAGATAATTGCTCTCTGCAAATGTGCTTGTAGAGAATTCAATCTTCCAGATAATTACGTTTTTATTCATGAAATAGTTGTCATTCAAACTACAACATGGATATAGGAATGGATGTGATATGAAGGTATTGATGTAATTGTATGTTTTCATCATTTATCAATCACTAATATAGTATTTATAATCCCTATATAACCCAGTGAGGGCTATCAAATAATTATTGATCCTGATAACAACAGTTGTCTGTTCTTTAATTCTTGTCAGACGGACCATCATGGAGGATGGAACTCTCCGTATCAGCAACATCAGCGAATCAGACGGAGGGAGGTACACCTGTGTGGCCAGGAACCCCTTTGGGACATCAAGCAGTACTGGCACTCTGGTGGTGAAAGGTACTTTTCCGGACACAGATTTCACTACCTTTTAAGCAGATGGTTTAAACCTGTTTAGAGAAAAAAAATACTAAGCCAAGCATGAAATTGATAATGAAATGTATAGTTGTTTTATGTTCCTGCTGGTTTGACAGAAACATAACTCATCCTTGGTTTTGTCAGCTGTGAGTTATTGTTCACACAGCGGAGGGTAGAAAATCCCTATATCTATAGTAGTGAGGAGAGAGATGTTCTGTTCCATCCAAGTCAGACATTGCATGTTAATTTAAAAAGAGCTGCTGCTGCAGTTTTCGATTTGGCTGTTTTAATAACTGATGGTTATACATGGATTATTCATTTTTTTCTTAATTTGACACAATGATTGCATTTAGTTGAATTGTTCAGTCTCAAGACTATATCAATAAAAAAACACATGTAATAGGGTTGAGAGGAAGAGAAGTGGAGCAAATTAAGATCAATTTGTTACATTAATAGCAGGGGAGGTTGCCTCTGCATTGAACCATCTTGTCTAAAGTATATTTTGTCTAGCAGCAAGTTTATATGAATATTCAAGACATGTAGCATGGGTCCAGTTACACATGATTCTGTGTGTTTGTTTTTCTGTGTTCTCAAATAGAGCCAACCAAGATAATAGTTCCACCGCTGAGTGTGGATGCCACTGTGGGAGAGAGCATCGTGTTGCCATGTGAAGTGTCTCGAGACTCCTCCCTGGATCCCACCTTTAGGTGGTTCTTCAACGGAAAGCTCATCGATTTCAACCGACAGGACCACTTTGAGATGATAGGAGTGGTATGTACCTACTATCTGTACTGTACAGGAGACAGCACACAGTAGTCTCTGCTCACAAGCTTCATAGCTTGTACTGTAAAGCTACACCTTATATGAACATGTTAGAATATTTACAACCTCCGCACACAAGCATCCTAAATTGTACAGTAACAGTACACCAACACCTACAGTGCATTCAGAAAGTATTCACACCCTTGACTTTTTACAACCTACATTTAAAATTCATTAAATTGAGATGTTGTGTCACTGGCCTACACACAATACCCCATAATGTCAAAGTGGAATTATGTTTTTTGAAATTTTTACAAATTAATAAAAAAGGAAAAGCTGAAATGTCTTGAGACAATAAGTATACAACCCCTTTGTTATGGCAAGCCTAAATAAATTCAGGAGTAAAAATTAGCTTAACAAGTCACATAAGTTGCATGGACTCAATAATAATGTTTAACATGATTTTTGAATGACTACCTCATCTCTGTACCCCACACATACAATTATCTGTATGGTCCCTTAGTCGAGCAGTGAATTTCAAACACAGATTTAACCACAAAGAGCAGGGAGTTTTTTCCAATGCCTCGCAAAGAAGGGCACCTATTGGTAGAAAAGCAGACATTGAATATGCCTTTGAGCATGGTGAACTTATTAATTATACTTTGGATGGTGTAGCAATACACCCAGTCACTACAAAGATACAGGCGTCTTTCCTAACTCAGTTGCCGGAGAGGAAGGAAACCGCTCAGGGATTTCACCATGAGGCCAATGGTGACTTTAAAACAGTTACAGAGTTCAATGGCTGTGATAGGAGAAAACTGAGGATGGATCAACAAAATTGTAGTTACTCCACTGTAACGATCTCGGCTCGACAGACGCTGGGAGACGGGAAGCAAGTACAGGGTGATGATTTAATAAATAAAAGACATGGAACAAAACACAGACAGCGTCTGGACAGGAGAAACGTAACGACATTAATGCAGACACAGGGATCAAACTGGGGAACAGACAGATATAGAAGGGGCAATCAACAAAGTGAAGGAGTCCAGGTGAGTCCAATGAGCGCAGATGCGCGTAACGATGGTGACAAATGTGCGTAATGATGGGCAGCCTGGCGTCCTCGAGCGCCAGGGAGGGGGAGCGGGTGCAGGCGTGACATCCACAATACTAACCTAAATTACAGTATTAAAAGGAGGAAGCCTATACAGAATACAAATATTCCAAAACATGTATCCTGTTTGCAGTAATGCACTAAAGTAAAACTGCAAAGAATTTGGCAAAGAAATTAACTTTATGTCCTGAAAGCAAAGCGTTATGTTTGGGGCAAATCTAACACAACACATAAAGCATGGTGGTGGTGGCTGTATCATGGTTATGGGTATGCTTGTCATCGGCAAGAATTAGGGAGTTTTTGGGGGGATAAAAAGAAACGGAATAGAGGTAAGCATAGGAAAAGTCCTAGAGGAAAACCTGGTTCAGTCTGCTTTCCAACAGACACTCGGAGACAAATTCACCCTTCAGCCCAAAACACAAGGCCAAATATACACTGGAGTTGCTTACCAAGATAACATTGAATTGTTCCTGAGTGGCCTAGTTACAGTTTTGAATTAAATCGGCTTGAAAATCTATTGATGTCTCGTAATGATAAATAACCAATTTGACAGAGCTTGAAGAATAAAAAAAAGTGCAAATATTGTACAATCCAGGTGTGCAAAGCTCTTAGAGACTTACCAGAAAGACTCCTTCCTAGCTGTAATCGCTGTCAAAGGTGATTCTAACATGTATTGACTTAGCGGTGTGAATACTTAATGTAAATAAAATATTTCTGTATTTCAGTAGATTTGCAAAGATTTCTAAAAACATGTTTTCACTTTGTCATTATGGGGTATTGTGTGTAGATGGGTGATTTCAAAAAAAATATTTTATCCATTTTGAATTCAGCCTGTAACAACAAAATGTGGAATAAGTCAAGGGTTATGAATACTTTCTGAAGGCACTTGGGGTCAGACAAGAAAATTGCATTTAACATGGAGACCTGGCCAGGTAAAACCTGTGGACATTAAGATGAAAACCCCCAGTCTGTTGCTGATCTTATGAGTAAATCACCTGACACTCCAGTGAACAAAGGCACACAAATCTGTCTTACTACAGGATTTATCCTCTGGTCTGCTGAGCACACAAATACCCTGCACTAAAATGGCCTGTATAACACTGACATTTTCACTGTGAGCATCATTTGGCAGAGCTCTTAAACTTCAGGAAGTTTTTTTTTTTTTAACACAAGGAGTGTTGATATCATTGTCACTCCAGTGTTCCTACCTGCTCTTTTCTCTCACTGTTGTACGTAGCCTGACCTAGGTCTTTCTGCTACTGCAATAGCATACAGGGGATAAAACATCTATCATAATGTATAAGTGGTACAAAAGTTGGTACACAGCTGGAAAAATATATATTGAATGACTGTATTTTGAGACACTAGTATTGTTTTTTTATTTCTGTTCTATTGTCATCAGGGATCAGCTGGTGATCTGATGGTCAGGAATATTCAGCTAAAGCATTCTGGGAAGTATGTGTGCATGGTACACACCGTGGTGGACAGTGTCTCAGCAGCAGCCGACCTGATTGTCAGAGGTACGCACGCACTTCCTCCCTGTGATGATACTTTGTATTACAGGCACGCTGTAGCACCCATAAAGATATACCATATCTAGGGTAGCACCCATCTAAAGAGGAATTAGACAACCTCAGACATGATCACCCTTTCTATTAATTCGCTTTACTTCAGTCAACTATTCTGGGTGACATTCATTCAGTGTTAAATAATGACTACAGGAGCATCTGAAAATCAATGCATAAATCTTCCTCTTCTCCTTCATTTTGGAATCCTTTTTTGTTTCCCCTCATCAACTGAAGGATCTTTAGCTCTGCTGTGTGAAATATTAAATGTCTCTCTCTTTTGTGGGCAGACTTGTCTGCCTTGCATGAAACTGCTCTAACCGTACCATCCTGTTTTGGCTGACACAATAGAATTCTTTGACAGTGGTTGTCCTTGTCTCCCTGTTCTGTCCCTGTGCTGCTGGTTATTTCAGGTGCCCCCGGTGCCCCAGAGGGCCTTATTGTGGGGGAAATCACTGACTCCACTGTCCAGCTCTCCTGGGAGTCTGGGCCTGACAACCACAGCCCTGTTATCACATACAGCATCCAGGCCAGGACCCCCTTCTCCATTGGCTGGCAGGCCGTCAGGACAGGTAGCTACAATGCCAGCCCATCCTTCACGGACACTGTTTACAGATGTAGGATCTTAATTTGATCTGTTGCAGGAGAATGTTCTTGCAATGCAGGAAATGTAAAACTTGTAGTGTATTTGAGGTTTAAAAAGGCTTCTGAAGTTAATTTGTAATTTCCACTTTAAAATGTCTATACTATCAGAATACTGTGGGAACAGTTAGATTTGGGGATGAATGATGTGAAGAGGAGTATTTATTTTTAATCATTCGTTATCTTTGGGGCCTTCATGGATAAGTTATATTAACATGAATTGTATCACAGGCAGTCTTTGATAACATGAATGTGTTTTGTTGTTGGATGAGAATTAATATGTATTTAAATTCTAAATTCTTTAATCCTAGTTCCTGATTCTGTGCCTGGACAGATGTTTCATGCAACGGTGATAGATTTGAATCCCTGGGTGGATTATGAATTCAGGGTGGTGGCTATCAACAATGTGGGTGTTGGAGAGCCCAGCATGCAATCCAAGCAGATTCGAACAAAAGGAGCAGGTACATTCTCATTCCTCTTTCTTCTTGTGGTGAATCTATCAACCCCGCAGTGGAAATGTAATTTAACGGTGATTAGTTTCATTTTGCATTGAGTGTTCCGTACAGCCCCTGATGAATTTCACCATATAGAACCCACATTCACTTTTCAAGCCAATCCATTGGTTATTGTGCCTTTCTCATCGCTAAATACGTCTAATGAAGACAGAATCAGCTCTGTTCCAATTTGACTGACACAGAGACAGATGTTAATGATTTGCCTAATAGGAAAAGAAAGTGAGAGATAATTTATTCATGTATTTAGACCACATGGCCTATCTATCCATGTGGATATTGACACTTGAAACTTTTGCTCATCAGATTAGGAGGCATCATACCTTTTAAGCATTTAGATGCTGTGTACATCAGCACTCAGGAAATCCTGCCATTATGTCTAATGAAGACAGAATCAGCTCTGTTCTAATTTGACTTACACAGAGACAGATGTTAATGATTTACCTAATAGGAAAAGAAAGTGAGAGATAATTTATTCATGTGTTTAGACCACATGGCCTATCTATTCATGTGGAAATTGACACTTTAAACTTTTGCTCGTCAGATTAGAACTATCCGAGCAGGAGGCATCAAACCTTTTAAGCATTTAGATGCTGTGTACATCAGCACTCAGGAAATCCTGCCATTATTAATTCATGTCAGCAGCATCAACAGGCGCTGTGTGAAATACCCACGCATGCCATAAGGCAATGACTTGAAAGTGTCTATTTTGAGTGGGTTATCAGAGTGGTTCTGCCTGGCTCACTGAATCACAAGGGAGGAGTACTCCTGCAGTGTGATACACTGTAGTAACAGCAGTAGCATGCACTGGCGCTCGTGCCACTATCAACCCTAATTTAATTACATATAAAAACCAAGCCTTTGCTCTGTGAATGTAGGAAACCGTATTGGAATTAGGGGCACTATGATAGTGATATCAAGGCTTCTGTATGGTTTCGGAGTAGTAGGGATTCAAATTCATGCCTTTTCTCCAAGGAAAACACACCCTGATATTGGACACTGTTGTTGTTTTTGTCCGTCCAGTTCCTGAAGTAGCACCAGGTAATGTGAGTGGAGGAGGAGGAAGGCGAGGAGAACTAGTTATCCAATGGGAGGTAAGCTTGCTGATCATCACAGACTTATAGAATACGTCTTTATTGTGACAGATTGTTTTCTAATCACTCTTCTTTTTTACTTTTTTTTTGTATTATTTATTTGTTTTCCCTTGTAAACTCAGCAAAAAAAGAAACGTCCCTTTTTCAGGACCCTGTCTTTCAAAGATCATTTGTAAAAATCCAAATAACTTCACAGATCTTCATTGTAAAGGGTTTAAACACTGTTTCCCATGCTTGTTCAATGAACCATAAACATTTAATGAACATGCACCTGTGGAACGGTCGAAACATAGGACACTAAAGAGGCCTTTCTACTGACTCTGCCACGTGTAACAACACCTGCACAGGATCGGTACATCCGAACATCACACCTGCGGGACAGGTACAGGATGGCAACAACAACTGCCCGAGTTACACCAGGAACGCACAATGCCTCCATCAGTGCTTAGACTGTCCGCAATAGGCTGATAGCGGCTGGACTGAGGGCTTGTAGGCCTGTTGTAAGGCAGGTCCTCACCAGACATCACCGGCAACAACGTCGCCTATGGGCACAAACCCACCGTCGCTGGACCAGACAGGATTGGCAAAAAGTGCTCTTCAATGACGAGTCGCGGTTCTGTCTCACCAGGGGTGATGGTTGGATTCGCGTTTATCATAGAAGGAATTAGCGTTACTGTCACGTTCGTTCATCGACGGGTCAGACCAAGGCGCAGCGTGATATGCATACATGTTTATTAAATGAATAAACACAACGACAAAACAATAAACCAACGATACGTGACGTCCTAAGGTACACACAACAAACCTCACACGGAACAAGATCCCACAACCCACTAGTGCCAATAGGCTGCCTAAGTATGGTCCCCAATCAGAGACAACGAGCGACAGCTGCCTCTGATTGGGAACCACACCGGCCAACATAGATCTAGACATACTAGACTATAAACATAGATCTACACCACATAGAAAATCACACCCTGACTCAACAAATAAGAGTCCCCAGAGTCAGGGCGTGACAGTTACACTGAGGCCTGTACACTGGAGCGGGATCGATTTGGAGGTGGAGGGTCCGTCATGGTCTGGGGCGGTGTGTCACAGCATCATCGGACGGAGCTTGTTGTCATTGCAGGCAATCTCAATGCTGTGCGTTACCTCCTACCTCATGTGGTACCCTTCCTGCAGGCTCATCCTGACATGACCCTCCAGCATGACGATGCCACCAGCCATTCTGCTCGTTCTGTGTGTGATTTCCTGCAATACAGGAATGTCAGTGTTCTGCCATGGCCAGCGAAGAGCCCGGATCTCAATCCTTTGAGCACATCTGGGACCTGTTGGATCAGAGGGTGAGGTCTAGGGCCATTCCCCCCAGAAATGTCTGGGAACTTGCAGGTGCCTTGGTGGAAAAGTGGGGTAACATCTCACAGCAAGAACTGGCAAATCTGGTGCAGTCCATGAGGAGGAGACACACTGCAGTACTTAATGCAGCTGGTGGCCACACCAGATACTGACTGTTACTTTTGATTTTGACCCCCCCTTTGTTCAGGGACACATATTCAGTGGAACCTGTTCAGTTTATGTCTCAGTTGTTGAATCTTATGTTCATGCAAATATTTACACATGTTAAGTTTGCTGAAAATAAACGCAGTTGACAGTGAGAGGACGTTTCTTTTTTTGCTGAGTTTATGTCAAAGACAATTACAAAATAAAATACCTACAAATATGTTCAGTTCAAATCACTCTTCTGACATGAATGGGGTTTTGACAGAATTCTCTACGGCGATGCGACTTCAATTAAATGGGTTTTAATTAAAAGAAGAGCTGTCTTGCCTAGCTATTTGCCTCTTCCAAACAGCTCCCCTGGTGTGTAAATGAAAATGCAGATGCGGAGATGATGGAAATTGTTTGTGCATAAATCTAGGACGAAGTCTCAGAATGGGTGTATCTGTGGCTCTCTTAAAGGGAATTGACTTATCATGCAGAATGTGTATATACTGTGTATACCTTTTGGATATAATGTATTATCATGTTGGTGTTGTGGTATTTCACTGTTCAGAATTTGACACTTCCAGTTGAGGTAGTAATTTGATATTCAGTTCAACCAATGGGAAGGGATAAGAATTACTACAATTTATGCTGTCAAATTGTCTCTGTCTCATAGCCGATACCAGAGGAGCTACAGAGTGGAGAAGAATTTGGATATGTTGTGGCTTTTCGTCCTCTTGGTACAAGCACGTGGAAGCAGACTGTGCTGGCTTCACCTGATGCATCAAGATACACCTTCAGGAACGACAGCATCCCACCCCTCTCCCAATTTGAGGTGAAAGTTGGAGTCTACAACAACAAAGGAGAAGGCCCGTCTAGCCATGTGGTTGTAGTGTATTCTGCAGAGGAAGGTTAGTTATTTTGACTATTTCTCAAGTTGCTGATGAAATGGAAGCTTTGGGTTAGTTTGACTTTAATGTTTAACATTCTTGATAATGTCCTTGGTCTAAATTTGTAATGCTTAGAGCCCTCTGAACCCCCGTCCAGAGTGTGGACCCGGACTCTGTCAGCCTCTGAAATCGAGGTGTATTGGGAACCCATCACCCAGACAGCCAGCAGTTGGAAGATCATTGGATATGAGGTATGAAAAATATCCCAAGAATCATGATGCTGGTACAGAGCAGAAAACAGCATGATAGATACAGTATTATCCTCACGATGATTGACTCAGCAATAGGTTGGCATGCATTTAAATAGAACTGCCAATGGCAAAAACGTGAAGTTCCCCTACACCGAAAAATACCTTGGGATACAAAGGTATATTTCTCACCATCTAATCTAGAGAGTGAAGAGGTCTGTCCACAGCTGTTCCAGTCTCCCAAGGAGCCTAATACCCTGGCTGCTACTCTGCCTGAGTAGTGTTCTATAAATCACCCCTCACAAGTGTGAACATCATATATCAATTTCCTCCACAACTAACACTGTCTCTAATCTAACCCATTTTCCCCTTAGTATAGCCCAAGACTGTCTGGCTGTAGAGAAGGCCCAGGTTGCTTGACCTCCATTGTGAACCTGTAAGGTCACTCACAGCCCCTGGTTATCAGGTCCAGAATTAAATCATCAAACAACGGTGCTGGAAGTGTCTCTAATGCTGTCGGGAGGTCTGGAATAACCTTAATGTCTTTGGTTCCAGGTCCTTTGTTGGGAGGAGGGGATGCAGGAGAGTGATGCTGAGATGGTGAGGGTCACAGACACTGCAGCTCTTCTCTCTGGGCTCAAGAGCAGTACTGTGTATCTGATCTCAGTCAGGGCCCAGAACAGCGCTGGAGCAGGTCCTTCTAGCCCCGCAGTCAACGTCACCACCAAGAAACCACGTGAGTATTCTCTGAGATGGGACAGCTGTCACATGCAATTTGAGCGTTTTTCTCTTTACAAGTCTGCTTTCACGTGTATGAAGCCTGCATATCCAGTAGAGGTTTATATTAATGGAATTGTGGTGGAATGCAGCAGTATACACTACAACTTCAATGACTTTAGAGCCTCTGTGAATACTTTACATCAACAGCACTGCTGAGACAAAACATAATCCTCTGGGTAAAGTCTTGACTGCATGTTAACTGCAAGACTAACGAATGGAATTGGCTTATGTCATACCTACAAACGTGAATTAGCAGTGTAGTGGGCAGTAATTTTCTATATGTGTATATTGTAAGTACATCATATGCGACTCGTAATAAGACTAAGCAATTATCCTATTAAAATGTTTATCTGACTCCATAAAGATAATTAGCAATATGCAAGAGACTATGGTTGAGTTACAGTAATAGGCAATGAAGAAATGTCTGAGAATGGATTCTAAATACAAGTTTATTTAACTACTTTGTAAAATGAATGGATTCATATACAAGGCATAAAGCTTAAGTTACAAGGCATTAACAAGCATTACAAGGCATTATTCTAAGCATGATCAGAGAGAGAGAGAGAAACCATAGCCTGAAAGGCCATGCCCCAAAAGTCCATGAGGTGGAGAGAGAAAGAAAGAAAGAGTATCTCACAACAGCAGGTCAGGAACAAATAAGAGAAAGAACAATGAATCTTAGTATTTTATAAGCATCTGTGTTTTTTGGATTCAAAACCTGAGTTGTTGACCAATAGTATTACTGTAAAGTTAACCTCCAATCAGATATCAGACCTACACGATGTAACCTCTGCTTCTCAGAGGTGTGACAATGTGGGATGGCAAGATCAACATAGATAATGTTAAATTCTTAAGACAACACATAGCAAATTATTGCGTACAGTTGATAAGAAGAGTCACTTCTGGGGCTCTTTAATAAATTAAAAAATCGGTGATAAGATGCTGTTCGCCTTGACTACTCAGGGAGAGGAGGCGTGTTTATGAGCTTATCAGAGTTAGACTCAATTATTCAACTACTAACTCTATCACAAAGCAATCAGCTCTCCTCCTTTTGTTATCTTCTAGTCGAGAACCACTGGGCACAGATGTCAATTCAACATCTATTCCACGTTGGTTCAATGTAATTTCATTGAAATTACGTGGAAATAGGGCTGGGCGGTATACCGTATTTTACAATATACCGATATTGATGCACGGACCGGTTTTGGTTTTTACTTTACCTTCTATAACGGTATTTGAATGTTTGGTTTGTTAAATGTGATAAGCCGCGTGTAACGTCCATTTTTATAGTTTACTTCGCTACTTGAGTCATCTCTCTCTGCTCTCTCTCTCTCCATGCCGCTTTCCTAGCCCACCCCGTCACTCAAGGAGCACAAATGTTGTTCCTCGACCACGAGACACTTGCGTTCAGTCTGCATGGTCAATGCAGCATATGCAACAATGTTGATGATAACAATGCAGTTTTCACTTTGCTTCTTAATATAAATCCACTAGCATTCTATAATAACACTATTAGTTTGTGTTTCTTACATCTGCAAACAGCTAGTTTGTATTTTCTTAGCAAGTTGGGCCTAAATCTTGTTAGCTGCTAATGCTAATTGCTAGTTATCTGGCTAGCTAGCTAGCTAATAAATGTACTGAGTCAGAGCAAACGTAATTAGCTATACAGCCTGATAATAACAGTGATGGTGTAGACCTAAATCAGCATGTTGTTTGTGTAACAGTATCTTCTAAATCAAAGAGGAATACGTGAAGCATGAAAATGTTAGCTACATGAAGTAGCTAAGAGAAAACATTCAATGTAGCCAAAGATTACAGGGTCCCCTAGGAAACACATTATCAACACTTTGGTTCCTACCCTGTCACAATAACTCCTCCCTGGCATTTTCATTCATTGTCATGTCAAACAACACTGTGCCTATAGAATTAGAATAATCATTCTATTTCCATGATTCCAACAGTTCACCCAAGTTGTTTTGCACTAAATCGCAAGTAAAATCGCAATTGCAACATTTGGTTAAAAATAAGACCTATATTGTGCCCATATCATGCATCCCTACGTGGCAGTGTGACAATGATCTCAAATTAGTGCAGGAAATGCAGAAATTAATGAAAATGCTGAAAAGTATTTTTGGTTGAAGTTTAATTGAACAGTATAAAACAATCAAAATGGAGAAAGACCCATTGAAATCACTTAGAATGTATGTGTTGCCACCCTAGGGTCACGCACTACTCATAAAGCAAATTTAGAACTTTTATTATTCAAATACATAAAATACTGTCAAATACCGTACATTTTCTTTTTCATACCGTGATATGATATTTTGTCCATATCGCCCAGCCCTACTTGGAAACAACGTTGATTCAACCAGTGTGTGCCCAGTGGGGAGTTCCTTCATACAGCAGTGATTAAGGGGATGTTTAAAGTGAGAAAGTCATTTCGAAGTCATTTCAGCTATTGACGGAATTGTGCATGATTAATTTGTGTGGCTATATGATTGCATATCTTTCAGCACCAAGTCAACCTCCAGGGAATATTGAGTGGAACTTGACAAACTCCAAGATCTTTTTGAATTGGGAGCATGTCAAGGCAATGGGAAATGAGTCTGAGGTGACAGGATATAAGGTGAGTGTTGTCAGTGTAATAGCAGAATCTTTGAAAACTAGGAAACAAATGCAGTTTCTTGGCTTACCTCTACAGCTGTCTTATCTATTAATGACTCCCTGATCACAATAGAAATATAAACCTTTCCAGTGTCACGTATGGATGGTCCATACAACATTTTAAAGACTGTTCCTGGTGATATGACACAAAACAAACCTGTTTCTCCATTGTGCTGGGTTTCCACTGAGTAGGTTTGATTGAACGTCTGCAATGTTTTGATATGGAAACACAAAATGTGTCCTTGTGGATAGTTGTTGAGGCAACACTTTCCCTAATGGCGTCCCTAATGGCAGAACACCCTGATGATACATTCTTCCCTGCCTTTTGATCCCTCTGAACTCTGAATGCTCAGTAGTAAAAAGTGTTTGAACATGCGTAACAGGAAGCGTTTCATGTCATCCTGGGTATCTGAACTCTGGGAGCATTCAGCAGAGGATTATGACTCAGAAAAGGTGCTGGTTTCTTTTAAAGTATTAATTTACAACTGAGCGCCTTTTGCTAATTTATTGATCTGATGTGGCTCAGAGATATGAAAGAGAAGGCGAGGAAGCAGCTGGGTGCCTGTGAAGCTCCACACTCAGACACTAGCCTCCATGGAGCGCCACAGGGGCCACACTAGCACCTCGCACTATAATTTGCAATTCATGTCATCCTCTGGAAAGGGTCTGCAGAGAAATACAAATACAATTTCTTAAGACTATTTGGCTACACCAGAAAATACTTTTATATTTTTTTCTGAAGAGTTTGTCAGTCTCTGAGAAGCAGCTTCTCTTTCCTAAAATAAAAAACAGTACAGTGTCATTATCCGTAAACCACTAATTTCTCATTTACAGTGGGGAAAAAAAGTATTTAGTCAGCCACCAATTGTGCAAGTTCTCCCACTTAAAAAGATGAGAGAGGCCTGTAATTTTCATCATAGGTACACGTCAACTATGACAGACAAAATGAGAAAAAGAAATCCAGAAAATCACATTGTAGGATTTTTAATGAATTTATTTGCAAATTATGGTGGAAAATAAGTATTTGGTCAATAACAAAAGTTTCTCAATACTTTGTTATATACCCTTTGTTGGCAATGACACAGGTCAAACGTTTTCTGTAAGTCTTCACAAGGTTTTCACACACTGTTGCTGGTATTTTGGCCCATTCCTCCATGCAGATCTCCTCTAGAGCAGTGATGTTTTGGGGCTGTCGCTGGGCAACACGGACTTTCAACTCCCTCCAAAGATTTTCTATGGGGTTGAGATCTGGAGACTGGCTAGGCCACTCCAGGACCTTGAAATGCTTCTTACGAAGCCACTCCTTCGTTGCCCGGGCGGTGTGTTTGGGATCATTGTCATGCTGAAAGACCCAGCCATGTTTCATCTTCAATGCCCTTGCTGATGGAAGGAGGTTTTCACTCAAAATCTCACGATACATGGCCCCATTCATTCTTTCCTTTACACGGATCAGTCGTCCTGGTCCCTTTGCAGAAAAACAGCCCCAAAGCATGATGTTTCCACCCCCATGCTTCACAGTAGGTATGGTGTTCTTTGGATGCAACTCAGATGTCTTTGTCCTCCAAACACGACAAGTTGAGTTTTTACCAAAAAGTTATATTTTGGTTTCATCTGACCATATGACATTCTCCCAATCCTCTTCTGGATCATCCAAATGCACTCTAGCAAACTTCAGATGGGCCTGGACATGTACTGGCTTAAGCAGGGGGACACGTCTGGCACTGCAGGATTTGAGTCCCTGGCGGCGTAGTGTGTTACTGATGGTAGGCTTTGTTACTTTGGTCCCAGCTCTCTGCAGGTCATTCACTAGGTCCCCCCGTGTGGTTCTGGGATTTTTGCTCACCGTTCTTGTGATCATTTTGACCCCATGGGGTGAGATCTTGCTTGGAGCCCCAGATCGAGGGAGATTATCAGTGGTCTTGTATGTCTTCCATTTCCTAATAATTGCTCCCACAGTTGATTTCTTCAAACCAAGCTGCTTACCTATTGCAGATTCAGTCTTCCCAGCCTGGTGCAGGTCTACAATTTTGTTTCTGGTGTCCTTTGACAGCTCTTTGGTCTTGGCCATAGTGGAGTTTGGAGTGTGACTGTTTGAGGTTGTGGACAGGTGTCTTTTATATTGATAACAAGTTCAAACAGGTGCCATTAATACAGGTAACGAGTGGAGGACAGAGGAGCCTCTTAAAGAAGAAGTTACAGGTCTGTGAGAGCCAGAAATCTTGCTTGTTTGTAGGTGACCAAATACTTATTTTCCACCATAATTTGCAAATAAATTCATTAAAAATCCTACAATGTGATTTTCTGGAGAAAGAAAATCTCAATTTGTCTGTCATAGTTGACGTGTACCTATGATGAAAATTACAGGCCTCTCTCATCTTTTTAAGTGGGAGAACTTGCACAATTGGTGGCTGACTAAATACTTTTTTTCCCCACTGTATGTCAAACTACTGGGTCACTTAAATTAGTATTATTGATATCAGATACTCACCATGGTATTCCCTCTCCCGTCTCTAGGTGCTGTACCGTCAGAACTGGCTTGGGAAGACCAGCGTTGTGGAGACCAACAGGACCAGCATGGAGCTGCAGGTCCCCTCTGGTGAGGACTACCTCATTGAGATCAAAGCCTTGAGTGGTGGAGGGGATGGCAGCAGCAGTGGCCCCATAAGGATCCCAAAGATGTCCGGTAAGAGATCACTGTTTTTGGCTTTCACCATTCACAGGATTAACTTTTGGTACAATAGATTCAAGGTTTCCAGAGTGCCTTCAACTAAATTATTTCATAACAATGAATCACCCAGGTACTGTATGTTTGTTGATGAGTGTTGGTCTTTTTCAGGTCTTAACTCAAAGGGCCATTTCAGCTCAGCTCCAAGCAAGATTTGTGCAGTTATGTTTTTTATACTTTCAAGGTTAACTTTATAAGACTTAAACATGTAATGCCTTTAATGAACTCTAACTTTCAGAGTCAAGTACTCAACAAAGGATGTGTTTTAGGTGTACTTTTCACTTCTCAAGAATGTGAAATCAACAGCTAACTATTTAGACTATTCAACGCAGCTGCATTGCCTTATTGTATGCATTTTTGTATTAATTTGTCAACTAAGCTTTTGAGTGTTTTATGTCTAGATTTTATGCCGAAAAGATAGGCTTTTACATATGAGAAGATTGTCAAACCTTAGAACAATCCACATGAGATATTTATAAATGGCAGAAATATGAAAGTAATCAAATGAAGGCACAAACGTGCCCCTTAATGATGTTGGTTATGTCCCTCAGTAATTACATATCAAAATGTTTAGTTCCCCATGGCCATGTCAAGCTTCTCTTTAGAATAACATGATGTCCTTTTCTAATGGTAGAGATACAGTACCTTGCCTATGTGTGCCTCATCCCTGTGTTTTGTGTGACCTGTTTGTTTGTTATTGTAAATGTTCTGTAAGAATGATTCAACTGTTGAAACGACCATGGTTCACTCGGAGGTTGTCCTTTAATTCCTTAATGAAGCACAATGACAGTATGATCTGTCTGGTGGCCATCAACATTCAGCAGATTCTGTGAAAAACTATCCCAGTTCTGTGGTATATGGACATTCTTGAGGTTTCACATATGCTATCGTCAACATTTAACAGTATCATCATGGTCAATATGACCATCACAGACATCTTGGCTCAATATGCAGAACTATACAGAAAAACATGTTAATGTGTATTGAAACAGTACCTGGGGAAGATTTTCTCAAACATTTTCGATTAATTCAACTCTTTCTCCATGGTTCGTAATCAATATATTTCAAGTTGTGGCTGAGTTGTGCTTGATAGGTGTTGCATAACTGTTTTAATACTATTGTATTAACAAACAAAAGATATCTCTGTGAGATGTAATTGAGAATGAATAAAACATTTCAAATTGAAATGTCTATTTTAAATGTGTTTCATTTCAGGTGTGTGTACCCTTTTGAAAGTGCCAGGGAGAATGACAGCCATCATTCACAGGAGTCAGTGTGACACCCCTCTGCATTAATAGTTACCATTCAGTTACCATGAACAGGTAGCTCACAACACTGACAGCATGGCTGCTGTGCTTTCCCTTGCCAAGGTTTTATTTTTGAACACAATCAACATTTAACTGAATACTTTGGTTCTTGCTTAGCATAAAATTAACAAATCCAATTCCTGTCGTGTCAGTCCATGCATGCAATTTAGATTGTTTTAATCAGAATTGAATTACCTGATTTCGATTTGATGCACTGCAACTGGCAGTGAACACTGACCCTACTAATGAAAAGTGGCAGTTGCACCCACAAACATTGTCCAGTGCTTTCCAGAGCCTAACACATCATGATTACATAATGGTTTAGGGAACTTTAGGGTTAACTGTGCTAATTCTATCGAGAATATCAATGAACCTTACTTGGGTTAGACAAGAACATATTGCCTGGGAATAACTACCTTCATGCTCTTGCTAATATTGCCCTATTATCAGATGCACTGATGTCAAAACATTGAGAAGTATCAAGAGAAAATAATTGCTCCCTTCATGCTAACCCACGGTGGTATTTGTAAGCAGCTCAATACTGCTGAATGTATGTGTATTGTGTGGATGTACCTTCCCCACATGAAACAAATCTCATGCTTCCAATCTATATGGTTGCCTGGAGACAATCCATTCAAAGCCTTGTGCATACTGATTGTTAATTACCAATAGCTCAAGGTTAACCTCTCATGAATACAGAAATTATATAGATTATTTTTCAGATACTTTTAGATTACCTTTGAAATGTTCATGTTTTCAGAGGTCAGGTCCCCTGTATGAGCTCTGTTGAACACTGTACACTGCTAGCATATGATTGAAGGCTCTCATAATTATTTCCAATTATAACAACTTTCTTAGAAAACAAATTAACTTGCAACAGGCAATTAGAATGGTAAACATTCAGTAATAGGAATAGCGGGTGACAAAGGAAATCCACGGAACCGTTTTGAATCAAGCAAAATATTTGTCTAGTTGTTTCCTCCTGACAAACAAAGTTATGTCAAATGCATGATATTGGAATGCTGATTTCTGATATTGTATTTATTTATATTGGATATATTGTACATGTCAACTTTACAAGCGACAAATTCATCAACTCACACACAGGATGTACTTCATAATGTGCCAGGTAACATTTCAAATATGATATTTAGGACAGCAAATGATACAGAAAGTTCTGTGTACCACATGGCAGATGACATTTCCAAGACGAGGCATGACACCAAAGTAGAGTAAGTGCATTCCAGCCAGCCACACATTGGAATAATCTTATCAGGTTGGCTGACAGGTAAGTGTCTGGACGTGGACATTAATCTCCTGAGAACTGCTCTAACTGTGGAGTACCCAGGGATTTCATAGCAGATGCCAGGCCATCTGAAAATAGAAGCAGGTGTAGGAATGAAAGTAGAAGAAGTGTACTTAAAATGTCCTATGTCACGTTATGTTGCACAAAGGTACTGTATGTGTCTTAAATAAAACACAGATAATTGATCTGATCTCTTAACTGATTATTTTTCATCACAGTGTACCATCAGTATGTCGATCATGAACTGTGAATTAATAGTAAAGATGTCTTATCGTGGTTATTACTTATTCATATCCTGAGAGGGACATACAATACTATACCTTCAAAAAGGTAGTTGTCACAGTAACACTGTGAAGAGATATGATGCAGACCTCCAGGAGGGGTTATATTCCTCACTGACAGAGTTTAGGTACAGTACCAGTCAAAGGTTTGGACACACCTACTCATTCAAGGGTTTTTCTTTATTTTTACTATTTTCTACATTGTAGAATAATAGTGAAGACATCAAAACAATGAGATAACACATATGGAATCATGTAGTAACGAAAAAACTGTTAAACAAATCAAAATATATTTTATATTTGAGATTCTTCAAAGTAGCCACCCTTTGCCTTGATGACAGCTTTAAACACTCTTGGCATTCTCTCTACCTTCATGAGGTAGTCACCTGGAATGTATTTCAATTAACAGGTGTGCCTTGTTAAAAGTTAATTTGTGGAATTTCTTTCCTTAATGCGTTTGAGCCAATCTGTTGTGTTGTGACAAGGTAGGAGTGGTATACAGAAGATAGCCCTATTTGGTAAAAGACCAAGTCCATATTATGGCAAGAACAGCTCAAATAAGCAAAGAGAAATGACAGTCCATCATTACTTTAAGACATGAAGGTCAGTCAATCCGGAACATTTCAAGAACTTTGAAAGTTTCTTCAAGTGCAGTCGCAAAAACCATCAAGCGCTACGATGAAACTGGCTCTCATGAGGACCGCCACAGGAAAGGAAGACCCAGAGTTACCTCTGCTGCAGAGGATAAGTTCAATAGAGTTAACTGCACCTCAGAAATTGCAGCCCAAATAAATGTTTCACAGAGTTCAAGTCACAGACACATCTCAACATCAACTGTTCAGAGGAGACTGCGTGAATCAGGCCTTCATGGTTGAATTGCTGCAAAGAAACCACTACTAAAGGACTTGCTTGGGCCAAGAAACACGAGCAATGGACATTAGTCCAGTGGAAATCTGTCCTTTGGTCTGATGAGTCCAAATTGGAGATTTTTGGTTCCAACCGTCGTGTCTTTGTGAGACGCAGAGTAGGTGAACGGATGATCTCTGCATGTGTGCTTCCCACCATGAAGCATGGAGGAGGAGGTGTGATGGTGTGGGGGTGTTTTGCTGGTGACACTGTCTGTGATTTATTTAGAATTCAAGGCACACTTAACCAGAATGGCTACCACAGCATTCTGCAGAGATATGCCATCCCATTTGGTTTGTGCTTAGTGGGATTCTAATTTGTTTTTCAACAGGACAATGACCCAAAACACACCTCCAGGCTGTGTAAGGGCTATTTGACTGAGGAGAGTGATGGAGTGCTGCATCAGATGACCTGGCCTCCACAATCACCCGACCTCAACCCAATTGAGATGGTTTGGGATGAGTTGGACCGCAGAGTGAAGGAAAAGCAGCCAACAAGTGCTCAGCATATATGGGAACTCCTTCAAGACTGTTGGAAAAGCATTCCTCATGAAGCTGGTTGAGAGAATGCCAAGAGTGTGCAAAGCTGTCATCAAGGCAAAGGGTGGCTATTTGAAGAATCTCAAATATAAAATATATTTTGATTTGTTTAACACTTTTTTGGTTACTACATGACTCCATATGTGTTATTTCATAGTTTTGATGTCTTCACTATTATTCTACAATGTATAAAATAGTTTTTTTTTTTTTACTGGCCTTCACGACCCAGTCATGCTTTTCTTGGATTTCAATATAGTCCCAACCCCCACCATCCATTGTAAATCTTAAATCATATAGCAGTCTTATTTTTGACAATACTTAAATAGCTGTTAGATAGAGATCAGTTAATTCAAGTAGGGACAGATTAGACATCCCCTCCTAAGGCCATGTAATGAATTTTATGCATAAGAACCAGAGAACATTTGGCCCAGATTTCCCACAGATAGCCACAGAAGTGGTGAAAGATCACTGCATATGCACAAAGGAGTGTCAAGGTTTAGAGGAAGTCCCAGCAAATGCAATATTGAATAATGTTGGTGATAGAAATAGTTTGTCGGAGTTAAAATCAAATGTTGTTTTGAATGGTTGAGATGTGTTGGAATCTGTGATTAATAAAACAGTAAATCGCTCTTAGAATTATGGAAATAACCAAGACCTGATCTCAAGTCCACACAAAACATCTGCAAATATTTGTCAAGGTTTTGAAGAAATATTCAAGAGAATAAGTAGTTGATTTTAAAAAGATGCAGGGCACAGAAGTTCTAAGACCCAGGTTAAAGCACTCATAATCTGCAAAGTGGCACAAGCTACTTGGCCTGCAAATGCACATGAATAGTCAAGGTTCAGTACTGATAAAGCTGGTCTCAGGACTGGGAGCTATGACAGAGACATAATCTTTAAGGTAAACAGGATTAGTACTCAAAGGGAAAGCATTACCTTACCAACAGTGAGATCAAATTGAGTTTAAGTGTGTCAGACACTCACCGTGTGTGGTTGTCTCACCTAGCTATCTTAAGATGATTGCACTCACTGTAAGTCGTTCTCAATAGCAGCGTCTGCTAAATGACAAAAATGTAATGTAAATGTTAGCATGTTCAGTTCAGGACATTGTATGTACCCTATGTATGTTGGATTTTATGTTTGTAAGTGTGTGCAGTACCAAGTCAACTGATGGTTATCATAAATTGAGGAATTTGGAGCCATTGGTTGGCAGAATGGCTCACTTTTAGAAAAATAGTTCCATATAGAATCAAAAAGGGTTCTATTGATTGCTTCATATATGGAACCTCTAAAAGTGATATATGCACTCTTTGGTAGGGTTCTTCTTCACTGAACCGCCATTTATGAATTATGGCTACTACTAATATAATAGTAATATTAATAAGAAAATTATATAATAAATAATGAAATAATGCACAAAATAATACCAACATAGTTTTGAGATTTTATTGTCATTATAGTCACACTCAAACAAACAGTTTAGATATTGCAAACATTGTTTGGAAATATGCACTGGTGGGCAGGGAGGCACTTTGTTTGAATGAAGGCCCATGTCAATCTTGGTAACTCTGGATGCCTTCACAGGGTTCATGCCTTCTTTATGGAAAAGGACTGTATGGGTTATTGCCTGGCTGGTTCCTGAGAAGAAGAAAAAAGGAGCATAAACTTGAGTCAATCTTATACCTGCAAGAATGAAGGAAAAATGCTATGCAGACATATAATTATTATGATGTAGAAGACCAACTTACATGCAGTTGCTGACATCAGTAGCAATGATATTTGGGTTCAGCGGCAACATAGCTAGTCCCTTTTTCTGAAAAGGGTTCTTACAATTTAACCAAAGAACGAAAAGGTTCTATATAGGTGTGCATATTGTCAAGTCAATCTGTAAGGTCAACTCTGAAGGGTTGATAGATTGAGATTTTGATAGTAGTTGACATTATGGCCAAAACAAAAGTGAACAAATCATTTATTCAAAAATGTAAGTAAAAAAACATATACTTGCAATAAACATTCAAAATGTTATGTGGCCAACTTTGATAAAAAAATTTTAATGTATACAGTTTAACTCTTTAGAACCCATAGCAGCCGTCAGTGGGCTTTTAAAAAAATACTATAGCGACCGCGAACGGCCTTGTTTTTCAAACAATAATGTCTGTGTCAATATAGCAAAATTAACTTGCAAACAACTTGTCGTAGTATTTGCAGGGCTGTTGTCAGAAACCAGAAACCGGAAACAGGGTATGCTGTCATTTGACTTTAAAAAAAAGAAAATCACTTAATTACTCAAAATGACGGCGCCGAAGCGGACACGACTTTTCACTGTGAAAGAGGCTGTATATATGTTGGTTGGTGATACAGCTAACTAGTTGGTTGTTTTGTCTTGTTTCTACCGATGTAAATCATATAGAAACGGCCCAAGCTGCTTGCTATAGCTAGCTAGCTAGCCAGTTAGTCTGTCAGGCAAGAAAAGTTGTGTGTAGTGCTCACAAAGCATCAACCTCAGCTGTCACTTTCACTAGCTAGCCATACAGACGATCAGCTAACTAGTCACCAAAATGAAGGTTGGAGTAGTTTGTGTTTATCTGTTGGGCTTAGGTTATGGTTTGTCATGTTTGCTAGGTGCAGATATTCATAGGCTATACATTGCCTCGTTTTCCTATTATTTGACAGCTTAGCTGTTGTGTTAGGGTAGATGCCCTCGCAGTAGAGCTCATATGATATTGAGTTGGATATTTGTTTACATAGCCAGCTAACAAGTTGCTTGTTTAGTCCAGCTTCGTAACTAATCAGCTAACATTGGCGAACTCTGTAGTTAGTCTGTCAGGCAAGAAAGCGAGAGTTGATTGGAGGCGAGAGAGAGAGAGAGAGAGAGAGAGAGAGAGAGAGAGAGAGAGAGAGAGAGAGAGAGAGAGAGAGAGAGAGAGAGAGAGAGAGAGAGAGAGAGAGAGAGAGAGAGAGAGAGAGAGAGAGAGAGAGAGAGAGAGAGAGAGAGAGAGAGAGAGAGAGACTGTGTGAGAGGGAGAGAGAGAGAGTATATGTTCCTGACCACAATTGTCTCCTATTTGTTGCTCCTCTCCCTCTGTTACTCTGTTCCTCTTTGTCAGTGGAAGAGAGGGAAGTGATATGGTGAGTCAGGGCTCAGCAGCAAAAGGCAGGGAGGAACATGAGTTAAGAGATGATTGGAGGGATAGAGATGTGGAGTGAGGAGGAATGGAAGGAGAGGAGAGTGGCGGGAGAGAGGAAGAGGACAGTAAAGAGGGAGAGGAGAGAAGAGGGAGAGAGGAGGAGGAGAGTGAAGAGCAGGGAGAGGAGAGTGGAGGGAGAGAGGAGGAGGAGAGTGAAGAGCAGGGAGAGGAGAGTGGAGGGAGAGAGGAGGAGGAGAGTGAAGAGCAGGGAGACGAGAGTGGAGGGAGAGAGGAGGAGGACAGTAAAGAGGGAGAGGAGAGTGGAGGGAGAGAGGAGGAGGAGAGTGAAGAGCAGGGAGAGGAGAGTGGAGGGAGAGTAACAGAGAAGAAGAGGGAGAGGAGGAGGAAGAGGGAGAGGAGAGGAAGAGGGAGAGAAGGAGGGAGAGGAGTTGGGAGAGGAGGGAGAGGAGGTAACAGAGGGAGAGGAGGAGGAAGAGGGAGGGTAAGAGGGAGAGCAAACCCGAGAGGGGAGCCTACGTTTCCATGGAGTGTGTCTGCCCCAAGTCCCACCATTAAAACCTACCATTAAAATTATAGACTAATCATGTCTTTGTCATTGGGCAAACGTACAAAATCAGCAGGGGATCAAATACTTTTTTCCCTCACTGTATATGTTCCTACATTTTTTAAAGCAACTCCAAAACCCCTGCACTGTCAACTGTGGGACCTTATATAGACAGGTGTGTTCCTTTCCAAATCATTTCCAATCAATTGAATTTACCACAGGTGGACTCCAATCAAGTTGTAGAAATATCTCATGGATGATCAATGAAAACAGGATGCACCTGAGCTCAATTTAGAGTCTCATAGCAAAGGGTCTGAATACTTATGTAAATAAGGTATTACTGTTTTTTATTTTTAATACATTTGCAAACATTTCTAAAAACCTGTTTTCACTTTGTCATTATGGGTATTGTGTGTAGATTGATGAGGGAAAACAAATAATTGAATCAATTTTAGAATAAGGCTGTAACGTAACAAAATGTGGAAAATGGGAAGGGGTCTGAATAATTTGCAAGAACATAATTTTTTGTCATTATTAGTTACTTCTGTCTTTAAATCAGTAATCAGATTCTGGAATTTCAATTGAAAAACACAATTTACTTGTATAATGACGATAACCAAGTGTCTCCCCATTAAATTTTGAGTAATTTTATTAAACCTAGATAAAAAGCATTTAGCTTACTTGCGTATTATGATGATGTTACCTGCCTCAAGCTTCACAATTATTTTTACATTTTGTTCAAGACAACACCTTTCTTTTCGATAATTTGTCGTTACTCTATTGGACATTATGTCACACCGACGGACAATACACAACAGGCAGACACATTTTTACACTTTCCAAAGTTTCTGACCATTGTAAATTGCAACTTCTAAACATCAATAAATGATTTAAGTGTATTCATTCCAATCATCCGACTCCCGAGTGGCGCAGTGGTCTAAGGCACTGCATCGCAGTGCTAGCTGTGCCACTAGAAATCCTGGTTCGAGTCCAGGCTCTGTCCCAGCCGGCCGCGACCGGGAGACCCATGGGTGGCGCACAAGTCATCCAAGGTAGGGAAGGGTTTGGCCGGCAGGGATCTGGGTTCAAACAAAAAAACATGTATGCATGCACTAACTGTAAGTCGCTCTGGATAAGAGCGTCTGCTAAAAAAAAATAATAATAATTACAAGGCCTCGAAAGTGTCACTACCGAGTCGGAGTGGGTAATTTATGTGCCTGGTGCCTTCCTTGGACGTGGTAGCTGTTTCTTAGGCTTCCTCCCTGGAATCGAACCCTGATTCCCTGTTACCCATAGTCAACATGGCATGCACAGAAAGTATCAATGAAAGTTGATAGGGCACACATTCGAATGAGACGTCAGCGCCACGAAAGGGGTCACCAAAAACATGATGCTGCTGAATGTCATTAGTAGCCTACCAAACTTGCTAACTGCCTAGTACTCAGCACTCTCCCTCTAATCACTCTGACATCAATGCAAATGTAATCGAAAATCAAATCAAACACTTCATGAGAGCCCATGAGCTCATGTTGCGCAATATTACTATAGGCTATGACATTGCACGAGAAAACGGAGTGAAAAAGTGGAGGATCACATTAGCTTTCTATAGGCTAGGCCTACTATATTTATTTCTCAACTTTCCTAATATCAAGAACATTGCTTATCTTTACAACAGGAGAATAGCCTACCTGGCTGGCATGAAAATGAACCACAGGGAAAGCGTCCTCCATTCGCTATTTAAGTGCAGAGATTACATGTATTTTTCCCCTGCCCCTGTTTCGAGACAGGTGCATGATAATGGTCCATTCTAAATCAAAACAAATTTCACACACATATATATGTAAAGACAAGATTAAATCAAGAATAGTCTAATGGGTGACAATATTAGCTTATCACTTGTGAATTATATATTATCACTTGTGAATGATGCCCAGCTTAAGGCAAGAAACAATTGTGTTTTTGTTTTACTTTTTTGAATCATAGTCGCACATCTCATGTAGCCTAGCCCATAGGCCTATATGTTTTGATAAGGTTTGTATCACAACTAAAGTGGCCAAATAACTTCTTAAAATTAAGCACATTAATCCCCTTTACAACGGGTGTAGAGCCTAACTGGCATACATAAGCAGCGCGTGAGTTTCAAGTTTGGTGAAGATCATTTTAACCATAAAAATGCACCTTTATAATAAAAACATTACATACATAATCACATTTGTGGTCACTTTTGATAATAATTTATCAACATTTTAAGCTAAACGTTTTGATCTGTTGCGTCAGCCTCATTGCGTAAAAAATTAATTTATTGTGAAGGTGTAGGCTATATTACATGGATTTATTCGACTTTTTTAAATGTAGATGTTCCAAAGATCTGCATCAGTGGCTTGTAGGCTGTGTGTGGAAGCCAGGAGATGCTAAATGTGTTTATGTTAATTAACAGTAAATTACTGTGAGACTGACAGTTATTTGATTGACAATCACCGGCTGACAAAATTTCGTGACCCCCACAGCCCTAGTTTTATGTCTGATAAATGCACTTATCCCCGAAGGTCAGCGCTCGTTGGCATGTATTAGCTCTATAATTTCCTCAGTTATCCAAGTAACGTTGGCACGATCAAAGGAACCATAACTGATTTAATGAGTTTCACTCTACCGGCCATGTGTACTAAGACTTGCATTGCTTCATCTTTGAGACAAGAATATGTTGCTGACAGGATCACTCAGGTAGACCCCCACAACATTGAGGTGTAACTGGCCACAGAGCGAGGAGGAGCCGCTCGAGAGGCGTTCTGTTGGAGGGTTTTTGGAGGATACCACACAATGGAGCCAATGACAGGGTTTGAGAAACACAACATGTCTCTGACGCTGGTATGTATTTTGAACATGTCATGTGTAGAAACATCAGTGTGTAATTATTACAAGCCTCAAAGAGGTACACAGAATGTCTCCAAATATAAACCCAGTGGATATGTATGGTACAGCACTATGGCATTGATTTTGTTTACATAGCTAGAGATATTGCATGAAGGTTTACTTGGAATGCATCCCTGGAGGGAGTGTTTGTGTGCTGTATAAGATATGACCAGAAAGGAATTCCTTCTATTTATCCCACTTCAGCAGTCCTTAAGGTTGTTTTTTCTTATGTACAAAATAAGTTAAAAACAATGCGAAAAAACACACAAAATAGCACAGTTGGTCAGGAGCCCGTAAAACAGAAGCCATCCCCTCCGGCGCCATTATTATTTGATGGTTATTATATTCAATATTTGTGCATAAATGCGTTTCCACCACCATTTCTCGCATAATAAATTTTACTGACACAAAACGATTCCACTTCATCTAGCGTAGTTTGTTTTGTTTTGTTGACATTTGTAAAGTTTACTGACAAATTTGCTGTTTCCATCAGGCTTGTCGTGAATTTTTTGGGGGAGACATGTACTTTACTCGCATAAAAGGTTGGATGGTTACTGTCAACTTTCTCTTTCTCTTCTGAACAGGAATTCAGAAAGTACCTCAACTCATTATTGGCACTGAAACTATACTTATAGTGTACTTGAGCACTCACAAGCATAGTATCGTAACAAAATCAATATTGCAACTTAAAAACAACTCCAAGTGTATTTTGAATGAATATACTAAATTGCAATTAGTGTATGAAATTGCAGTACACTTTAAATAAGTGTGTTTAAGTGTAACAATAGGATACAGTATGTGTATAGTATGCTTAAGATATACTAGAAAAGTACATCTTATATTAAGTATATTATATGAATTTGTAGTAGTAGTACAGTATATTTAAGTATACTCTTTTCGCTTGGGCTGAAGCACCTTAGTTACAATTCACCATCCTTTGACCTCCTCCTCCTTACAAAGACCCATCTGAGCCACGGCACAATTATGACTGACAGAGTTCGAACAAGGTGTCAGGGCGTGCTGTAGGTGCAATGGTGGAATCAAACGCAGGACTCAGAACGATATTCCAATCTCTTGTATTACTGCCCATACATAGGCAAAAAGGACAACTTGGCCCGAAGGCGAAAATTACGCACAACGGCGAAAAGAAACAGCGCACAAACAGGTGCGACAAAATGTAACCGCGCACAAACAGGTGCGACAAAATGTAACCGCGCACAAACAGGTGCGATAATACTCCAGCGTAGTGGAGAGAAGCTCAACCGAGCAATACACACAACTGACGGAAAATAATTACACACAACACTAGACAAACACAACGAGAAACTTATAGGACACTAATTACGCCAAAACAGAAACAGGTGTGGAAACAAACAGACAAAAGCAAACGAACATGAAACATACAGCGGTGGCAGCTAGAATTCCGGAGACGACGAACGCCGAAACCTGCCCGAACAAGGGAGAGAGGCAGCCTCGGCCGAAACCGTGACACAAGGGTCTTCTGCAGATCAGAAGAGCACATTATCCTGCTAAGCCAAAGCCTATAGCCAATTCAACTCTTCAGGTATCAGGCAACATTACTCATCATGTGAACAACTAACTAGGAAGAAGTCTAGTATAGCCAATTCAACTCTTCAGGTATCAGGCAACATTACTCATCATGTGAACAACTAGTTAGGAAGAAGTCAGTATGAAAAATGTATGCACTCACTAACTGTAAGTCACTCTGGATAAGAGCGTCTGCTAAATTACTAAAATGTAAAATGTAAGTCATTACATGAGGAGGCTGTGTATTGTGTTGTGATTGTTGTTATCTTTCAAAGTGTGCTTGCTTTGTGGTCAAGGAGCTGATCATGTAACGGAGGGTGTTCAGTGACCACGTACATGTGTGAGTAACTTTACCTAGTGTTTTGTAACTTTGCCTAGTGTTGAGTAACTTTGTTTGAGACCAGAAAAATTGCATTGGCTCCCCAAGCTAAATTGCCTAGGTTTGGGCTTAGCAGGCTAAATATTATTTGGGTGTACAACACACCAGGTTCGAACCCTGTCGGTTACACTAGTCTAAATTCAATGCACAGAAGTTGACATGGCTAGGATGTACCACTGCATGGTGGTGTCATGTTGCTGTCCTGGTTCACATCTCCAGGAAGACATTTGCATAAACTTTGAAAATGAAAATAGAAAAGATCAAATGGGAAATTGGGCAGTTGGTAAATGAAAACAGCCACTTTCCATTTCACTTTGCACATTGCATTTACCATTTTCTGTTTACCATTTGCCATTTTCTGTTTACCATTTACCATTTTCATTTAGAATTTCTGTTTACTGTTTCCAGTTTTCTTAATTTAACATTGCAATTTCATTGTGGCATGAATCATGCGCACTGTTATGAAAATGTAAATGCATTTAGCATTTTCACATTCCAATTTGACCAGATACAATGCTATTTTACAGTAAACAAATTGACAACAGACTTTCAGCACGCTTATAGGGAAGAACATTCGTCAAGCACAGCACTTACACAAATGACTGATGATTGGCTGAGAGAAATTGATGATAAAAAGATTGTGGGGGCTGTTTTGTTAGACTTCAGTGCGGCTTTTGACATTATCGATCATAGTCTGTTGCTTGAAAAACGTATGTGTTATGGCTTTACACCCCCTGCTATATTATGGATAAAGAGTTACCTGTTTAACAGAACACAGAGGGTGTTCTTTAATGGAAGCCTCTCCAACAAAATCCAGGTAGAATCAGGAATTCCCCAGGGCAGCTGTCTAGGCCCCTTATTTTTTTCAATCTTTACTAACGACATGCCACTGGCTTTGAGTAAAGCCAGTGTGTCTATGTATGCAGATGACTCAACACTATACACGTCAGCTACCACAGCGACTGAAATGACAGCAACACTTAACAAAGAGCTGCAGTTAGTTTCAGAATGGGTGGCAAGGAATAAGTTAGTCATAAATATTTCAAAAACTAAAAGCATTGTATTTGGGACAAATCATTCACTAAACCCTAAACCTCAACTAAATATTGTAATGAATAATGTGGAAATTGAGCAAGTTGAGGAGACTAAACTGCTTGGAGTAACCCTGGACTGTAAGATTGTAAACTGTCATTGTCAAAACATATTGATACAACAGTAGGATGGGGAGAAGTCTGTCCATAATAAAGTATTGCTCTGCTTTCTTAACAGCACTATCAACAAGACAGGTCCTACAGGCCCTAGTTTTGTCGCACCTGGACTACTGTTCAATCGTGTGGTCAGGTGCCACAAAGAGGGACTTAGCAAAATTGCAATTGGCTCAGAACAGGGCAGCACAGCTGGCCCTTGGGTGTACACAGCTAACATGTCAATCTCTCCTGGCTCAAAGTGGAGGAGAGATTTACTTCATCACTAGTTGTATTTGTGAGAGGTATTGACATGTTGACACTCATGCATACCCACAAGACATGCCACCAGAGGTCTCTTCACAGTCACCAAGTCCAGAACAGACTATGGGAGGCGCACAGCACTACATCAAATCAAATCAAATTTTATTTGCCACATGCGCAAATCTTGATATTTACATAGAGCCATGACTACATGGAACTCTTTTTCACATCAAGTAACTCATGCAAGCAGTAAAAATAGATTTAAAAAATTGATAAAAATACAGCTTATGGAACAGCGGGGACTGTGAAGCAACACAAACATTGGCACAGACACATGCATACAAACACACGATAACATACTCACTATACACACACGTACACATGGATTTTGTGTTGTAGATATGTGGTAGTAGAGTAGGGCCCTGAGGGCTCACACTTAATATGTTGTGAAATCTGTTGTGAATGTATTGTAATGTTTAAAAAAATGTATAACTGTCTTAATTTAGCTGGACCCCAGGAAGAGTAGCTGCTATTGGGGATCCATAATAAATACAAATACAAAATGTAGCATTTCATTTTCTAAGTGGCACTGATTATCCTCCATACATTTACACTTACGTCATTTAGCAGACGCTCTTATCCAGAGCGACTTACAGTTAGTGAGTGCATACATTATTTTTTTAATGTTAGTAATGCTTTATGATTAAGTTACAGTAAGTGGCAAGCAGAGTATGTATTTATGCTGTCTGAGTTTCAAGTCTGATGACCAATACAACTATTGACAAAGCTTATGGGTGGAATGTAGAAATGAAGATGAATAATGTATTTTTTTTTTTACCATGAGTTGATTTTCACTGGCTAACATACCTCATGCATTTTTAATCTCGCCTGTACTTTACATTGCAAGTCACATGTCTATTCTTGCCCATAACACCATAGGCAAGACTCAGAGGTTAAATATTCAACACAGAATCCACAATGGGTGTTCTAGTTCAAAGAAAACATGCCGGGGGAATTACAATTAACTATGCAACTGCTTCATGCTGCTGTTATACAACTTCCCACTGAGGATCTACATCAATTTCAGTGTCTCTAAAAGTCACACATTTCTAAGATAGAAAACCGAAAAACATGCCCGTTAACGTGGATTTTATGAGTTCCAAATCACTTGTTCCTGAAATAGCATTTCCCCCAAATGTTGAATTAGCTTACTTTTGATCACATACAATACATTCAGAAATTATTCAGACCCCTTCACTTTTTCCACATTCTGTTACGTTACAGCCTTATTCTAAAATGGATTAAATTGTGTTTTTTATCAATGTTTTTTATCAATGTAATGACAAAGCAATAACATTAAAAATAAAAAACGGTATATAACATTTACATAAGTATTCAGACCCCTTACTCAGTACTTTGTTGAAGCACCTTTGGTAGCAATTACAGCCTTGAGTCTTGGGTATGATGCTACAAGCTTTGCACACATGTATTTGGAGAGTTTCTCCCATTCTTTTTTGCAGATCCTCTCAAGTTCTGTCAGGTTGGATAGGGAGCGTCACTGCACAGCTTTTTTCAGGTCTCTCCAGAGATGTTTGATCGGGTTCAAGTCCAGGCTCTGGCTTGGCAACTCAAGGACATTCAGAGACTTGTCCTGCAGCCACTCCTGTCTTGGCTGTGTGCTTAGGGTCGTTGTCCTGTTAGAAGGTGAACCTTCGCCCCAGTCTGAGGTCCTGAGCGCTCTGGAGCAGGTTTTCATCAAGGATCTCTCTGTACTCTGTGCCTGGTTTCCTCCAGATGTGACGCTTGGCATTCCGGCCAAAGAGTTCAATCTTGGTTTTATCAGATCAGAGAATCTTGTTTCTCAAGGTCTGAGAGTCCTTTCGGTGCCTTTTGGCAAACTCCAAGCGGGCTGTCATGTGCCTTTTCCTAAGAAGTGGCTTCCGTCTGGCCACTCTACCATAAAGGCCTGATTGGTGGAGTGCTGCAGAGATGGTTGTCCTTCTGGAAGGTTCTCCCATCTCCACAGAGGAACTGTGGAGCTCTGTCAGAGTGACCATCGGGTTCTTGGTCACCTCCCTGACCAAGGCCTTTCTCCCCCGATTGCTCAGTTTAGCCGGAAGGCCAGCTCTAGGAAGAGTCTTGGTGGTTCCAAACGTTTTCCATTTAAGAATGATGGAGGCTACTGTGTTCTTGGGGACCTTCAATGCTGCAGAAATGTTTTGGTACCCTTCCCCAGATCTGTGCCTCGACACAATCCTGTCTCGGAGCTCTACGGACAATTCCTTCGACTTCATGGCTTGGTTTTTGCTCTGACATGCACTGTCAACTGTGGGACCTTATATAGACAGGTGTGTGCCTTTCCAAATCATGTCCAATCAATTGAATTTACCACAGGTGGACTCCATTCAAGTTGTAGAAACATCTCAAGGATGATCAATGGAAACAGGATGTACCTGAGCTCAATTTCGAGTCTCATAGCAAAGTGTCTGTATTCTTATGTGTCATGAGCCCTCTCACTCCACCGGGTTACCACCTTAATTTGTTTCCACTATCTTCCACTCTGCTCACCACTCTCTCTCTACTCAGCCTAACTAGCTCCACCTGTCCCTGCTCTGCTCGGCTCTAATTACTCTGCCAGCTGCGCTGCATTACCCACTAACCTCTCCCAGTATTTAAAGTCCTGTCTTTCAGCTCTCCTTTGTCAGATCGTCTGCAAAGCTCACACCCGGACCCTGTTTGCTCGCGCTTCTGGCTCACCCTTGTTTTGTGACCCCGGACCTGCCTGATTCTTGGATACTCTTCTGCCCCAGGAAAACCAGACCTGCTTTCTGCCATTACGACTCCTGACTACTCTTCGACCCCGGACTTCTGGACCACCAACCACCGGCGTCATCGGACGCATCGCTGCCACTGGGGGGGGGCACAGACCCAGCACATTGGACGGAATAACCCCTGGAGCCTTCACTCACTCCCTACTTCCCTTTTCCCTTAAGTCTTAATAAACTTTCTGGTGTGACGCAATTGTGGTCCTCTTGTCGTCTGTCTGAACCGTGACAGTACGATCTGACCATCATGGACTCAGCGCACACTTCCCCCGACATGGAAACCGAAGAACCTGAGCAACCCACCGCCATGCTACGCCTGGAACACACTGAGAGAGAGCTAGGCCGCATGAGCGGCGACATCACCTCTCTGCTTCAGGTCGGCCACCAACAGCATCAGCAGTTCCAGCAGCACCAGCAGCAGTCCCAGCAGCAGCAACAACAACTCGCCATGATCATCCAACTCCTCACCAACCTTACCCCAGCCAGTCTGCCCACCAGCCCTGCCTCCGAGTTACCTGCCCCGGTCATTGCAGCCGCTGCTCCGGAACCCAAGATTGGAAACCCCGAGCGGTTCAACGGCGATTCTACCCAGGTCCGGCCATTCCTGACTAGCTGCCGACTTCAGTTCTCCTTGCAGCCAAGGACCTTCGCCACGGAGGGGGCTAAGGTCGGGTATGCCATCACTCACCTGACGGGCCGAGCTCGACTCTGGGGAACAGCAGAGTTCGAACGTCAAACCCCCGCATGTGCAACCTTCGACCTGTTTGCTGAGGAGATGCTGAAGGTGTTTGACCTGGATTCACCAACCGCAGAGGCGTCTCGTGAACTGTTCAGTATTCGACAAGGCAGACGTACAGTCGCAGACCATTCCATCGACTTCCGAACCCTGGCAAGACGAAGTTCTTGGAACACACCATCGTTGGTGGACGCGTTCTTCCATAGCTTGGCTGACTATATCAAGGACGAGTTGGTCTCCCATGAACTGCCTTCCACTCTTGATGAAGCCATCGCACTGACTGTCCGGATCGACAGAAGGATACAGACCCGTCGTCGTGAGAGGGGGCGCCAAGGTCCACCAACTACCGGCAGTCGGAGAGATCCGACTGGGCTCCTGTCATCTACTGCCACTCACCCAAGTCAGCTTGATCAGTCTGAGCCTATGGAGATTGGGCGAGCCTCTCTCACTCCTGCAGAGCGCCAGCGCCGCTTCACCTCAAACCTCTGCCTCTATTGTGGAGGTGATGGACATCGTGTGGTAACCTGCCCTTTAAAAGCCGAAGCTCACCGGGCATAGGGGGAGTCCGGTTGAGCTCAATGACCATCCAGTCCTCCGACCGCAAACCCCTGCTGCAAGTTCACCTCCGCCTCTCTGACTCAACTCACACCCTGGCTGCTCTGGTGGATTCTGGCGCCGAAGCCAACATAATGGACATCAAGCTGGCACGCCAACTGGGACTGGAGAACCTCCGTTTGACACCTCCTATTCCTGCCCGGGCACTGGACGGACACTTACTCGGATCGGTCACTCATGTCACGGCCCCGGTCTTGATGGGTCTGTCCGGAAACCATCAAGAAACTATCCAGTTTCACCTGCTCCCCTCTCCAGGCCAACCCCTCATCCTGGGTTACCCATGGCTCCGCCGGCACAACCCTCAGCTCGACTGGGTGACCGGGGTGATCAGGGAGTGGGGAGAGGACTGCCACCGAACCTGCCTGCTTGCTGCCGCACTACCCCCTCGGCCAGTACCTACTAACTCCGCTCCTGACCTCTCCCATGTCCCAGAATGCTACCATGGTCTCAGAGAAGTGTTTAACAAAGCAAGAGCCACATCTCTGCCCCCTCACCGACCGTACGACTGTGCCATCGACCTCCTCCCTGGAACAGCCCCTCCAAGGGGCCGTCTTTATTCGTTGTCTGCTCCTGAAAGAAGGTCCATGGAGGACTACATCAATGACTCTCTGTCCACAGGATTGATCCGTTCATCTTCATCTCCGGCTGGTGCTGGCTTCTTCTTTGTGGGGAAGAGGGACGGATCTCTTCGCCCCTGCATCGACTACAGGGGACTCAACGACATCACAGTGAAAAACCGTTACCCTCTCCCTCTGCTCACCTCTGCTTTTGAGTTGCTCCAGGGAGCCACTGTTTTTACCAAGTTGGATCTCAGAAACGCTTACCACCTAGTGCGGATCCGGGAGGGAGATGAATGGAAGACCGCATTCAATACACCAACAGGCCACTACGAGTATCTGGTTATGCCTTTTGGCCTCACCAATGCTCCTGCTGTGTTCCAGGCTCTAGTGAATGATGTACTGCGGGACATGTTAAACAAGTTTGTCTTCGTTTACCTGGATGACATCTTAATCTACTCCAGAAACCTGTCTGAACACACCCGCCATGTCCAGCAAGTCCTTCATCGTCTTCTGGAGAATTCCCTCTACGCCAAGGCAGAGAAATGTGAGTTTCACGTCAAGACAGTGGCCTTCCTGGGGTACATAGTGGCAGAGGGAAGTATCCAAATGGATCCTGCCAAAGTATCAGCAGTCACTTCATGGCCAGTTCCGGAGAACAGAAAGAAGCTGCAACAGTTTCTGGGGTTTGCTAACTTCTATAGAAAGTTTATCCGGAACTACAGTACCGTTGCTGCCCCTCTCACTGCTCTAACCAGCACCAAGCAACCCTTCACCTGGACCCCAGCAGCCGACAAGGCCTTCAGTACCCTCAAGGTAAGGTTCACCTCCGCTCCCATCCTCCAGATGCCTGATGTGGACCGGCAATTCATTGTGGAGGTGGACGCCTCGGATGTGGGAGTTGGTGCTGTGATTTCTCAGTGGGCTGCGGAGGATAGGAAGCTCCATCCCTGTGCCTTTTTCTCACGTCGGTTGTCCCCCTCTGAGTGCAATTACGACATAGGGAACCGAGAGCTGCTGGCTGTGAAGCTTGCCTTGGAGGAGTGGCGTCACTGGCTGGAGGGGTCCACCATTCCATTTCTCGTTTGGACCGATCATAAGAACTTGGAGTACATCCGCACGGCCAAACGGTTGAACTCCAGGCAGTCCCGCTGGGCCCTGTTCTTCACCAGGTTTAATTTCACTCTGTCATACCGGCCTGGATCACGCAACACCAAGCCAGACGCCCTCTCCCGTCAATTCCAGAAGGATGACAACCCCTCCAAGGATCCTGTGTCGATTCTGCCAAGTCCCTGCATCGTAGCAGCTCTGACCTGGGCTGTTGAGGAACAGGTGCTGGAAGCTCTCCGTAACCAGCCCGGTCCCAGCACTTGCCCAGCTGACCGCCTTTTTGTCCCCGAAAACCTGAGGTCCCAGGTCGTTCAGTGGGGACATGACTCCCGCCTAGCTTGTCACCCTGGCTCCACCCGCACTTACAACCTGCTCGCCCAGAGGTTCTGGTGGCCCTCTCTGAGAAAGGATGTACGGGAATTCGTCCAAGCCTGCCCCATCTGCAACCAACACAAGTCGTCCTGCCAGCCCCCAGCCGGATTGCTGCAGCCCCTGCCTGTGCCCAGACGTCCCTGGTCTCACATCGCCCTTGACTTTGTCACGGGGCTGCCCCCTTCAAGTGGCATGACCGTCATTCTCACCATAGTTGACCGATTCAGCAAGATGGCACACTTCATTCCCCTCCCCAAGCTCCCAACCGCCAAGGAGACCGCCCAGGTGGTCCTGGAACACGTCTTCCGGATCCACGGACTGCCAAAGGATGTAGTTTCTGACCGTGGTCCACAATTCTCCTCCGCTTTTTGGAAGGAGTTCTGTCACCTGCTGGGAGCCACAGTCAGTCTGACTTCCGGATTCCATCCCCAATCCAATGGGCAGTCAGAGCGGGCAAATCAGGAGCTCGAGAAGGCACTGCGATGCATGACTTCACGCAACCCCCACTCCTGGTCGCAGCAATTGACATGGGTGGAGTACGCACACAATTCTCTGACCTGCTCTGCCATCGGTATGTCCCCTTTCCAATGTGTTTATGGATACCAGCCTCCTCTATTTGCCAGCCAGGAAGGGGAGGTTACTTGCCCATCTGCACTTGCTTTTGCCCGTCGATGTCGCCGCACCTGGTCACAAGCCCGAGCCACACTCCTCAGATCCGTTGCCAGCTACACTACCGGGGCCAACCGTCGGAGAATCCCTGCTCCCACCTACCATGTTGGTCAAAGGGTGTGGTTGTCGTCAAAGAACCTGCCACTCAGGGTGGAGTCGCAAAAGCTGGCACCTCGGTTCATTGGGCCATTCCCTATCATAAGAGTGATTAGCCCAACTGCTGTCCGGCTCCAACTGCCTAATTCCATGAGGGTGCACCCCACTTTCCATGTGTCTAAGATTAAGCCCATTCATGAGAGTCCGCTGGTCCCTGCTGCGCCTTGTCCTCCTCCTCCACAGCTCGTCGATGGTGGTCTGGTTTACACCGTCCGCCGCCTGCTTCGGTCCAGACGGAGGGGTAGGGGTCTCCAGTACCTCATTGACTGGGAGGGCTATGGACCTGAGGAAAGGACCTGGGTGCCAGCTAGTCGGATTGTGGATAGGACTCTCATCACCGCCTTCCACCAACGGCATCCTGATCAACCTGCAATCCGTAGGGGCCGCCCCAGAGGGATCCCTAACCGTCCTGCCCGCTCGGCTTCCTGTCCTGTGCCTGATCCTGTCTCGGGACCTGTCCCATCTCCCGACCACGGCCCTCCGGCTTCCTCCGAGGATGAGGACGTTCGCTCGGACCGTTCGGAGGAGTTCTAGCCCTCCTCCGGCTCCCCTCCTCCCGCCCGGCGTGGTGTTGCTCTTGGGACTTCTGGGGCCGTCCCTTGGGGGGGGGGTTCTGTCATGAGCCCTCTCACTCCACCGGGTTACCACCTTAATTTGTTTCCACTATCTTCCACTCTGCTCACCACTCTCTCTCTACTCAGCCTAACTACCTCCACCTGTCCCTGCTCTGCTCGGCTCTAATTACTCTGCCAGCTGCGCTGCATTACCCACTAACCTCTCCCAGTATTTAAAGTCCTGTCTTTCAGCTCTCCTTTGTCAGATCGTCTGCAAAGCTCACACCCGGACCCTGTTTGCTCGCGCTTCTGGCTCACCCTTGTTTTGTGACCCCGGACCTGCCTGATTCTTGGATACTCTTCTGCCCCAGGAAAACCAGACCTGCTTTCTGCCATTACGACTCCTGACTACTCTTCGACCCCGGACTTCTGGACCACCAACCACCGGCGTCATCGGACGCATCGCTGCCACTGGGGGGGGGCACAGACCCAGCACATTGGACGGAATAACCCCTGGAGCCTTCACTCACTCCCTACTTCCCTTTTCCCTTAAGTCTTAATAAACTTTCTGGTGTGACGCAATTGTGGTCCTCTTGTCGTCTGTCTGAACCGTGACACTTATGTAAATAAGGTATTTCTGTTTTCTATTTTTAATACATTTGCAGAAATTAATAGAAACCGGTTTTTGCTTTGTCATTATGGGGTATTGTGTGTATATTGATGAGGATTTTTATTTATTTAATCCATTTTAGAATAAGGCTGTAACGTAACAAAATGTGGAAAAAGTGAAGGGGTCTGAATACTTTCCGAATGCACTGTATAAGGTGGCATTCCAATCTTCATCACAAGTAATTTTTACATGAATTTTCACTTCAGAATTTTGTCCCATTATACAAGGAAAAATACATATTGAGTCCATAGTGAATCTGATTGTCTGAACATCCCTTTTTATTTAAGTAAAGTTGCGCTGGCACTATATTTTCTGTTTTTTCCGAGGTGTAGGCTGTGATATATGTCAGAAAGTGACAGTGTGCGGACTTGAGCTGAGCTCTAAAGAAGGGATAAAGTGATGTGATTGACAGAAGATTGGCTGATAATTAAAAAGACGATGAGCCCTCTCCGAGCACTACAGGACAGCTGACATGCAGCCTGTAAAGCTCTCTCCTCAGGTTCACATAGAGTGAGCCCTCTGTGGAACGCCACAGGTGAGCTTGACTGATAACTATGGATGTCATCCTTCCCATACAGTGACTTGTGGGTGTGAGACCAAGCTAGCTAGAAAAGTAGTTGTAAACAATGTCATGACTCTCCCTGGGTGAGGATCAAAGGCCTCACATCAGCTTGGCAAATGACCCACGGGGGGGGTGGGGGGCTGTGCCTTCACACCTTAACACTGCCATAAATTACAGAGGAGGAGAATCTATCTCTGGCCCTCTAGTATGGTGAAAGGAATGCCTTTGTTTCAGAGACTTTTTGCCGCCCAAAAACTTCAACATCAAACAATGAACATTGGGACAATACAGTGAGGGAAAAAAGTATTTGATCCCCTGCTGATTTTGTACGTTTGCCCACTGACAAAGAAATGATCAGTCTATAATTTTAATGGTAGGTATATTTGAACAGTGAGAGACAGAATAACAACAAAAAAATCCAGAAAAACACATGTCAAAAATGAATTAAATTGATTTGCATTTTAATGAGGGAAATAAGTATTTGACCCCCTCTCAATCAGAAAGATTTCTGGCTCTCAGAAGGGAGTGCTCCTAATCTCAGCTTGTTACCTGTATAAAAGACACCTGTCCACAGAAGCAATCAATCAGATTCCAAACTCTCCATCATGGCCAAGACCAAAGAGCTCTCCAAGGATGTCAGGGACATGATTGTAGACCTACACAAGGCTGGAATGGGCTACAAGACCATCGCCAAGCAGCTTGGTGAGAAGGTGACAACAGTTGATGCGATTATTCGCAAATGGAAGAAACACAAAAGAACTGTCAATCTCCCTCGGCCTGGGGCTCCATGCCTAATCTCACCTCGTGGAGTTGCAATGATCATGAGAACGGTGAGGAATCAGCCCAAAACTACATGGGAAGATCTTGTCAATGATCTCAAGGCAGCTGGGACCATAGTCACCAAGAAAACAATTGGTAACACACTACGCTGTGAAGGACTGAAATCCTGCAACGCCCGCAAGGTCCCCCTGCTCAAGAAAGCACATATACATGCCCGTCTGAAGTTTGCCAATGAACATCTGAATGATTCAGAGGAGAACTGGGTGAAAGTGTTGTGGTCAGATGAGACCAAAATGGAGCTCTTTGGCATCAACTCAACTCGCCGTGTTTAGAGGAGGAGGAATGCTGCCAATGACCCCAAGAACACCATCCCCACTGTCAAACATGGAGGTTGAAACATTATGCTTTGGGGGTGTTTTTCTGCTAAGGGGACAGGACAACTTCACCGCATCAAAGGGACGATGGACGGGGCCATGTACCGTCAAATCTTGGATGAGAACCTCCTTCCCTCAGCCAGAGCATTGAAAATGGGTCGTGGATGGGTATTCCAGCATGACAATGACCCAAAACACACGGCAAAGGCAACAAAGGAGTGGCTCAAGACGAAGCACATTAAGATCCTGGAGTGGCCTAGCCAGTCTCCAGACCTTAATCCCATAGAAAATCTGTGGAGGGAGCTGAAGGTTTGAGTTGCCAAAAGTCAGCCTCGAAACCTTAATGACTTGGAGAAGATCTGCAAAGAGGAGTGGGACAAAATCCCTCCTGAGATGTGTGCAAACCTGGTGGCCAACTACAAGAAACGTCTGACCTCTGTGATTGCCAACAAGGGTTTTGCCACCAAGTACTAAGTCATGTTTTGCAGAGGGGTCAAATACTTATTTCCCTCATTAAAATGCTAATCAATTTATAACATTTTTGACATGCGTTTTTCTGGATTTTGTTGTTGTTATTCTGTCTCTCACTGTTAAAATAAAACTACCATTAAAATTATAGACTGATCATTTCTTTGTCAGTGGGCAAACGTACAAAATCAGCAGGGGATCAAATACTTTTTTCCCTCACTGTATATTTCAACATCCACATTTTGGGAATGATGAGAAATGGAATATGGAAAATTAATGTATATTTTGTGATGTCATTAAAAATGGTATAAAGGCGTTATAACGACAACATAGTGACTTGAAGAGCTTTTACACTGTGTATATCAGGTTTACATTCTTTACCTTGGGTAGAAAATATCAAGGAGGAAGACAATGTTTTTGTGAAGATTGGAATGTGATTTTAGCTTTCTAACAAGATCATAGTGATGATAATACTTTTGCCTCGTAACTAGCCACACCCGAGGGAGCTCAGAGAGCGTGTCAGTATGACGGAAACGCCCCTCTTTACCAGTGCATAAAAGATTGAGTTAAGAATTATCAGATCAGACTAGACGGACCTCAAGCTGCAGTGAGGTCCAAATTGCTCCCGACCCTGAAAATCAACACGAGGTGAAGACGACAAAGTTGCCTCCACTAACAATCAATGTTACGGCTGAGTAGCTGTTCTAAGTACTGTATCTAAGAAGGTGAATTTAAGTGGGACCATCCTGTTACTCTCTTCAAACCATCGTCTACTACACTGCTCTCATCACCCCACAGGGGATCATCGACACGGCTGATTAGCCGTCCTCAGAACACCACTTCCAGAACGAGTGAAAGTAAACCGGAGTGCCAAGTCTAGGTCCAAAAGACTTCTCAACAGCTTCTACCCCCAAGCCATAAGACTCCTGAACAGCTAATCATGGCTACCCGGACTATTTGCACTGCCCCCCCACCCCATCCTTTTTACGCTGCTGCTACTCTGTTAATTATTTATGCATAGTCACTTTAACTCTACCCACATGTACATATTACTTAAACTATCTCAACTAGCCGGTGCCCCCGCACATTGACTCTGCACCGGTACCCCCCTGTATATATAGCCTCCCTACTGTTATTTAATTTTACTTCTGCTCTTTTTTTCTCAACACTTTTTTTGTTGTTGTTTTATTTTTTAAATTTTTTTGTTAAAAATAAATGCACTGTTGGTTAAGGGCTGTAAGTAAGTATTTCACTGTAATGTCTGCACCTGTTGTATTCGGCGCATGTGACCAATACAATTTGATTTGATTTGATTTAAACAGACAACTAAGAAGAAGGACATTGCGACCTCGTGGACAATCAGAGCCTTACATCTAAAAGGCCATCCGAAAGAGAAGGCCCGATCGACCCCTTCCCACGAAGGCCTGGGTCCAACAGAGATACACAATGAAGACCTCCAATACGTAAATACATGCATTACTTTTTACCAAACGGGCGGCAGTTCGGGGCAAGGTATTAGGATTACTGTGAGCATAGTTCCATGTGCATCCAAGTGTTTTCTCTCTCTCTCTCGCTTCAACTCGCCATTTTGTAACAAGTGTCATATTGTGTTAGTCCGCTAGGGACCCGTTTTCATTATATTAAGTTTCTAATCCCTACCTATACCGTGTACGTGTTTGTATCTTGTGTTATCATTTTTAATTATTTAGTAAATAAATAATTAAATCAATTTGTGTGGTACGGAATGATCAGTAAGACCGGGGTTCGTGTAGACTTAAAGAGTCTACGACTTTCAGAATGAGACTGATATGAGGTAAATGATTAATAAATTACTGTTAAATGACAAGAGATATCTAGATATCTTTAGAGTTAATTCGGGAAACGGTAACTCGTTAAACAACTTTTCCCGTGGTGGCCCAAATTCCTAATGAGTTAGTTGTTACATGATTAATTTAATCTAGTAACAATTAAACATAGTAGGTAATTATTCGATAAATAATAGTCATCACAATAATGAAAGTCACGTCATGACAACAACTTCACTTGATGTGCTTTGGCAAATAGTTTGCCATTATTATATGGGTATAATTGAACTGTGTATATTTGCAGTAAATCTGAATATTGCTCAATTTACTAGAGTTAACTCACAAGACTACCATCTGCAGGAACATCAAAGTCATCCATTAGAAAATAATCATAACAAGCAACATGAAAAGATAGGAATAGTAGAATAATGTGCCTTACTGGCAAAGACATGTATTCATCATTGCATATGAAAAGTTTGGAATGTGTAAAAGCTGCCTGTGAAGAAAATCTTTGATTGTGTGGTAGAGAAAAAAGAAGTGGGTAAGGACTTTGGAAATCTGTCTGTAGAGAGACAGTTATTTTGATTTCAGTCTCTAGTGGGACGCATACGAAAGAGGTATGACATTTAAATGAACACACAGTATGTCATTCTATTTGGATCAACATGTTTCAGACACATAATTTACTCTGAAGGTACACTTCTCTCTCACATGAACACATAGATCAGCATCATTCAAATATCTATCCTAAGTCATTAAACTTGAGGAAGAACAACCTGTTTTGTGTTCTCCCAGGATAATTAATTACAGTAGAGATCCAGTCCAGTGACAGTATTCTCTCACAAAACATGACATTCCACAGTCTCTGGGATTTGTTATGGAACAGGATCAAACAATGGCAATGTCTATGATGAGATCAAAAGTATAGCAAGGAGGGTATGACCAAAGTGGATCATAGAGCCATCATATTTTATTGACTTCTACCATTTTTGTCTTTGTCATCCGTCCTGTCGACCATCCTGCCAGAGCAGCAGCATAGCCATCTTCAGCTAATCAGCAAAAGTTGACAAAAGTCTTACAAATTACAGCTGAATATTGGTGCTATTACAACAGCGCCTCATGTTGTTTGGTTCAAGAGATTTAAAAAAAGAGATTGCACACACATTCAAGAGGGATGATCCTGACTTTGGGCCAATCAAACCTTTGTCAAATGTATTAATATACACTGAGTGTACAAAACATTAGGCACACTTTCCTGATATTAAGTTGCACCCCCTTTTGCCCTCAGAACAGCCGTACATTTGTCGGGTTATGGACTACAAGGTGTCGAAAGCGTTCCACAGGGACGCTGGTCCATATTGACTCCAAATCTTCCCATAGTTGTGTCAAGTTGGCTGGATGTCCTTTGAGTGGTGGGCCATTCTTGACACATACGGGAAACTGTTGAGTGTGAAAAACCCAGCAGCGTTGCAGTTCTTGACACACTCAAACCGGGTGTGCCTGGCACCTACTACCATACCCCGTTCAAAGGCACTTACATCTTTTGTCTTGCCCATTCACCCTCTGAATGGCACACATACACAATCCATGTCTCAATTGTCTCAAGGCTTGAAAATCTTTCTTTAACCTGTCTCCTCCCCTTCATCTATACTGATTGAAGTGGATTTAACAGGTCACATCAATAAGAGGTCATAGCTTTCGCCTGTATTCACCTGGTCAGTCTATGTCATGAAAAGAGCAGGTGTTCCTAATGTTTTAGCAGTTGGTGCAGCAGATACACATATACTACATGACCAATGGTATGTGGACACCTGCTTGTCGAACATCTCATTCCAAAATCATGGACATTAAAATGGAGTTGGTCCCCCCTTTGCTGCTATAACAGCCTCCACTCTTCTGGGAAGGCTTTCCGGTAGATGTTGGAAAATTGCTGCGGGGACTTGCTTCCTTTACGCCACAAGAGCTTTAGTGAGGTCGGGCATTGATGTTGGGTGATTAGGCCTGGCGCGCAGTCAGCGTTCCAATTCATCCCAAAGGTGTTCGATGGGGTTGAGGACAGGACTCTGTGAAGGCCAATCAAGTTCTCCACGCCAGTCTCAACAAACCATTTCTGTATGGGGTCATGTCATGCTGAAAAAATAAAGGGCCTTCCCCAATCTGTTACCATAAAGTTGGAAGCACAGAATCTTCTAGAATGTCATTGTATGCTGTAGCGTTAAGATTTCCCTTCACTGGAACTAAGGGGCCTAGCCCAAGCCATGAAAAACAGCCCCAGACCATTATTCCTTCTCCACCAAACTTTACAGTTGGCACTATGCATTCGGGCAGGTACCGTTCTCCTGGCAACTGCCAAACCCAGATTCGTCCATTGGACTACCATATGGTGAAGTGTGATTCATCACTCCAGAGAACGCGTTTCAACTGCTCCAGAGTCCAATGGTGGCGAGCTTTACACCACTCCAGCCGACGCTTGGTGATCTTAGGCTTGTGTGCGGCTGCCCGGCCTTGGAAACCCATTTCATGAAGCTCCCGCCGAACAATAATTGTGCTGACGTTGCTTCCAGAGGCAGTTTGGAACTCGGTAGTGAGTGTTGCAACCGAGGACAGATGATTTTTACACACTTCAGCACTCGCCGGTCCCGTTCTGTGAGCTTGTGTGGCCTACCACTTTGCGGCTGAGCCATTGTTGCTTCTAGACGTTTTCACTTCAGCACTTGCAGTTGACTAGCAGGGCAGAAATTTGACAAACTGACTTGTTGGAAAGGTGGCATCCTATGACTGTGCCACATTGAAAGTCACTGAGCTCTTCAGAAAGGCCATTCTACTGCCAATGTTTGTCTATGGAGATTGCATGGCTGTGTACTCACTTTTATACACCTGTCAGCAACTAGTGTTGCTGAAATAGCCTAATCCACTAATTTGAAGGGGTGTCCACATACTTTTGTATATATAGAGTAGCTCTACACTTGTCCTTTGTCATTTAAAGGCAATTTTCTCTCCTTCAATTGAGCTTCAATCCATCACAATTTGAGCAATCTGCAAGAACAATATAGTCTCCTTATCTGTTCTCCTCTGTCAAACATCCTCCTGTATTTCAGTCCATTAAGGTATGTATGCCATTAACCCTGGGCGGTCTCCACACTGCCATGCCTATCAGGAGTATCCTCTCGTCTCTCCTATAAATTCTTGATTAGGAACTGTGAGGCTATTATGTCCAGCCATTTGAAGTAACCCATTGTTTACATTCATTTTGTCTATGTTAATACCATTTAAAATGGTAGTACTGTAGTAGAGCAGAATAATCATTGTAATCAGTATCAGTGCTCAAAAGAGGCCAATATTTGACAGGTGAAAATTAGAAGTGTGCAAATAAATGTTCATAAAACAGACATGTTCAGTACATTCAGTACATACAGATACCTTATTCAACAATTTCACTCTTTAATAAATGCGTTATTTGTCAAATGTGTCACTTTCTTTCTAAAGAGCCGTTATGTATCTGCAGAATGGCCATGTGTATCTGTAGGTGGGACAGTAATAATCCATGGGCCAGCAGGCAAAATTCACATTTGTCACTTTGGTGTAGCAAGTCTAACGATGATTGTCATTAGAGATCCATGTCTGTGGGTTATGTCTTGGTATGATAACCACGTATCGGAGGTAACAAAATGTGGTAGCTAAAATCACTGCATTATATGTTATGACCTCTATGCGGTTATTTGGGCCAACAGGATTGAGGGTATGAAATGTAATTTCAATTATCAGGGTGCAATCTTCTCCAACTAAGGCAATTTGATATAATGACATCTCTATGGGCCTACATGTATACATTTTGGGGTACATCGAGACAGAATGGACAGTATTGGGATGTACTCTATCATCACATGGTACCCTAGATCAGGGTTTCCCAATCTCGGTCCTAACTAACTACACATCTCCATCACTGACAATACAGAGGAGGCTAGTCTAGAACAGGGTTTCCCAAACTCGGTCCTGGAGCCCCCCCCCTCCCCCCGGGTGCACATTTTGTTTTTTGCCGTAGCACTACACAGCTGATTCAAATCAACCAATTCATCATCAAGCTTTTATTATTTGAGTCAGCTGTGTAGTGTTAGGGCAAAAACCAAAACGTGCACCCAGAGGGGCTCCAGGACTGAGTTTGGGAAGCCCTGTTCTAGACTAGCCTCCTCTGTATTGTCAGCGATGGAAATGTGAATTTAGTTTCATAACCAATCAATGACAGCAAATACAGGATGGTTTAGGCTAATGAGGTATTGCTTGAAGTATAGCTGTAAGAAATCATGATTTATTGTCATACAGTACATTAACAAAAATCTGTATGAATCTGTGTACATATTGATATTGTTTACATGAACTACTTCACTAAACATTAATTTCCCTGGAAGGCATGTGATTTTCAAGTAACTAGGCATTCAACACCTGATTTGAGCCCACTTGCTTCACTCTTTTGAAGAGTAGCCAGGTGCTCCCAGGAGATAATGCTTGACATCATCAAGGACTTAGAGACCTCTTCTATTTTGTTATAATAACATGATTACTTTAATCAGCCTTGCATGATTTTGTCACAGCCACAGAATGATTTAGCTGACAGAGTTTGTCATTAAGGGCCTCAGCAGTTTTGCTTCGGTCTCAGGAAATGGCATAGATTAATCCCCTCTCCATTAGACTGTTTGGTTCATGATAGAGCATCTCTACTGTACATGGCCCTCCTATAGATACACAGCTCTTATAGTCCATGGGCCAGTGGAAAAATGTGTCCACTTTGGGTTGGAAAAGGTTTGATGGTATTAAATTGTACACCACAAGCCCCTGATCAAATTGATATATAGCTTCTCCAAAAAAAGTAGCTTTATTTTTTTCACATCTACAGTATCTTGTTGTATGGGAGTCTGTGCAATAGAACGTTTGAAAGCTGATAAAGGAATGTTGAGACAAGTTGGAATGTTCACATGCTCATTGAAAATGATTATCAAAAAAGAATGGAACATTTTATTGGGTAGATCTCATCTTAAAAACCATGGGATTTGGTAAATTTATGCCATCAGATCTAATGATTCACCTAGACGTACTCATCATCGAAAACGTGGAATTAGCATGTGTTGTTTAATCCCCCCAAAACTATTATTGTTCTCATGAATATGAATCACAAATATGAATATAAGAAGGGTGATTAGTAAATATGAACATCAGCAGGGCGATTAGTATTCAGTGATACATGGCTCCTTTAATAAGATGGTTTGCTCTGTAAATTAGTGCTCCTAATTGCTGCCTAATTGGTTTGTTAAGATGAAAAATAGACACCAGTCTTATCATTGGCGCTAGAGCATGAACTCCCTAGTGCACAACTAACATTAATATCCCTAAGGGCAACCTTGAAAACATGCCAATCAAAGATGTACAGTATGATGTGATTTAACTATCCATTTCTCCATTAGGTTTATTCCCCATGCATTCATGTTCTACAACTCTACAATTTGTAATGTCAAGCTTTACAATTTGTAATGGGAATATATGTTAAATCTATTGTTGATGTAGCTAGCCTACTATTAAACGTAATGAAGTAGATGCTTGTGAGGGGGATGTATCGATGTATCAATATTCAATCAAGGATGACTGTCATTACACAAAATGTTCAATGTATCTTTCTCTGAGGATCTACAGTATATTGAACAATATTAATATACCACAATATACCAGTTATAATTAATGACATGACTATGTGCACGTCAGTCTCCAAAGCTTAAGCATAGGTGAGATTGAGTCAGGAAACCGTGGCAAAAAAATTACCTTTGATACAAAACATCACTCAAGCTGTAGGGATTTAATATTTTTGTAACATGATTACACTCTTTCAAAATGTTGGAGAGGTCCTACAAAGATAAATTGAACTATTAAATGGAAAAATAATGCCGAAAATGCTGACAATTGCCTAATAAGTATGTTGATGATTAAGCTTGTTTGTTAGAGAATAATTTCCATTCATTCATCTCACAAGGACACTACTTGTGTGAGTATTTTATTAACCATTATAAACTGGGTGGTTCGAGTACTAAATGCTGATTGGCTAACACCCGTGGTATATCGGACCGTATACCACAGCTATGACAAAACATTTATTTCTACTGCTCTAATTATGTTGGTAACCAGTTTATAATAGCAATAAGGTACCTCAGGGGGTTGTGGTATATGGCCAATATACCACAGCTAAGGGCAGTATCCAGGCATTCCGCGTTGTGTCGTGCATGTTGTGTCGTGCATAAGAACAGCCCTTAGCCGTGGTATGTTGGCCATATACCATACCTCCAAGGGCCTTTATACAAGGGTGGGTCTAATCCTGACCTGGATACTGATTGGTTAATACCACATTCCACCCAGTGTCTATTCCATAAGTTTCCACCGGCTAAGGCTATGACGTTGAAAGGCCTATTTAGCCCAACCTAGCAATTTATAAACTTAATCTACACTGTAAAAAAGCATCTAGACATTATCTCCCCTTTCTTAAAGACTAGCATTTGGTTTACAAATCATGACTCATGATTTTTATGGATATATACAAAAAAATGTAAATAGAAAAACAAGTAAAATTAAACGAAATGCAGCTAGTTTGCTGTCTTTCCTGTTTCCGTTTGAAGTGATTGTGTTAGCTGTGTAGTTGGATAGCTCCTCTGAACAGTGTCCTGACGAGAGAGACCCTTTTCTGTGCCAGGTGTGACTGTGTTAACCGTAGCATGGCAATGGAACATTTAGATTGAATGACTGTATCCATAGATACAGAAAAAAATTACTTCATGACTGGGCCTCGTCTCTGGCAACCTAACCGATAGAATAAACGAACAGCCTGCTTGGGTAGCAACCCTAGATTTGTGTCGGGACTATATCTTGTGGAAGGATCCCTTAACGAAAAAAGATTGCAGTCAGAGTGCAGTTTAACTGCAGTACAATACAGTATAACTGCAGTTAAAGTGCAGTCTAATTGCAGTATGCTGCAAATACTGCGTCCAAAATAACACTGTTTTTTTTACAACAGTAATTTTGCAGTGTAACTGCAGTTACAGCGCAGTATAACTGCAGTTCAACTGATGTAAACAGCAGTTATTCTGCAATTACTGCGTCCAAAATACCACAGTTGACTACAGTTAATGCACTTTTACTGCAGTTTCAAAACTGCAATATTTTTTTCTAAGGGATGCAATAGTATGAATCAATTAATCAAAATAAAGTTTTTAATGAATATGTCAATCATTATCTCAATTTGTTGGTTACCTGTTGTATGAAAGTGCCTGGTGTTTGGATGATATATTGACTCCCACTGCAAAACTAGAATAGTCCCAGTAAGAAAAATGATGTTGAAAAGATGTCTAAAATACGTATTTTCCAGATGTTGACGTTAGGTTCAATTTAGGTTCTGAATGAAGTTGAAAATACGTATTTTTCGGACGTTGAAATCAGGTTAATTTTTGCTTCTGAATGAAAGTTGAAAATACTATGTTTGGGCCAAATCAAGGCTGGTCCAGACCTGACCAAATCTGAACCAAACATAGATGTCTATGATTAGTTCAGATGTGGTCCAGACCAAAAAAAGGCGTTGGCGTCAGTCCATGCATACTGAGGTGTCACCTGAAATATAATTTTAGGAATGCCCATCTATGTGGTAGGGCTACCATTTGTAAAACACCAAAAAAAGACGGCCGGTCCGGACAGGACCAAAAACAAAAGTGTAGCCTTTGTAAAACAGGCCATTGAATTGGCTTTATTAGTCCTCATTCCTGTGACTAATCAATTTGGCTATTTAATTTCTGAATATCAGCTACCTGACTTTATCAGGAGGAGTTATCCTGAGCCTATTTGCAATGTGTTTACACAGAGGGAAATGCAGAAGTATTTTATTTTTCGCTGTAATCAGCTCATAAAAAATTTACGGATACAAATGTGAAACCACTGATCATGACAATTTAGCCCAAGGGATGAAACTCCTGGACAGCAGTTGTGAGTAGCCTGATTCTCCATTCCATATTGTCCATTTTACTTTGACCTGACCTGTTTTTAGGATATGTTGTTTGTTAACATGTCAGCGCATTTTTTATTTGATTGGGCGCCATTTACAGTGGCTTGTATTCATTGAGGCCAAGGGAAGCCAGGCTTCCCACAAAAATTGTCCAATCCATTTTTTTTCAAAATAAAATAACCTATTTAGTCTCTCTGTGTTTCATAAATGTCCTTCAATTCACAAGAGGCTGAATGTATCTCACACAACAAATCATCCGAACGAACGAAACAGCGCCCCCTCTGTCTCAGTATGTGTAGCCCATCTATCTGATGCTGTCTGTTCAAAAAGAGTATGACACTGTTGTCGCCCATAGCATTGAATGCAAGGGACCAGCGAGCATTTTGGCCTAGTAACAATAGCCAATCAGCATTGGACTAAACTGAGTGAGCTCAGCTGTGAATGGTCCTGGCGCACCAAAAAAAGTGTCAAGGGAAGCCAGTTTGGATTTGGCTTCACACCAATCACGTTACATTTGCAGCCAAACGTCATTGACAGAAAAAAAAAATGTGGCATCTTGTTCTGTTGTTGTCCTCCGGTGGCTAGCTAGCTATACTGAACAAAAATATAACTGCAACATTCAACAATTCCAACGATTTTACTGAATTACAGTTCACATAACCAAAAGGACCAAAAGTATGTGGACACCTGATCGTCGAAAATCTCATTCCAAAATCATGAGCATTAACAGTGGTGTAAAGTACTTTTACTTTTACTTCACTACGTTCCTAAAGAAAATTATGTACTTTTTAATCCATACATTTTCCCTGACACCCAAAAGTACTCATTACATTTTGAATGCCTAGCAGGACAGGATCATGGTCCAATTCACACACTAATCAAGAGAAAATCCCTGGTCATCCCTACTGCCTCTTATCTGGCGGACTCACGAAACACAAATGCTTCGTTTGTAAATGATGTCTGAGTGTTGGAGCATTCCCCTGGCTATCCGTAAATTTAAAAAACAAGAAAATTGTGCCATCTGGTTTGCTTAATATAAGGAATTTGAAATGATTCATACTTTTACTTTTGATACTTAAGTATATTTTAGCAATTGCATTTACTTTTGATACTTAAGTATATTTAAAACCAAATACTTTTAGACTTTTACTCAAGTAGTATTTTACTGGGTGACTTTCACTTTTACTTGAGTCATTTTCTATGAAGATATCTTTACTTTTACTCAAGTATGACAGTTGGGTACTTTTTCCACCATTGAGCATTAATACAGAGTAGATCCCCCCTTTGCTGCTATAACACCCATCACTCTTCTGTGAAAGCTTTCCACTAGATCAGGTCTGCCCAACCCTCTTCCTGGAGATCTACTGTCCTATAGGTTTTCAGTCCAACCCTAATTTATCGTATCTGCTTCAGCTAGTTAAGGTCTTGTTGTGCAGCTAATGAGTAGAATCAGGTGTGTTAAATTAGGGTTGGACTGAAAACCCACAGGACGGTACATCTCCAGGAAGAGGGTTGGGCAGCCCTGCACTAGATGTTGGAACATTGCTGATTGCTGTGGGGACTTGTTTCCATTTAGCCACAAGAGCATTAGTGACGTCGGACACTGATGTTGGGCGATTAGGCCTGGCTCACAGTCGGCATTCCAATTCATCCCAAAGGTGTTCGATGAGGTTGAGGTAAGGCTCTGTGCAGGCCAGTCAAGTTCTTCCACACCAATCTCGACAAACCATTTCTGTATGGACCTCGCTTTGTGCACAGGGGCACTGTCATCCTGAAACAGGAAAGGGCCTTCCCCAAACTGTTGCCACAAAGTTGAAAGCACAGAATCGTCTAGAATGTCATTGTTTGCTGTAGCGTTAACATTTCCCTCCACTGGAATTAAGGGGCCTAGCACAAACCATGAAAAACAGCCCAAGAACATTATTCCTCCTCCACCAAACTGTACAGTTGGCACTATGCATTGGGGCAGGTAGAATTTCCCTGGCATCCGCCAAACCCAGATTAGTCCGTCGGACTGCCAGATGGTGAAGCGTGATGCATCACTCCAGAGAACGCATCCAATGGTGACGAGCTTTACATCACTCCAGCCGACGCTTGGCATTGCGCAAGGTGATCTTAGGCTTGTGTGTGGCTGCTTGGCCATGGAAACCCATTTCATGAAGCTCCGACAAACAATTATTGTGCTGACGTTGCTTCCAGAGGCAGTTTGGAACTCAGTTGTGAGTGTTGCAACCGAGGACAGATTAATTTTATGCGCTACGTGCTTCAGCACTCGGCGGTCCCGTTCTGTGAGCTTGTGTGGCCTACCACTTCATGGCTGAGCGGTTGTTGCTCCTAGATGTTTCCACTTCACAATAACAGCACTTACAGTTGACTGGGGCAGCTCTAGCAGGGCAGACATTTGATGAACTGACTTGTTGGAAAGGTGGCATCCTATGACAGTGCCACGTTGAAAGTCACTGAGCTCTTTTGTAAGGTAATTCTACTGCCAATGTTTGTTTATGGAGATTGCATGGCTGTGTGCTCAATTCTAGACACCTGTCAGCAACGGGTGTGGCCGAAATAGCTGAATCCACTAATTTGAAGGGGTGTCCACATACTTTTGTATATATAGTGTACTTGCACGCATGCACACACATACACACACACAGAAATCAGTAATATGGACAGCCAACTCATATTTAATTACATTGATTGGACTAAATCGTTTTTGGTAGCTTTTAGTTGTCACTGTATTAGACTAAGCATAGGTGATTAGATGATGTTGAAGTTGAAATGGTGCTGGAATAGTGGAGGCAGAGCCTGTTTTCTTTGCGACTTGCGGTGACTCTCAGTGGTTCTAAATCAATAGGCCTAGTTGTTTAGTAGTCTGAAAATGTCAGAAACATTAACTTGTTTGACCATGCTGTATGTCATATAACTGTTTGTTACATGCAATATGTTGTGTGGACTTCGCCGGACATATTCTGGTTTTGTGATGAAACAAAGGTGTGGTTGAATTTATTCTGCCCACTGTGTCTTCTTATAGTCTCGGCCTTAGGCCTATATATCACGTTGTCAAGGCATATGAACTAAAAGGTTATAGAGAAAACAATGCAATTATTACAACACATAGGTTGTAATATGGCTTTTCTTTCTTGGCTTGGATTCCTCAGTGATTTCAACCACACACTGCTACTGGCCATTTAGGTCAGGCTATTTGATCGGAGAAACTTGCATGATGTAAAAAGTTTCCATCTCATTACATTGTCACACATTTTATCTCCAGCCTGTAGAAAAGGCCACATAAACCTACTCTTTCTACCATATGCTATATCTGCTACATGATTTATGTTAGATTATTTTTTTGATGGAGTGGTGGAGCGCCTCAGCGATGCAGCTCTCCAACAGTACCCTGGGAATGGACAAGATACAGTGAGGGAAAAAAGTATTTGATCCCCTGCTGATTTTGTACGTTTGCCCACTGACAAAGAAATGATCAGTCTATAATTTTAATGGTAGGTTTATTTGAACAGTGAGAGACAGAATAACAACAAAAAAATCCAGAAAAACGCATGTAAAAAATGTTATACATTTATTTGCATTTTAATGAGGGAAATAAGTATTTGACCCCCTCTCAATCAGAAAGATTTCTGGCTCCCAGGTGTCTTTTATACAGGTAACGAGCTGAGATTAGGAGAACACTCTTAAAGAGAGTGCTCCTAATCTCATCTTGTTACCTGTATAAAAGACACCTGTCCACAGAAGCAATCAATCAATCAGATTCCAAACTCTCCACCATGGCCAAGACCAAAGAGCTCTCCAAGGATGTCAGGGACAAGATTGTAGACCTACACAAGGCTGGAATGGGCTACAAGACCATCGCCAAGCAGCTTGGTGAGAAGGTGACAACAGTTGGTGCGATTATTTGCAAATGGAAGAAACACGAAATAACTGTCAATCTCCCTCGGCCTGGGGCACCATGCAAGATCTCACCTCGTGGAGTTGCAATGATCATGAGAACGGTGAGGAATCACCCAGAACTACACGGGAGGATCTTGTCAATGATCTCAAGGCAGCTGGGACCATAGTCACCATGAAGGACTGAAATCCTGCAGCGCCCGCAAGGTCCCCCTGTTCAAGAAAGCACATATACAGGGCTGTCTGAAGTTTGCCAATGAACATCTGAATGATTCAGAGGAGAACTGGGTGAAAGTGTTGTGGTCAGATGAGACCAAAATCGAGCTCTTTGGCATCAACTCAACTCGCCATGTTTGGAGGAGGAGGAACGCTGCCTATGACCCCAAGAACACCATCCCCACCGTCAAACATGGAGGTGGAAACATTATGCTTTGGGGGTGTTTTTCTGCTAAGGGGACAGGACAACTTCACCGCATCAAAGAGACGATGGACGGGGCCATGTACTGTCAAATCTTGGATGAGAACCTCCTTCCCTCAGCCAGGGCATTGAAAATGGGTCGTGGATGGGTATTCCAGCATGACAATGACCCAAAACACACGGCCAAGGCAACAAAGGAGTGGCTCAAGAAGAAGCACATTAAGGTCCTGGAGTGGCCTAGCCAGTCTCCAGACCTTAATCCCATAGAAAATCTGTGGAGGGTGCTGAAGGTTCGAGTTGCCAAACGTCAGCCTTGAAACCTTAATGACTTGGAGAAGATCTGCAAAGAGGAGTGGAACAAAATCCCTCCTGAGATGTGTGCAAACCTGGTGGCCAACTACAAGAAACGTCTGACCTCTGTGATTGCCAACAAGGGTTTTGCCACCAAGTACTAAGTCATGTTTTGCAGAGGGGTCAAATATTTATTTCCCTCATTAAAATGCAAATCAATTTATAACATTTTTGACATGCGTTTTTCTGGATTTTGTTGTTGTTATTCTGTCTCTCACTGTTCAAATAAACCTACCATTAAAATTATAGACTGATCATGTCTTTGTCAGTGGGCAAACGTAAAAAATCAGCAGGGGATCAAATACTTTTTTCCCTCACTGTAAATATTTTGCACCCCTGCCTTTGACGAAGTGGACACTTCTTATCACAGGGTGGCATCAGCGCTCAGCTGAGATACACTATATGCCACCGGTTGAGAGAAATTGTATTGTTTTGGGGCAGAATTATGTCAGGTTTTATGTGTTGTTGGAAGTGCGTCTTGGTCAGTTTAGCTCAGAAAATGCCGCCCTCGTCAATCTGCCGCCATAGTCCTGTCTAATGATCAGGCCGGCCCTGCAACACCAGTGCCAATACATCCCCCAAACACCGGCTTCTCTGGCATTATCACTTAACGGACTACTTAAGTTGAGCGAGAGGAGAATGATTGAACAGATGTTTGTTATTGCTATACCAACCATAGAGACATGTAGCCCAACCTTCCACTGTCTGGCCACAACAGGAAATGATGGGGGTAAATACCCTTTATCCATATTGCGTTTCACCAATGAACATTTAATTATACATTTCAATGTTCACCAATTATCCTTCCCTAATTTACAGGTTGGCATGAACCACACCACACATCACTCCTAAACGCACCCCTGCCTGTCAAAATCTCCAACCAGGGGTGTATTAATTACGCTGAGCCACAGAAACCATTTAGTCGAAATGGAAAACGTTTTGAAATGAAAACAAGAGTTTTTATTGGACAAATTCAAGTAGGTCCCTCCCCGTTTTGTTCCGTTTGATCTGTTTGCTTCCGTTTGGTTCTTAAATGGTAAACGGTTTCTGTTGCAAGAAGTAATGAATACACCCAGGAAACATTAAGGACTCCTCTAAAAATATGAGGACATAGAAGTAAGCATTTACATTTCTTTAGCTTAACTTTAGCGTTCATGCTGAAACAGGATCATTGGTTCTGTAGTTTATTTTAATCAACAAATGGATAAATGGAAATAGTCATATAGTGTGGAGCTGCAAACCAAAACTTTGGTGCCTAAACTAAATCAATCGGCATGCGTGACCACACACTGTCATTCATTTCATTTTTGTTTTCACCGGTGATCAACAATCAAACTAATTGAGAACATTTCTACAATTACAAAACGGTTTTTGATAAATGCCATCGCCAAAAGACTGTGGCTAAATCCCGGCATTTGTGCAGGGAGGGCTTTTGTAAAGGTAACTCTTCTTAGGTCCCAATTGAAACTGGTCTTCAGGGATGCAGCAATCAACCATATGTTGAAAATAAAAAAGTGAATTTCCCCATAAAAGTGAGGGAGGCATGGAGCTGTTATGAGCTGCTTCCATTAGCCCCAATGAACTCTGAAGGTGAGAGGGTACAGTGTGACAGAATTGAAACCGACAGCAGTTTGTTTTTGCAGCTTTAATTAAGGAAGGCAGGTGTGCTAAGGATTGGTGTGCTATGCAGCATATTAGTGATAATAACACTAATTAATGTTATTTTCTCACACTTCATATTATTTCAAACTTAATCTCAAAGTGCTCTACATAAAGAGAGAGACACTAACAGGTTACAAGAGGCTAACAAGTAGCTAACAAGGTGGTCCTCTGTAGCTCAATTGGTAGAGCATGGCGCTTGTAACGCCAGGGTAGTTGGTTCAATCCCCGGGACCACCCATACTTAAAAATGTATGCACACATGACTGTAAGTCGCTTTGGATAAAAGTGTCTGCTAAATGGCATATTATATTAAGTATAAATAAGACTATTTTGCATAAGTGAACACTTGGATGAGCAATACATTTAAAAAACTAAACGATGACAAAAACTGAGATCATGGGCCGCAACTCCCTCATCAAGAAAGTTAGTTTTGAGGCCTGTATAAAACTCCACGTGAGGAATTGGCTTCAGTCTATGGTGGTTAGGAAGAGCCCTGAGTGATACATTTTTAAGGCAAAAAATAAGATGAATTTGAAGGCCTAAAACATTTGTCACAATCATTTGTAACCATTGTCACAATGTAGCATACCATTAAACATATTGATTATGTGTTAACAGGTGCTCACAAATGATAATAAAATTGGATGATTATGTTGTATCAATTGAAATGTAATTCTAAAATGAGAATATTTCTAATTAAAGACCAATTTCTCAGCACCAGTCTGTTTTCTACTCCTTTGAGATATTTTGAGTAATTGACTGGAACCCACCAAGAGATTAATGACATGGTTTTTGCAACTTGGCAACTAGTCCTTATTATTGCTGGCAAGAGGGAAATAGTACACAACAGTGTGTAAACACAGATCTGATTTGATGTAATGATCCCAGTTTTCCCAAATCACAGTAAACTCTCTGAAGAAAAATAAGCTCATTTGTTCTAATTTTTCCCATGCTCCTGCGGGCAAAGTCTGGTTCCAAGGAAAATTGGGTCTAATGGAGTGTGCGCCCCAGTGGTATGACCTCAATTAATGTTGCCATTCTCAATGTCTGTACAGTGTTCAACCCTCGGTGACCACAAACATCAGAAAATCTGTTGCATGTCTTGTTCCCTCATTTTTTATACTTTTATAAAAAGGCACATATGTTCTTTGCTGATGTTTTCCATTGCTTCCTGGACTTCTGTCTTTCAATCAACGTTCTACATACGAAAACACTCAAATCATGTAGACAAACAGCCATCCCATTTCAAATACTTATTTGATATTTGCCCCTACTTAGATAATTATTTTGTATCACTAGTGTAGCTGACCGTCACTCAAATATACCACTGCACCACTGAAAAATGGTTAGTGGTTTTGATTGAATAAGGCTCAGGGAGAATATTATAAACTGCATGAAGGGCTGCTGCATGACACTATTGTACATGTTACTAAGAATTATCAGAATTAATGTTTGCACTGCTTGACAGAGAACTTATCTCATCCAAGAGGCCCCATTTTGAGACTTGTCTCATGGCCATGGCTTAACAAACCTGGCACAGGGACTGGACTAAGGGGCGTAGCTGCCATGTGAAATCCTTCATATGCATAACTAGGCTGAAAAGGACAGAGATTTCCTGAAATACCCCTTAAAAAGGGAAGCAGTTGCCAGCTCATAGCTGAGATAACTACACAGAGCCAGACTGCCTGAAGCCTTAATGCATCATAGGGCCATTAGTGCAGACAGTGTTGTTTATTTGTGTGTGAACGTGTATGTGTGTGTGTGTGTGTGTGTGTGTGTGTGTGTGTGTGTGTGTTTCATTTTGGGTGTGTGTGTTTCATACTTTTTGTTTTTTGATTGACACATGTTCCTCTGAGGCATCCGTCTCCTGACAGTGACAGCCCAGTGGTCAGGAGAGCCAAGTTGCCAGACTTGATGATGATAGATGATGCCAATGGGACACGCTTAGCGCATGGATCAAATATAAAGGAATGTGACACTGAAAGATGACTTGACCGAAAAGTATCATTTGATTGAATAGTTCTGGATTAGTCTCATCATCTCACACAGAGAACTGCATGACGGTTCTTACATCACTGTAATTCCTGCTTTCCATGGAAATAGGATAGAGCATGTAGCACTGAGATCCAAAATATTGAAAATAGTCTTTCATGTCTCATTAACTTGCAAAGACATTGGGACATTACTAGACTATTATTATAGAGTGCTCTGAGTGCATTCCATTTTGTTTCACTACGTGGTTGCTGTGGGCTTTGACTTCTCCAGTCTTCCTTAACCTCCCTATTATTTGAATGCAGCTGGCATCTTGAAATGAGAAAACTGTTAGATACTTTTTATATATTTGTGACACCAGCACAACAATCTTCTAACTTGTTGGGTTACAGTTAGAAGCAGTTGAGTTTGACATTCTTCCTCTGGGCTACAGGAGAGCAGTCATCTGGGAAGCCAGTAAATGCTATTGAAGCATCGCTGAGCAAATATATCCAACCAAGTCACAGCTATTTTGTTCAAGGAAATACAATATGCGGTCCACTGACAATTCAGAGAAAAGGGTTGGCTAAAATTGCATTTGTGATGCCAGTAATATCTCACTGGAGAAACGGAGTCCAATTTCTTTTTGAAATAGTTTACAGTAGCGCTAGGCAGGCAGCACCCACAGTAGTCCCACCTCAGTGTACTCCTACATGTGCGTTTTCCAGGTTTTAGTTGAGCCTGTCAGCAGGCTGGAGTAATCCAAGCTTGGAACCCAATCATCATACACAGAGAGAGCCTTGTTACTGTAAGTTTACTATGGATGCAAACTAGGCTACACCACATGAAGTTGAGACATAGCAGATATGTATGTTTTGAGAATCTACCTGGAAAAAGTAATTACTGCAGTTGCCGCAGTAATCATCCAGGGCAAAGCGTATCAATGAAAAATAATTAGGAGGTACTTTCTAACTCCAGACAAAATAGTGAAGATAAGACCAGAAAAAAATTGTGAATACTGGAGAAGTGTGGGGAATTGCCTGCAAACTACCTACCTATTTTTTGGTCTATAATAATGACATTCTGGAATGGTGCTTTTGACTTTTAAAACAATGTATTTCAAAGTTGCCTGGCAAAGAACCCAAAGAGGGCCATACTTGGAGTAATCCCTGAACGGTTTGAAAAAGCCTACATGTTGAATTTACTTTTGTCTGCATAAAATACATGTATTACAGTGCATTTGTTAAATGAGGACATTCCTACTATGGAAGAGTGAAATATATCTATTTAATTGAAAAGATCACCTATAAAATCGTGCTGCAAACAGATGTGAAAATATATATGATATGATAGCTGCTCCTTGTAAACAGTATTGTGTAGACATAAGACTCATTAGTCTCAAAGCAACCAAACATAAATTATGATCATTTGATGATTATATTTATTTATTTATTTACTTTAAAATGTTATTCCTTAATTGTATAGCTGTCTTCTTCTGTGCGTTTATTTGTATGTACAGGGGGGGGGGGAAGTATTTAGTCAGCCACCAATTGTGCATGTTCTGCCACTTAAAAAGATGAGAGAGGCCTGTAATTTTCATCATAGGTACACGTCAACTATGACAGACAAATTGAGATCTTTTTTTCCAGAAAATCACATTGTAGGATTTTTAATGAATTTATTTGCAAATTATGGTGGAAAATAAGTATTTGGTCACCTACAAACAAGCAAGATTTCTGGCTCTCACAGACCTGTAACTTCTTCTTTAAGAGGCTCCTTTTTCCTCCACTCGTTACCTGTATTAATGGCACCTGTTTGAACTTGTTATCAGTATAAAAGACACCTGTCCACAACCTCAAACAGTCACACTCCAAATTCCACTATGGCCAAGACCAAAGAGCTGTCAAAGGACACCAGAAACAAAATGGTAGACCTGCACCAGGCTGGGAAGACTGAATCTGCAATAGGTAAGCAGCTTGGTTTGAAGAAATCAACTGTGGGAGCAATTATTAGGAAATGGAAGACATACAAGACCACTGATAATCTCCCTCGATCTGGGGCTCCACGCAAGATCTCACCCCGTGGGGTCAAAATGATCACAAGAACGGTGAGCAAAAATCCCAGAACCACACGGGGGGACCTAGTGAATGACCTGCAGAGAGCTGGGACCAAAGTAACAAAGCCTACCATCAGTAACACACTACGCCGCCAGGGACTCAAATCCTGCAGTGCCAGACGTGTCCCACTGCTTAAGCCAGTACATGTCCAGGCCCGTCTGAAGTTTGCTAGAGTGCATTTGGATGATCCAGAAGAGGATTGGGAGAATGTCATATGGTCAGATGAAACCAAAATATAACTTTTGGGTAAAAACTCAACTCGAATGCTGAGTTGCATCCAAATAACACCATACCTACTGTGAAGCATGGGGGTGGAAATATCATGCTTTGGGGCTGATTTTCTGCAAAGGGACCAGGACGACTGATCCGTGTAAAGGAAAGAATGAATGGGGCCATGTATCGTGAAATTTTGAGTGAAAACCTCCTTCCATTAGCAAGGGCATTGAAGATGAAACGTGGCTGGGTCTTTCAGCATGACAATGATCCCAAACACACCGCCCGGGCAATGAAGGAGTGGCTTTGTAAGAAGCATTTCAAGGTCCTGGAGTGGCCTAGCCAGTCTCCAGATCTCAACCCCATAGACAATCTTTGGAGGGAGTTGAAAGTCCGTGTTGCCCAGCGACAGCCCCAAAACATCACTGCTCTAGAGGAGATCTGCATGGAGGAATGGGCCAAAATACCAGCAACAGTGTGTGAAAACCTTGTGAAGACTTACAGAAAACGTTTGACCTGTGTCATTGCCAACAAAGGGTATATAACAAAGTATTGAGAACATTTGTTATTGACCAAATACTTATTTTCCACCATAATTTGCAAATAAATTCATAAAAAATCCTACAATGTTATTTTCTGGAAAAAAAATCTCATTTTGTCTGTCATAGTTGACGTGTACCTATGATGAAAATTACAGGCATCTCTCATCTTTTTAAGTGGGAGAACTTGCACAATTGGTGGCTGACTAAATACTTTTAGAACAAGTATTTGATACACTGCCGATTTTGCAGGTTTTCCTACTTACAAAGCATGTAGAGGTCTGTCATTTTTATCATAGGTACACTTCAACTGTGAAAGACGGAATCTAAAACAAAAATCCAGGAAATCACATTGTATGATTTTTAAGTAATTAATTTGCATTTTATTGCATGACATAAGTATTTGATACATCAGAAAAGCAGAACTTAATATTTGGTACAGAAACCTTTGTTTGCAATTACAGAGATCATACGTTTCCTGTAGGTCTTGACCAGGTTTGCACACACTGCAGCAGGGATTTTGGCCCACTCCTCCATGCAGACCTTCTCCAGATCCTTCAGGTTTCGGGGCTGTCGCTGAGCAATACGGACTTTCAGCTCCTTCCAAAGATTTTCTATTGGGTTCAGGTCTGGAGATTGGCTAGGCCACTCCAGGACCTTGAGATGCTTCTTACGGAGCCACTCCTTAGTTGCCCTGGCTGTGTGTTTCGGGTCGTCGTCATGCTGGAAGACCCAGCCACAACCCATCTTCAATGCTCTTACTGAGGGAAGGAGGTTGTTGGCCAAGATCTCGCGATACATGGCCCCATCCATCCTCCCCTCAATACGGTGCAGTCGTCCTGTCCCCTATGCCGAAAAGCATCCCCTAAGAATGATGTTTCCACCTCCATGTTTCACGGTTGGGATGGTGTTCTTGGGGTTGTACTCATCCTTCTTCTTCCTCCAAACACGGCGAGTGGAGCTTAGACCAAAAAGCTCTATTTTTGTCTCATCAGACCACATGACCTTCTCCCATTCCTCCTCTGGATCATCCAGATGGTCATTGGCAAACTTCAGACGGGCCTGGACATGCGCTGGCTTGAGCAGGGGGACCTTGCGTGCGCTGCAGGATTTTAATCCATGACGGCGTAGTGTGTTACTAATGGTTTTCTTTGAGACTGTGGTCCCAGCTCTCTTCAGGTCATTGACCAGGTCCTGCCGTGTAGTTCTGGGCTGATCCCTCACCTTCCTCATGATCATTGATGCCCCACGAGGTGAGATCTTGCATGGAGCCCCAGACCGAGGATGATTGACCGTCATCTTGAACTTCTTCCATTTTCTAATAATTGCACCAACAGTTGTTGCCTTCTCACCAAGCTGCTTGCCTATTGTCCTGTAGCCCATCCCAGCCTTGTGCAGGTCTACAATTTTATCCCTGATGTCCTTACACAGCTCTCTGGTCTTGGCCATTGTGGAGAGGTTGGAGTCTGTTTGATTGAGTGTGTAGACAGGTGTCTTTTATACAGGTAACGAGTTCAAACAGGTGCAGTTGATACAGGTAATGAGTGGAGAACAGGAGGGCTTCTTAAAGAAAAACTAACAGGTCTGTGAGAGCCGGAATTCTTACTGGTTGGTAGGTGATCAAATACTTTTGTCATGCAATAAAATGCAAATTAATTACTTAAAAATCATACAATGTGATTTTCTGGATTTTTGTTTTAAATTCCGTTTCTCACAGTTGAAGTGTACCTATGATAGAAATTACAGACCTCTACATGCTTTGTAAGTAGGAAACCCTGCAAAATCGGCAGTGTATCAAATACTTGTTCTCCCCACTGTATGTACGTACACGTGCACGTACAGTTGAAGTCGGAAGTTTACATACACTTAGGTTGGAGTCATTAAAACTTGTTTTTCAACCACTCTTGTTAACAAACTATAGTTTTGGCAAGTCAGTTAGGACACCTATTTTGTGCATGACACAAGTCATTTTTCCAACAATTGTTTACAGACAGATTATTTCACCTATAATTCACTGTATCACAATTCCAGTGGGTCAGAAGTTTACATACAAATGAGCCAAGACCTCAGAAAAAAAATTGTAGACCTCCACAAGTCTGGTTCATCTTTGGGAGCACAACGTTAATCTGTACAAACAATAGTACGTAAGTATAAACACCATGGGACCACGCAGCCTCATACCACTCAGGAAGGAGACGCGTTCTGTCTCCTAGAGATGAACGTACTTTGGTGTGAAAAGTGCAAATCAATCCCAGAACAACAGCAAAGGACCTTGTGAAGATGCTGGAGGAAACAGGTACAAAAGTATCTATATCCACAGTAAAACGAGTCCTATATCGACATAACCTGAAAGGCCACTCAGCAAGGAAAAAGCCACTGCTCCAAAACCGCCATAAAAAGCCAGACTACGGTTTGCAACTGCACATGGGGACAAAGATCGTACTTTTTGGAGAAATGTCTTCTGGTCTGATGAAACAAAACTGTTTGGCCATAATGACCATCGTTATGTTTGGAGGAAAAAGGGGGTGCTTGCAAGCCGAAGAACACCATCCCAACCGTGAAGCACGGGGGTGGCAGCATCATGCTGTGGGGGTGCTTTGCTGTAGGAGAGACTGGTGCACTTCACAAAATAGATGGCATCATGAGGAAGGAAAAATATGTGGATATATTGAAGCAACATCTCAAGTCATCAGTCAGGAAGTTAAAGCTTGGTCGCAAATGGGTCTTTCAAATGAACAATGATCCCAAGCATACTTCCAAAGTTGTGGCAAAATGGCTTAAGGACAACAAAGTCAAGGTATTGGAGTGGCCATCACAAAGCCCTGACCTCAATCCTATAGAACATTTGTGGGCAGAACTGAAAAATAATGTGTGAGCAAGGAGGCCTACAAACCTGACTCAGTTACACCAGCTCTGTCAGGAGGAATCGGCCAAAATTCACCCAACTTATTGTGGGAAGCTTGTGGAAGGCTACCCGAAACGTTTGACCCAAGTTAAACAATTTAAAGGCAATGCTACCAAATACTAATTGAGTGTATGTAAACTTCTGACCCACTGGGAATGTGATGAAAGAAATAAAAGCTGAAATAAATAATTCTCTCTACTATTATTCTGACATTTCACATTCTTAAAATAAAGTGGTGATCCTAACTGACCTAAGACAGGGAATTTTTACTAGGATTGCATATACTCCAGAATGTCATGAAGAGTGATCAGATGAATTGCAATTAATTAAAAAGTCCCTCTTTGCCATGAAAATGAACTTAATCCCCCAAAAACATTTCCACTGCATTTCAGCCCTGCCACAAAACGACCAGCTGACATCATGTCAGTGATTCTCTCGTTAACACAGGTGAGAGTGTTGACGAGGACAAGGCTGGAGATCACTCTGTCATGCTGACTTGAGTTAGAATAACAGACTGGAAGCTTTAAAAGGAGGGTGGTGCTTGAAATCATTATTCTTCCTCTGTTTACCATGGTTACCTGCATCATTGCTTTGCACAAAAAGGGCTTCACAGGCAAGGATATTGCTGCTAGTAAGATTGCACCTAAATCAACCATTTATCGGATCATCAAGAACTTCAAGGAGAGAGGTTAAATTGTTGTGAAGAAGGCGTCAGGGCGCCCAAGAAAGTCCAGCAAGCGCCAGGAACGTCTCCAAAAAGTTGATTCAGCTGCGGGATCGGGGCACCACCAGTGCAGAGCTTACTCAGGAATGGCAGCAGGCAGGTGTGAGTGCATCTGCATGCACAGTGAGGCGAAGGCTTTTGGAGGATGGCCTGGTGTCAAGAAGGGCAGCAAAGAAGCCACTTCTCTCCAGGAAAAACATCACGGACAGACTGATATTCTGCAAAAGGTACAGGGATTGGACTGCTGAGGACTGGGGTAAAGTCATTTTCTCTGATGAATCCCCTTTCCAATTGTTTGGAGCATCCAGAAAACACCTTGTCCGGAGAAGACAAGGTGAGCGCTACCATCAGTCCTGTGTCATGCCAACAGTAAAGCATCCTGAGACCATTCATGTGTGGGGTTGCTTCTCAGCCAAGGGAGTGGGCTCACTCACAATTTTGCCTAAGAACACAGACATGAATAAAGAATGGTACCAACCCATCCTCCGAGAGCAACTTTTTCCAACCATCCAAGAACAGTTTGGTGACGACCAATGCCTTTTCCAGCATGATGGAGCACCTTGCCAAAAGGCAAAAGTGATAACTAAGTTGCTCGGGGAACAAAACATCAACATTTTGGGTCCATGGCCAGGAAACTCCCCAGACCTTAATCCCATTGATAATTTGTGGTCGATCCTCAAGAGGCAGGTGGACAAACAAAACCCCACAAATTCTGACAAACTCCAAGCATTGATTATGCAAGAATGGGCTGCCATCAGTCAGGATGTGGCCCAGAAGTTAATTGACAGCATGCCAGGGCGGATTGCAGAGTTCTTGAAAAAGAAGGGTCAACACTGCAAATATTGACTCTTTGCATAAACGTAATGTAATTGTCAATAAAAGCCTTTGACACTTATGGAATGTTTGTAATTATACTTCAGTATACCATAGTAACATCTGACAAAAATATCTCATAACACTGAAGCAGCGAACTTTGTGAAGACCAATACTTGTGTCATTCTCAAAACTTTTGACCACGACTGTATGTAAACTTCTGACTTCAACTGTATGTTTATAGATGTATATGAGAAGGTATAGGAGGGTGTATACATGCAGTGTATAAAAAATAAAAGCATCCAAGGCATTCCAACATGTTTTGCAACAAGAAAAGAATGTCAGAACCCTCTGAAATTCAAGGCTCAACATTTGCATGCCTGGCTTTACCTTAGTCATCAATAGCCTATTTCTCACAAAACTAATGTGCAGCTAATGATATCTGACAGATGTGTCAATGCTGGAAATATTCCAATATAAAGTTTTATTTATTTATTTATTTTTACTGTCAATGCATTTACAGTACCTGTGATATTATTCCAGAACGTCTGATAAGACCATGGCGGTATAGTATGTCAATACTTATCTTCTAAAAAATGTTTTTTTCAATTGAAATACTGTATGTAGTCTTTTGTAGTGTTTTTGGAAACATGGAAGCATGTTGCTGGTGGGTTTAGAAGCAGCTGTGTCAACTGCAGCACCAGTCCCCTTCAAGCATCACAGATCAATCCACCAAGCCAGCAGACACATTTTCTATACAGATATACATACAGCACTGTATGTGCTGCAATGCCTCATGGATGTGGGCCAACTGTTCGGAACTTCTAATAGATTCAACAATGGGAGATTTTGTGGAATAATTTGTAAAAAATACAACATTTAATGGTGAATGTATCATTTACTACATGAGTATTATACATGCGCATGTTACGTTTATGATTTTCCTTTTTCTTGCTGAAATGGGAGCTGTAAATGAATAGACGATACATGGAATTGTCCTCATTATGTCACAGTGATACAGTGTGTGAGTGCTCCTCTGGCATTCTTCAGGGCGGCTGTTTTATCAGGGCTTCTCTGCAGACAGCCCCATGGAGGGAACCATCATTTGGACTTGTGACTATCAGAGCCTATTGTCAGAGAGCTCTGACTCGCACCCTGGGAGCCATCAAATCCTCACAGCCTGAGCGTCTGTTGCATGAGTGGCGAAGCAGGGGCAAAGAGAAACAGGAGGTAATATCTGGAGCGTGGCTCTCCGTATTTTTTATTTATTTCATGCAGTGTGCTGTGGGGATGTATTGTGGCATTGCTATACACCTAAACACTACGGGTTGTGTTGCGCTGCTGTGTTAATGCTGAGGCTTGTGTTTCTTTGCACAGTGATTGCATTAAGTGCTGTTTTGAGTAATGTATGTATTCCCTTTACCTTGGAGGGTGTCTTGTGGGTGGTGTCTGCTCCCCTCCATGTCTTTGTATGGGAGGTGAGTGGGAGGTGGGAGAGTGCCTGTCTGAATGAAAGACTAGGGCAGGGAGGTTTATAAATAAAATTGACAGCAGGCACCTTGCTGAACCATGACTGGAATCTTTAAAGGGTGGCAGTGCTTTTGTGAGAGGCCAGGGAAATATCTAGCTCAAACGCCTAGCAGAGTACATTGCCTCACTGGCTATAAATATGGAAAGGGTGGTCTCTTTAGAGTGTTGGTTTGTGGGTTCATATGGTCTGTGCAGTACATCTCAATGGTGGGGAAAGGGGAAGAAAACTACAGTACATGTGGCGTAATTTGAGACAAGCTGGAAACCAGATAGTTGATTCCAAGCTGTTACCTGAAGCCAAAGGCCACCGGAAGCAGACATGTCCTGGCTGGACAGAAAGCAATGTCACAGCTCTCAATTTGACCAAGATTAAAAATGTACAAAAATATTGAAATAACAAAAATCTTTGCGAGGTTATGCTTTTGCACACCTTACAAAGAGAAGAATGAAAGAGAAGTGATTGAAGAAAAAAGAAACAATTTCAGGAAGAAAATGAAAATAGATTGTATATCTGAAAGGACAACCTGTTCAATCTTTTCAGTTTCCATTTTTTCATGACTGATACATTTATCTCAAGCAAATAGCAATGGTGTCAAAGATTCTTGATGTACAGTAAGAGTGAAGAAAATTACCTTGGGTCAATCAATACTCATCAAATTCTGTTATCACCTTGAGACCCCATATGAAAGGTTTGTGTCTCGGCTGGTGGTGCACATTTCCCTTCTGCTCTATAACTGGCTTGAAGGAGCTGATATGGCTGCCTGCTGCAGATTCCCCTCTCCCTCACGCACACAAACACCTATGTAGAAGTGACTCCAGGGAGATATACCCTTTCTTTTGGCTGCGATAAATCTCAACACATTAGGAATTTAACCTTTTGTTTTGAACTTGAGCATTGGCCTAGCTGTCCCTGTTGTGACATCTCTAGGGCAATGGAGATGAGCCATCCATCAGATATAGGCTTCACCTATATTAAAGATGACTTACACTCAGCTCTGCCCTTCTGCTCCATGCACGCACATATAACATCATTCTGTCATTGAAAGGGAAGAACAACCTGGAGCACAACATCAAACAGAATTGTTTGCACCATCCATGAAACCAGCGTGAATTATCTTCACAGCATATGAAACGTTTATCCTTCACATTGACACATTTTTTACATTTAAGTTATTTAGCAGACACTCTTATCCAGAGCGACTTACAGTAGTGAGTCCATACATTTTCATACTGGTCCCCCGTGGGAATCAAACCCACAACCCTGGCGTTGCAAGCGCCATGCTCTACCAACTGAGCCACACAGGTCCATTTAAATGCACTCTATCATTTTACTAACATTTTTCTTAGAACACACAGCACCCTCTGCGTGACTGCATATTTTACCATCTAATTAAAAGGTACAGCAAAAAAGGTTCTCACACTTGTTTATACTAAAGCCTTGCATCATTTTCTGTGCATGCACATTTCTAGGACGCCACATTTCTATGCATGCATTGCTGTGTATCTCTTAATGTTCCTGCTTTATAAGAGATCCACGTTAAAGTACGACACTTAAACCCCTCTGTGTTTTACATGACTGCATCTAGAGATGTTGTAGTAAGTGTGCCTTCATGGAACACAAATGCTTGTGACAGCATTGTCTTTTTGTTGTCCACCACAGCGATCAAAGTGAGGGAGAACGTTTTCCAGGCCATACCATCAAAGGGTGTTTTCAAAAGACCCTTCGTTTGTAAGGTAAAATAACCTATTCTGAGAAATAAAGTAATGTCTCAATTTCTCACACTGTCTGCCTCTCCTGCTTCCTCAGGGGACCCACCGGCCCTGTCCCTGAGTCTCCAGAGGTTGCCGTAGACCTGCTCATTGCACATTTTCTCTCCCTGTCTCAGCTTCTCCCGGCTCACTGTCAACTGATTAGTACATAATGTCATAGCCTACTTATTATTACATTCTGCCAGCTACAGGGACACGCTCCAATACGTTCTCAGTAGGCAATGGCGGATTCTTTTGCATGTTTTTAAGATTGCTTTTGTGAGTGAAAAAGGAAATGCTATGAGCACTAGAATTGGAAAGGTAAGAAAATATTAGCTTTATGTATTTGTATCGTTTTTTTGCATAAAGGGCATTTAAAGGCTAAAAGTATTAATCCCAGAAATTTGGTAATTTATGTGATTGACATGACGCAGTACCATTAAGTACCATGTTTCCTAGTCATATTATATAGGGGACTCTGGTAGTGACCCTAAAACACTTTTGTTTAAAACCAATCAATCAAAAGTATTTATAAATCCCTTTTTACATCAGTAGTTGTCACAAAGTGCTTATAAAAAAAAAGCCTAAAACCCCAAAGAGCAAGCAATGCAGATGTAGAAGCACGGTGGCTAGGAAAAACTCCCTAGAAAGGCAGGAACCTAGGAAGAAACCTAGAGAGGAACCAGGCTCCAACGGGTGGCGAGTCCTCTTCTGGCTGTGCCGGATGGAGATTATAAGAGTGCATGGCCATTACGGCCAGATCATTCTGGCCTTTAACCACGGTGAATAACTTAGACAACTGCTATGGTACCTCAGGGCAATATCACACCACTTGAGAAGGTACAATTATTGACCAAAGTACAAAGAAATACAGGGAGGAACTGAACTGACCTGATTGAACAGGTGAATTAAAAAGCACATTGATATCTCTTGGTTGATTTTCCACCCACCCAGTCTTGGGATTGTGGAATAAGGTGTGACTTACTTTGATTCAATAACATCAGTATAAATGTCAATGGAGAGGGACTCTAATGATGTCCACACAATAGCAGCCTTGCTCCAGGGACCTGATTAGGTTAGAGGAAAGAGAACCCACCAGGTGAGACTCCATTGCACTGGCCGTAATGAGTGGAAGCTACATAGTGTATTTGAATGTCAACTCTACCTCCCGAGAGCTGCTTTCTTACATTTTTTTTTGCATTCTAGAGTAAAACATCAGGGAAGGGTCATGAGCTAAGGGTGCCATTTTACAGGCAAGACATTAATATTCCCATTGCATGTTCCTGTGTCAAAAACTGACGAGCGAGGATGATATGTAACTTCCTCCTGCCAATTTGAGCAGATATGTCTATAATGATATCCTAGTGTGCTTTATTTGTAAGGATGTTGAGAACATCAGATTTTAAGGGGAATTACATGTCTGACCAATATGGCAGGAAGGTGTTCAACTCTATAAAACTGGGTAATAACACCACTAGTCAACTTTCGGGTACTGTAGGCCTAATTTAGTATTTAAATGTTACTTCGAAATATTCTGATGAGTACTGTTGGGGGAACCAACTGCCCTGGTTTTGTCAAATGAGTTCTCGTCAATTACCTAGTAAACATTTACTACCCAAGGTTACCTATTAATAACCATATTTCTAGCTGGTTTTGTTGAAGAAAGTGTAAGCAGATATAACCAGAGTAGAAATACCTACTTCCCTTCAACTGTCAGATTAGTATTGAGTCAATGCCCACTGGGCACACCGCATAATTTCTACGTGGATAATTGGGTAATATTTGGTTGAGAAGTTGATCAATGAGATTACAACCTATCTTCACCCACTCAAAAACACAGATAAAAGTTTGTAGAATTTTCTATGTGTTATCCCGATCTTAAAGCACAGCCAAATTCCAAAGGAAAAACAATGTCATGTTTTTGACTCTCACCCTAATGTCTATCACTGTTCTTTCAACCATTTAAGCAACAGAGAAACACATACGGAATTGGTGCGTTCAGTTGCTCTTTAACTTTTATCTTTTAACTTATCATTTCTTAACTTGTCGACAAGTTAATAGGCTATTTATTCTATTTCAAAAGTGGTATTGAATTGTGGTTGGTTGGCAATGCAACCAAATAGTAACATTTGAATGAGATTTATCTTCTGCTTGGAAAGTTCCATCTGTGCCACTGACTAAGTCTGGCTTTAATTCCAGTTTGTCTACAAGTTAATAATTGATGTATTGGATTCACGTCTCCATCTCAACCAAAAATAAAAGTTAAAGAATAGTACTAAATCAAATCAAGTTTAAAAAGATATACAGTGGGGAAAAAAAGTATTTAGTCAGCCACCAATTGTGCAAGTTCTCCCACTTAAAAAGATGAGAGAGCCCTGTAATTTTCATCATAGGTACAAGTCAACTAGGACAGACAAAATGAGGAAAAAAAATCCAGAAAATCACATTGTAGGATTTTTTATGAATTTATTTGCAAATTATGGTGGAAAATAAGTATTTGGTCAATAACAAAAGTTTCTCAATAGTTTGTTATATACCCTTTGTTGGCAATGACACAGGTCAAATGTTTTCTGTAAGTCTTCACAAGGTTGTCACACACTGTTGCTGGTATTTTGGCCCATTCCTCCATGCAGATCTCCTCTAGAGCAGTGCTGTTTTGGGGCTGTCGCTGGGCAACACAGACTTTCAACTCCCTCCAAAGATTTTCTATGGGGTTGAGATCTGGAGACTGGCTAGGCCACTCCAGGACCTTGAAATGCTTCGTACGAAGCCACTCCTTCGTTGCCCGGGCGGTGTGTTTGGGATCATTGTCATGCTGAAAGAACCAGCCACGTTTCATCTTCAATGCCCTTGCTGACGGAAGGAGGTTTTCACTCAAAATCTCACGATACATGGCCCCATTCATTCTTTCCTTTACACGGATCAGTCGTCCTGGTCCCTTTGCAGAAAAACAGCCCCAAAGCATGATGTTTCCACCCCCATGCTTCACAGTAGGTATGGTGTTCTTTGGATGCAACTCAGCATTCTTTGTCCTCCAAACACGACGAGTTGAGTTTTTACCAAAAAGTTGTATTTTGGTTTCATATGACATTCTCCCAATCCTCTTCTGGATCATCCAAATGCACTCTAGCAAACTTCAGACGGGCCTGGACATGTACTGGCTTAAGCAGGGGGACACGTCTTGCACTGCAGGATTTGAGGCCCTGGCGGCGTAGTGTGTTACTGATGGTAGGCTTTGTTACTTTGGTCCCAGCTCTCTGCAGGTCATTCACTAGGTCCCCCCGTGTGGTTCTGGGATTTTTGCTCACCGTTCTTGTGATCATTTTGACCCCACGGGGTGAGATCTTGCGTGGAGCCCCAGATCGAGGGAGATTATCAGTGGTCTTGTATGTCTTCCATTTCCTAATAATTGCTCCCACAGTTGATTTCTTCAAACCAAGCTGCTTACCTATTGCAGATTCAGTCTTCCCAGCCTGGTGCAGGTCTACAATTTTGTTTCTGGTGTCCTTTGACAGCTCTTTGGTCTTCGCCATAGTGGAGTTTGGAGTGTGACTGTTTGAGATTGTGAACAGGTGTCTTTTATACTGATAACAAGTTCAAACAGGTGCCATTAATACAGGTAACAAGTGGAGGACAGAGGAGCCTCTTAAAGAAGAAGTTACAGGTCTGTGAGAGCCAGAAATCTTGCTTGTTTGTAGGTGACCAAATACTTATTTTCCACCATAATTTGCAAATAAATTCCTTAAAAATCCTACAATGTGATTTTCTGGATTTTTTTTCTCAATTTGTCTGTCATAGTTGACGTGTACCTATGATGAAAATTACAGGCCTCTCTCATCTTTTTAAGTGGGAGAACTTGCACAATTGGTGGCTGACTAAATACTTTTTTTCCCCACTGTATATATTTAGCTCAGCTCCAGTACAGTGGGCCTGGCAGCACCTGCCTGCATGGCGTCTCTTACGGTGGTGCTCCTGTGACAGGCTCTTGCTCATTGACTGTCAGACAGTCTATTGTCAGGAGAATCATTATGAATCCTCTCCCCGGCCCTGACTAGTCTTCCGTCATGAGGCTTTAGCCCTGGTTCTCTGGCAGGGATGTGCCCCTGTCGCCTCGGCCTAATCTCACAGGCAATCTACAGTGCACTGTGACATTGACCTGTTATTAGCCACACTACACTTTTAGGGAGCATGCAAAGGCACTTTTGGCAATCCGACAGCTACTTGGCCTGAACTTCATTTCGGTGCAGGTAATACAACTGATGCTCAAATGAAGATTAGAGAGTAAAGGTATGCCCCAACCTCTCCATTTGGGAATTCTACGAGCCAATCCCCTTCAAACTCCATTCTAGTATATCCAGGCGACATTGGCGTCTTCCTTGTCTCGTCCATGCTTTGGATATCCCTGACATCATGTTGGATCTGCTGGGATATCCCACTTACCATGGCTAACCCATGGCCTACCTATCTAAAACTTTCATTATTACTACTGCAATGTAGGGAAAGGGGATACCTGGTCAGTTGCACAACTGAATGCATTCAACCGAAATGTGTCGTCCGTATTTAACCCAACCCCTCTGAATCAGAGAGGTGCGAGGGGCTGCCTTAATCTATGTTATCGGCGCCCGGGGAGTAGTTGTTGTTCAGGGTTAACTGCCTTGCTCAAGGGCAAAACAGAAGATTTTTCCACCTCAGAGATTCAAACCAGCGATCTTTCGGTTACTGTCCCAACGCTCTTAACCGCTAGGCTACCTGCCACCCGTACTGCTACTAGTACCTCTGGGCTACGTACTACTACTATTACCTAGTCTCCCACTGAAGGCTACTATTTATAAAACAGTCACTCCCTCTACTACACCAACCTCCATTTTTTAAACAATAACAAACTTCTAAACTTCCCCAACTAGATCATATTTCTCTCCCTATCTAATAGCGTAAAACATTTAGAATAAAAGTCCGGTAGTCTGAGTGTAGTTATTTGTGGTATGTGATCTAACTGCCCCACACTCCAAAGTAATAAGTTGATATAGTAGTCTGTCAAAGTAATCAGACCAGATATTTTAATATATTTACCTTTGACTTAAGTAAAAGGTTTTAAACTTCTTCAACTACCACAAAAATACTTTTAAAGAGCTGAAGCAAGTCAAGCAAGCCCTTTTGTCTCTTTTTCCCAGGGAGAATAATGTATTATACTTAATGAAACTAATTACACATTACAAACAGGCCTAAGAAGAATATTTAGATCTAATTTGACATCTTCTGTGTTGTTAATTCAATGTTCACCTTTAAATGACATCCCAATTGACATAATTTCAGACAATATAACCAAAATACCACATTTATAGAGCGCTTTAAATATTTTTTATTACATTTTCACAATGTTAAATATATAACTAGGTTAACAAGAGTTAGTTGACTGGATAAATAACATTTGTCCAACCATTGTACAACTGCAAACGCACAGGGGGCCTTGGCCTCTGTCTCTTTACATTCTATTTAGAGGAAGCCAATCCTATTTTCTTTCTTTCCAACTATGCTTGTTACAACAAGTCACAGAATGATGTGTAACTGTCTTGACTAGGAAAGCCCTAACAGGACCACAATAGAGTTATTTCAAGACTATAGGAAAGCCCTAACAGGACCACAAGAGAGTTGTTTCAAGAGTGCAAAGAAAATCACATTTCTTGTTTTATCTGCTGTATGCTATGTTCATCACCTCCCATAGCGGGCATGCTCCACTGGCTAGCAATTATGCAGTTATGTTCTTATTTGAGATCTCCCCAATCAGTTTCTTAGAAGTACAATACCAACTGCATCTACATCAGGCATACAAGACAAAAAACAAGTTGCTGTGTCAAATGGATAGTATTTTCACTCTCTTTTTAAGAAATGTGTTCAAGCAGTGTGTAAGGCAAGTGCAATTGTAGCTCTGATAATAAGATGCTGGCTCTCAAGCAAGAAACACAGTGTAGGAAAACCCTCACCTTTCATTATAGACAACATGGCCATGTTAACTTTGTTATTCCATTAATATTAATATTAATTAATATCCATTAATATTTTCTCTCAGTTTTTTTGGGGACCATTTCTGTATTAAGGTGAACCTGACCTTCTTGATATAAAAACATCTCTACAGGCTCTAGAAGACCAGCATCTTATCTGCCAATGTGTCTTTGATGAGATCTGCAGAAACATAAAGAGAGATTTTATAAAAATATATAAAAAATAAAAATGTATGCACTCACTAACTGTAAGTCGCTCTGGATAAGAGCGTCAGCTAAATGACTAAAATGTTAATGTAAGAAAATGATGCTAGGGTCAGATGCAGAGTAATGGATTGGATTTATTAAGCGCTTATCCGAGTACTCAAAGTGCTTCAAATTGACTGCAAGAATACAGTGTATTGGAATCTTTTCATTAGGGTCGAGTAGGGAAACCACATTCTGTAATTATTTTAACACTTGTGGTTATCATACCCTCCCTTGTTATTAACAGCTGTTCACATACACTGAGTGTACAAAACATTAGGAACATAATCCTAATATTGAGTTGCACCCCATTTTGCCCTCAGAACAGCCTCAATTCATCAGGGCATGTACTCTACAGGGTGTCGAAAGCGTTCCACAGGGATGCTGGCCCATGTTAACGCCAATGCTTCCCACAATTGTGTCAAGTTGGCTGGATGTCCTTTGGGTGGTGGACCATTCTTGATACACGGGGAAACAGTTGAGCGTGAAAAACCGGTGGGCCAGGCACCTACTACCATACCCCGTTCAAAGGCACTTAAATATTTTGTCTTGCCCATTCACCCTCTAAATGGCACACATACACAATCCATGTCTCAATTGTCTCAAGGCTTAAAATCCTTCTTTAACCTGTCTCCTCCCCTTCATCTACACTGATTGAAGTGGATTTAACAGGTGACATCAATAAGGGATCATAGCTTTCACCTGGATTCACCTGGTCAGTCTATGTCAATGAAAGAGCAGGTGTTCCTAATGTTTTGTGCACTCAGTGTAATTCTCACTTATTCAAACAAAGGGTTCTGAGAATTGCAACTCAGATGGCTAACTAAGGGTATGATGGTGTGTGAACCTTCTTAAGGCAAATACAAGTTGTGAGGCTAAAAAGCAACAGTTCTCTAAATCACACTTAGTAGTGCTGTTGTGTATATTTTACCATATGCTATTTCATTGAACTATAATGTAATTTCAAACAGTAATTTCAGGGGTATTTTAAAATGGGCAGATGTTTTCAACTTTATGGGGCCATATTTGCGATTATAAGCAACCAATTAAAATCGCAGATTCACACGTCACAGAATGCTAAAATGTAGCTGGTCCAATCAGATAACATGGCACACGTTAGCCCTATGCTAAACTCACCAACCAATGGCATTTCTTTAAAAAGATCAACCATGGCCACTAGAGGGATATTTTAAACTTACAAATTCAAGGTTTACTTTTGTTCTGTTGGTCTATAACAAATTGTTGTGTACCTATATTGTTTATTTATTGAAAACATATATATTTGTTGAATTTTAAAACATACAATCTACCTGCAGGGAAGCCGCTCAACATTTACATTACATTCCAGTCATCTAGCAGACGCTCCCGTCCAGAGCGACCCAGAGGAGCAACCAGGGTCAAGCGCCTCGACCATTGATTTTCAAGCAAAGTTATGTCAAAACTGTAACTTGGCCACTGAGGAACATTCACTGTCTTCTTGGTAAGCAACTCCAGTGTAGATTTGACTTTGTGTTGTAGGTTATTGTCCTGCTGAAAGGTGAATTTCTCTCCCAGTGTCTGGTGTAAAGCAGACTGAAGCAGGTTTTCCTCTAGAATTTTGCCTGTGCTTAGCTCCATCCCATTTCTTTTCATCCTGAAATACTCCCCAGTCTTTGCCAATGTCAAGCATATCCATACCACCACCATGCTTGAAAATAAGGAGGCAGTTATTTAGCAATGTGTTGTGTTGGATTTGCCCCAAACATAAGGCTTTGCATTTAGGCCAAAAAGTTTTTTTTTTGCAGTATTACCTCAGTGCCTTGATGCATACTGTGCATATGCATGTTTTGGAATATGATTCCCTATATTTGTATTCTTCTTTTCACTCTGTCATTTAGGTAATTATTGTGGAGTCACTACAATGTTGTTGAGCCTTCTTCACCACTGTGTCTGTGTGGATGGACCATTTCAGGTCCTCAGTGATGTGCATGCCGAGGAACTTGAAGCTTTTGACCCTCTCCACTGCGATGTGGATGGGGGTGTGCTCTCTCTGCTGTCTCCTGCAGATCAGCTCCTTTGTTCTGTTGACATTATTTTCCTGGCACCACTCCGCCAGGGCTCTCACCTCCTCCCTGCAGGCTGCCTCGTCGTTGTTGGTAATCAGGCCTACCACTGTTGTGCGTCAGCAAACTTGATGATTGAGTTGGAGATGTGACTAGCCATGCAGCCATGGGTAAACAGAGAGTACAAGAGGAGCTGAGCAGGCACCACTGGCTGAGGTGTTGTTGCCTATCTTCACCACCTGGGGTCGGCCTATCAGGAAGTCTAGGACCCAGTTGCACAGGGAGGGGTTCAGACCCAGGTCCCTGCGCTTAGTGATGAGCTTGGAGGGCACTATAGTGTTGAAGGCTGAGCTGTAGTCGATGAACCGCGTTCTCACATAGGTATTCCTCTTGTCCAGGTGGGATAGGGCAGTGTTCAGTGCAATGGTGATTGCGTCGTCTGTGGATCTGTTAGGGAGGCGAAAGTCATTTAGTTCCGTTACCTTCGCTTTCTTTGGTACAGGAACAATGGTGGACATCTTGAAGCAAGTGGGGACAACAGACTGGGATAGGGAGAGTAAACACTTCAGCCAGCTGGTCTGCACAAGCTCTGAGGATGCGGTTTGGGATGCCGTCTGGGCCGGCAGCCCTGCGAGGGTTAACAATCTTGAACGTCTTACTCACATCAGCAACGGAGATCGGGAGCACACAATCTTTGAGCTGCGGGGGCTCACGTCGGAGTCTTGGTATTGTTTTCCTCTAAGCAGGCGAAGAAGGGGATTAGTTTGTCCCAGAGTGAGACGTCGGTGTCCTGGCTTTCCCTTGGCTGGCTTTCCCGTTATAATCCTGATTGTCTGGAGTCCTTGCAACATGCGTCTCATGTCCGAGCCATTGAATTGCAATTCCACTTTGTTTCTGTACTGTCGTTTTGCATCTTTGATTGCCATTGCTGGTCTGTTTGTACACGTCCATGTTCTCAGTCACCTTGCCATGGTTAAATGCAGTGGTTCACGCTTTCAGTTTTGCGCGAATGCTGCCATCTATCCATGGTTTTTGGTTTGGATACTGTATGTACATGTATATTTTCTTTATATTCAGTGAATAGGGGCAAAATCTATCGTTACCACAAAAACTTCAACTTTGACTGCATTCACATTTGCCCCCATAGCCCTTTCCTGCAGTCAATGACCAAAATCGCCCTCTTTGACCTCATGGGTGGAATGTTGTTAATACTGTATGTTTCATAATTTCATAATTACTACATGTTATTTTTACGACGTAAATCCGGTGTTTCTATGTCAAACAGTTTTGTTATATTTCAGTCTTCTGTGATGTATATAAAGTGTAATATTGGGATGCAAACTCAAAATGTAATACATTTAAACTATATATCTGACATGGTACAGGTGTCTTCTTTTTTAAAGCACATAACCATGTGTGTGAGGTGTATACTTTTGTTTCAAAGTAGATTTATTTAAGACTACCAATAATCACTCTGTGTGACCCTGATTTTGCCCGCTTCAGTAAAAATGTAAGATGCACTATGCAGAAATCACTCTGCCATTTCCTGGTTGCTAAAATTTGAATAGTTTGCCTAATTTCAGTTTATGTGACAAAACAAGCAAGTATATACACTGAGTATACAAAACATTAAGAACATGACATAGACTGACCCGGTGAATGCAGGTGAAAGCTATGCTCCCTTATTGATGTGACCTGTTAAATCCACTTCAATCAGTGTAGATGAAGGGGAGGAGACAGGTTAAAGAAGGATTTTTAAGTCTTGAGACAATTGAGACATGGATTGTGTATGTGTGCCATTCAGAGGGTGAATGGGCAAGACAAAATATTTAAAAGCCTTTGAACGGGGTCTAGTAGTAGGTGCCAGGCGCACCAGTTTGTGTCAAGAACTGCGACACTGCTGGGTTTTTCACACAACCCAAAGGACATCCAGCCAACTTGATACAACTGTGGGACACATTGGAGTCAACATGGGCCAGCATCCCTGTGGAACGCTTCGACACCTTGTAGGGTCCATGCCCCGACGAATTGAAGCTGTTCTGAGGGCAAAAGTTGGGGTGCAACTCAACGTGTTCCTAATGTTTGGTATACTCAGTGTAGTGTAGAGAATCATTGTACGATCTAAACTGCTGTGAAATATATTTTCCATAACGAAAAATATTATATTTTCAGCTTTTTGAAGCTGGTGTACAAAATCTAAAGTAAAAGACGCAAAAACTAAACTTAAGAACGAGAAGCATAGAAATAACGCACATAGAGCATAACTATCACTTCTTAGACTTGCATTCAATGGCAATGACAGATCTATAACTCACAATTCTATGGCCATGTCTAGACTTGACAATTCATGCAGCTTTAGTATTCTGATCATAGAGTTCTGATCATGGAATTCCGAACACGTCATGCATCTACACCTACATTTACATTTATCTACCGTTTCCACAGTGTGTCCGGATTCCCTTTTCCCACACTATATTCAAATGTCAGTATGCATTCTACAAATGGTGGAACAGGCAAAATATGATAATAACACAACAACAACTGATGGCAGTAGCTAACTACTGTAGCTAACTAGCCAGCTAACCTCTCTAGCTAGTCAGCAAGCTAGCAAGCAATGCTAAAGGGATAGCAAACTGGTTAGCATAACTCTAGCCAAACAAAAAATAGTTTTTCAAAATATTAGCATTTATGAGTCCAGCAAACACGTTCCTCACACGCTAAGAACGTATTTCCTCCAACGTTATAATGAAAAGGTGCCTCTCGGTCCCAAAACACACGTTTTCTGGAGACTTGTGGGAGGAGTGCTGATGACGTTGCGCACTGTATGCGTTTTCGGTTGCCTGATTGCATCCAGACTGAGGAGAAATCCACACACAATGCATCCCTGACCCCCTCCTGAAGTGGTCAGCCAGATATGAACACAATCAGAGCACAAAGCGACCATTGTGCGTCTAGACCCGTCTTTTCAATGTGATCTTCGTATTCTGATAACAGAAGTTGCATGTAAGTGTCAAGTGTAGGCACGACCTCTGTGAATTTTGTCAGGTCGCCCAAAAAGTTACATATTGCAGCTTTAAGGCCCGTACAGACTGTACGATTTTAGCCGTCTTATGCCACGATTTTGCCATCCCATGTTGTGGGCAAATTCTTAGGCCGTAAACGATTGTCGGACGTCTTGACTCATTCAGTCTGACAGGGTCTAGGTCTGCCGATTAAGTACCACTATGTGCGGTCGTAGGCTCCGACAAGGTTCTGGCAGTGTCCGAAATGTTGAGCCTTTATTGTCTAGTGTGGCTGGTGTTAAGAGCCGATCTCGGTGACTGACCAATAGGAACATGGCTGGAAATGACGACATTTGTTATTCAAAATTCGACTGTGGAATTCACACATCGTATAATGAAAACTTGGTGCAAGTAATGGGTTGCGTCTAGTTACAAATAACATAAACACACCTCAAATGTCAAAATCTTGTATTGAGTAATGCCAAGGATTATGTGGAGACGCATATCACATTCAAGCTATGGGGCTTATATTCGGCATAGCTTTTTTCCATGTTGTGATGTGCCTCTTCAATTCGAGAGTTGAGCTTTTCATTACGAGGAGCTCATGGTCACAGAGGTAGGAGGAGCAGTGTCTATCAGTCATCAATATAGCAACAGCTTGTTGTTGTTCTTTCGACGCCATGATACGCCATGTTGACGTAGCCCACGTCGCAGTTAACATAGTCTACGTCAGCTGACGTAGCCTCACAAGCCAATCACAGAATGTGACGACAGAACTGAAGCAAATCGTACAATCTGGCCAGGTTGATATCAAGATTTTAATTTGGTTACATCGCACAGTGTGACGTGTAATAATCGTAAAAGACTGAATCCGACGTATAGTGTGGGAAGGCCTTTAGTTCCAATATTTCTGCCCCAGAATGTGCCTACCGCCCAAGTTTGATCAACATGATGGAAAATATGATTTTTCTGTGTACTATATATGCATGACTTAAAGCATAATAATGATGACAAATGTAACTATAAATATGGTTATTCCATACTCTAAGTATGTGTCACACTCTGGCTCCGGGACTGTGTTGTTTGAGCCAGGGTGTATTCATTTGGTTGTGTTGGGTTAGGGTGTGTTCATTTGTTGTGTTTGGTTTTGGTTTTGTTTCCGTGTTTGGTCAGTGACTCCCAATCGGAGGTAACGAGTGTCAGCTGTCGGCTCGTTATCTCTGATTGGGAGCCATATTTATACTGTGTGTTTTCACCTTGGGGTTGTGGGTTTTTGTTCCAAGTTCAGTCATTGTTCACTGTTGGACTTCACTATCGTCTTTTGTTTTGTAGTTACGTGCTTTATCAATTAAAGTCATCATGTTCACTCAACGCGCTGCGTATTGGTCTGCTCCCTTTATAGACGGTCGTGACAGAAAAACCCACCATCAAAGGACCAAGCAGCGTGTCCGGGAGCAAAGAGACTGGACATGGGAGGAGGCGCCTGGTAAGGAGATCGAGAGGCTGGCGATGGCCCAGGTGGGCAAATCGTGGTCCTGGGAGGACATGCTCGGGGGCAAGGGACCTTGGGGGAAGATCAAGGCCCTGGCAAGAGAGGAGCAACGGCGTCAGCAGGGTCATCGTTGGAAGGACGTGAGGCAACCCCAAAAAGTTTTTGGGGGGGGGCACATGGCTTGGGCGGCTGGGCAGCAGGAGGCTGCCACAGGGAGATGTGGAGAGAAGGCTACCGGATTACGGGAGCCATTGGCGAATAGAGGGAGGGAAGCAGTTGAGGCACGGCGTGAGAGACTGAGGTGTGTTACCAGTCCGGACCGGCCCGTTCCTGATCCCCGGTTAAGGCCAGTGGTGTGTGTTCCCAGTACGGACCGGCCTGTTCCTACTCCACGCATCAAGCCCACGGTGTGCGTCGCCAGTCCAGCCCGGCCGGTTCCTGTTCCACGTAGAAAGCCTACGGTGTGCGTGGCCAGCCCAGCCCGACCTGTTCCGACTCCACGCATCAAGCACACGGCATGGACGACGGAGGCAAAGATGGGGCGAATCCAGGAGGCCACCAGGCCAGGGGTACACCGCCCTGTACGTCCTGTGCGGATGCCTCACACAGAGTGTGTGAGGGTAGGCATTCAGCCAGGACGGGTGGTGGCCGCTGTTCACTCCAGGCCTCCTATCCGTCTCCACAGCCCGGTCCGGCATAGTCCTGCTCCCCGCACCAAGTCCACGGTGTGCGTCGCCAGTCCAGCCCGACCTGTTCCTGCGCCACGTACCAGACCCACGGTGTGCGTCGCCAGTCCAGCCCGGCCGGTTCCTGCTCCACGTACTAAGCCTACGGTGTACGTCGCCAGCCCGACCCGGCCTGTTCCTGCCACCCGCACCAAGTCTATGGTGCGCGTCGCCAGCCCGGTCCGGCCTGTTCCTGCCACCCGCACCAAGTCTATGGTGTGCGTCGCCAGCCCGGTCCGGCCTGTTCCTGCCACCCGCACCAAGTCTACGGTGCGCGTCGCCAGCCCGGTCCGGCCTGTTCCTGCCACCCGCACCAAGTCTACGGTGCGCGTCGCCAGCCCGGTCCGGCCTGTTCCTGCCACCCGCACCAAGTCTACGGTGCGCGTCGCCAGCCCGGTCCGGCCTGTTCCTGCCACCCGCACCAAGTCTACGGTGCGCGTCGCCAGCCCGGTCCGGCCTGTTCCTGCCACCCGCACCAAGTCTACGGTGCGCGTCGCCCGGCCAGAGTCTGCCGTCTGCCCAACGGCGCCTGAACTGCCCGTCTGCCCAACGGCGCCTGAACTGCCTGTCTGCCCAACGCCGTCTGAACTGTCCGTCTGCCAAGCGCTGCATAAGCCGCCCGTCTGCCATGAGCCTTCAGAGCCGTCCGCCAGACCGGAGCCGCTAGAGCCTTCCGCCAGACAGGATCAGCCAGAGCCTTCCGCCAGACAGGATCAGCCAGAGCCTTCCGCCAGACAGGATCAGCCAGAGCCTTCCGCCAGACAGGATCAGCCAGAGCCTTCCGCCAGACAGGATCAGCCAGAGCCTTCCGCCAGCCAGGATCCGCCAGAGCCAGCCAGCCAGGATCCGCCATTTAGTCCGGTGCTGCCTCTTAGTCCGGTGCTGCCCCTTAATCCGGTGGGGGTCAGTTGGAGGAGGCGACGAAAGCGGGTAGTGACTATGGTGGGGTGGGGACCACGACCGGAGCCAGAACCACCGCCGAGGAGGTATGCCCGCCCAGCCCTCCCTTGTTTAGCCCGTATTGAGGCGCGGTCGCAGTCCGCGCCTTTAGGGGGGGGTACTGTCACGCTCTGGCTCCGGGACTGTGTTGTTTGAGCCAGGGTGTATTCATTTGGTTGTGTTGGGTATAGGGTGTGTTCATTTGTTGTGTTTGGTTTTGGTTTTGTTTCCGTGTTTGGTCAGTGACTCCCAATCGGAGGTAACGAGTGTCAGCTGTCGGCTCGTTATCTCTGATTGGGAGCCATATTTATACTGTGTGTTTTCACCTTGTGGTTGTGGGTTTTTGTTCCGTTTCGGTTAGTTAACCGTGGACTTCATGAGTCGTCTTTTGTTTTGTATTTTGTGCGTCATCTATTAAAGTCATGTTCGCCACAAACGCTGCGCTTTGGTCCGCTTCCTTTCAAGACGGCCGTGACAGTATGTATGATTACATAGTCAGTTTATATTGATATGTTCAGTAAATTTGGTCAGAATGTGACTATCCTATTTGGCTGCTTGTACATTTTACCCCTTAAAAATTACATTACAGTTTCAATATCTCTGGCCCAGAAAGTCAGGTAAAATCTCCCACAGTTTTCTGTGTCCTTGGTGGTGCTACAGACCACATTTTTTAAAGCATAATAACTATGAAAAGTAACTATTAATGGCTCCATTCCATTATCTAAGTGTTTGTTTGATAATGCACTAAGTTTTTGTTGAGAATTTCAGGATATTTGACCTAAACTATTATATCACTATTTCCATTATGCTCATTTTCACCAGATTTGATCTTTAACCCTTTGAAAATCTAAATGTAACTTGCTATCCAGCCTAACTTTGTATCACCCAATCACTACTATTGTGGGTTTTTGGTTGCAAGCAAGTTTGTTTTAACACGCAGGTGCATGTAATCTCCTGTTTTAAGAAATCCAGTGCTAATGTGCAGCTATGCGATAAGTCCTGCCTGTTGGTTGTAATTGAACCTATGGTACTGACACACTGGCATTCCTAAGGTAGGCTATTTGGAGCTGAAGAACTGGCAATATTGTCAGTGAGCTGTATGCTATGTCAACGTGAACGTTCTGAAGAATGCTTAATATCAAGGATAGAAATTGAGGATATTACAGTTCCTTTCAGATCTCAACTGTTCTCTGACACAATCTAATCTCACAAACGTCATCCTATTTAATCAACAAGGTTTGGTTAAATAGCAAGTCCTGATGTCTGTTAAATAAATCTGGAACATCTTATTAATTAAGTTAGTGTTACATCTTCACCAGAGTAATTTTGATCAAGGACCAATTTCCCTCTAGATTGAATGCCAATCAACAAAGCTGTTGATTGCTATTGACCTTCCTAATGGTTTCAGTGGACGTTTTTTCCTTGAACAGAAACTTAGTCCCCAATTCAATCTAAAGTTCGTCTTGAAGATAGGAAATAATTTATCTATGTAAATCTGGCTTTAACACCACACTACACCACACCATTGGACACCAGACGCCAAGACCATGCTGCTGCTCCCTGCCAACATAGTCAACATAAGATAAGAGCCTATCTCCAAAGAGCAGGTACACAGGCAATTTAACCTACAGGGTGGCAGGTAAAACGATTTCTTGTCTGCTGCAGTTCATTGAATATCAGTGAGAAGAGCAACATGTAGATTCTGTGTTGCCATACAAGTACTGCATGTTTTAAATGTAGACCTCTTGCATTTCCTTTCTGAACCGTTACAATACACAAAAAATGTCCATTAACAGGACAAATACCCCCTATAGATAGCTAGCCTTTCCTATTATAGTACATTCATGACCTTAAGATGCCCATCCACTTACCACTGATCCATAGCTTTTAGCAGTGAAGCACAGTAATGCATTTAATGAACCTGAACACTTTAGTGAATTAGAAGCTGGCCTCTTTTGTCCATGCTGAATTCCTCTCTTGGTTTGTGAAACAATAGAATCATTTCCTGAGCTGGCTGATCATGTAATATAAACTGAAAGTAATGTTTATATAAACTGTTCAGGTTAGCCTCAATAGCCCAGAGCTTTGCTTGAAGACAAAACGCTCTAAGCAGCCACTTGTGAGTTGTACAAACAAGTAAATTGGATTAAGATCCATCTGTGATTTAAATAGGAACGATCAAAAATAACATCAATGACAAGTTTAGCAATAAGAGTGCAGATGGTGGAATGAAGCGGTTGGTACCTATACAGGGAGAAGGAGCATATGTTGCACAATGCATCTTTCAATTCATTTCATAACCCTTCATTTCATAGAAATATTGTAATTTTGGAGGATTTTATTTGATTTATTAGGATCCCCATTAGCTGATGCCAGTAGCGACAGCTAGTCTTACTGGGGTCCGACACATAACGAAAAAGACATTACAGACAAAATACTTTACAATTTACATACATTTAAAAACATTAACATGTAGTGTGTGTGTGTGTGTGTGTGTGTGTGTGTGTGTGTGTGTGTGTGTGTGTGTGTGTGTGTGCATCTATCAGTTAACATACATGTCAGTACATACACACAACAAGTAGGTCACATGGGGAGAGGCGTTGTGCCGTGAGGTGTTGCTTTATTTGTTTTTTGAAACCAGGTTTGCTGTTCACTTGCCATATATAAGATGAAAGGGAGTTCCATGCACTCATGGAACTGTATAATACTGTACATTTCCTTGAATTTGTTCTGGACCTGGGGACTGTGAAAAGACCCCTGGTGGCATGTCTGGTGGGTTAAGTGTGTGTGTCAGTGCTGTGTGTAAGTTGACTATGCAACCTTTTTTTGGAGGAATGCTTATTCTTTGAAAGATTTTGTCAGAGATCAAACTTTGCTAACTGTCATAATATAAATTGATAAGACCCCAAGGCACCTAACAACACCCGTGCCAATATATCCTCCAAACACCGGCTTCTCGGGCATTATCACTTAAGTAAATGGTGGTGTCACCTGAACTATGTTCTTAAATGTAGGCAGAGAACTTCATATTTATTTTTAAATGTCAGTATTCTCCCTTGCAATGTTAGAAACAATTGCATGATTGGAAACAGACCACAAACTCTCAGGTGATCAACAACCAAAATACCGGAGACCATAACTGCAAGTGGGAGAAAAAAAAAACTACTATCCTGCCTCCTCACTGCACAACCACCAAGACGGCCTACCACACAACAATGTCTGGTAAGTAGTGCATTAATTGTGCATACAATTCCTGCACATGTGCTAACTGTAAGTCGCTCTGGATAAGAGCGTCTGCTAAATGACTAAAATGTAAATGTAAATGTAAATCTGATAATTACTTAGCAAACTTTTACTACCTCTGTAGTCTAGCACTCATCAGGTCACTATTTTCTGCACACATTGCAAAAACAAATGTTACTAGAAACCCATCACCTTTCCAAAGGGATTTTCAGGTCAAATATGACAAATGTCCAATCATATATTTTGCCGCATGCATCCTTGTGGAGTCAGATCCAAATTGCATTAATATGACTGTGCTGTAGACTGATATCCGACAGAAATTGACACCTACCTGAAAATGACGTCTGACACTGGAGAGAGGAAACTGTGTTGACAGCACCTGCTGCTGCAGCAATGAGGCAATACGACGGGGGAGAGGACGAATGGGAATCTCATCAGATTAGCGGAGAGAGAGAATCTTCAGGTAGAACTGACATAGACTCCATTTAAATCTCAGCTGTCACTTCTCCCTCTGAGGGACACTGATGTTCAGGGAAGCCAGAACAGTGCAGGCAGCACAAACAATACAGCTCAGCTCATAGACTGTTAATGCTTTCTTATCTTGTTTCCCAATTTGGTTTGATTTTGTATTATATCTGTATCATATAACTGCTATCTATGAAAATGCATTTATTACATTCGATTGTCAGTGTTTGCTGAACCCTTACGGAAAAACCACATGATTTCACATGTGGAAAATAACATGATTTCACATGTCGGAAATCGAATGTGTTTTTGGAACACTTCACGTGATGATATTTCACATGAAGTTTCACATTTGAAATAATGTGAAACCATGTGTTTTTGGAATGATGATATTTCACATGATCACATAACACACATGTGAATATTTTTTCATGAGATTTCACAGGTGATGCCCTGCAAACAAAACTGAGTCAGTAGGATACACACACAAACAGTGCTTTTAACATAGTGTTTTTTCAACTTACATATTTGACATACAGTACGTTAATTTATACTGTAATTATTAGTCAACATGTCCTCACCTGGTATTTGAACTTAGAACCTCTCGGTTCATGGCATTCAGATCTTCCTGCTACGCCACCATGTCTGTGTCAATGACTGATTTCCCGTGTATTCATACACTTTGGACTTCAAAGTAAATCTCAGCTTTGTTAAAAATACACAAAATAAAAACGGTTATATTTCTCATAGTGATTCAGGAGTAACATTAAATCAGAATAATATGCCCCACCAACATTAGACAACTATACCTTGATGTATTATAGGTAATTAATGTGTGGGGGAACGCTACAGACTTTGTGGTGTAGCAGAAAGATCAGCGTATCCCAAAAGTTTTGAGTTCAAATCCCAGGTGGGGTCACATTGAAAAGTCAGTAGTAAATTATCATGCCACTGATCCTTGTACACGTAACTTAACCCATTATGTCCCTTACAGCGCTCTAACGTTTCAGCGATACCCAGTTGCTAACACCCGCAGACAAAAACATGGACATTCTTCCATGTTTTACTAGCAGACCAAATAACACACTCTCAAACAGCGTTCTACATTAACCTCTACCATAGGGTTTAAAAACTAACGTAACAACATTAACCATCCTAAATTGCTCTAGTAAAGTCATGTATGTTCAGTTTATTTATTACGATAGTATGTCCATAATACTTCTAACAAAGCTACATTATCCCTAGTTTAAAATTTTTTTATTTATATAATTGTCTTAGTTCCCTTGCTTCACTCTCCATGAATATACAGTGGGGAAAAAAAGTATTTAGTCAGCCACCAATTGTGCAAGTTCTCCCACTTAAAAAGATGAGAGAGGCCTGTAATTTTCATCATAGGTACACGTCAACTATGACAGACAAAATGAGAGAAAAAAATCCAGAAAATCACATTGTAGGATTTTTTATGAATTTATTTGCAAATTATGGTGGAAAATAAGTATTTGGTCAATAACAAAAGTTTCTCAATACTTTGTTATATACCCTTTGTTGGCAATGACACAGGTCAAACATTTTCTGTAAGTCTTCACAAGGTTTTCACACACTGTTGCTGATATTTTGGCCCATTCCTCCATGCAGATCTCCTCTAGAGCAGTGATGTTTTGGGGCTGTCGCTGGGCAACACGGACTTTCAACTCCCTCCAAAGATTTTCTATGGGGTTGAGATCTGGAGACTGGCTAGGCCACTCCAGGACCTTGAAATGCTTCTTACGAAGCCACTCCTTCGTTGCCCGGGCGGTGTGTTTGGGATCATTGTCATGCTGAAAGACCCAGCCACGTTTCATCTTCAATGCCCTTGCTGATGGAAGGAGGTTTTCACTCAAAATCTCACGATACATGGCCCCATTCATTCTTTCCTTTACACGGATCAGTCGTCCTGGTCCCTTTGCAGAAAAACAGCCCCAAAGCATGATGTTTCCACCCCCATGCTTCACAGTAGGTATGGTGTTCTTTGGATGCAACTCAGCATTCTTTGTCCTCCAAACACGACGAGTTGAGTTTTTACCAAAAAGTTATATTTTGGTTTCATCTGACCATATGACATTCTCCCAATCCTCTTCTGGATCATCCAAATGCACTCTAGCAAACTTCAGACGGGTCTGGACATGTACTGGCTTAAGCAGGGGGACACGTCTGGCACTGCAGGATTTGAATCCCTGGCGGCGTAGTGTGTTACTGATGGTAGGCTTTGTTACTTTGGTCCCAGCTCTCTGCAGGTCATTCACTAGGTCCCCCCGTGTGGTTCTGGGATTTTTGCTCACCGTTCTTGTGATCATTTTGACCCCATGGGGTGAGATCTTGCTTGGAGCCCCAGATCGAGGGAGATTATCAGTGGTCTTGTATGTCTTCCATTTCCTAATAATTGCTCCCACAGTTGATTTCTTCAAACCAAGCTGCTTACCTATTGCAGATTCAGTCTTCCCAGCCTGGTGCAGGTCTACAATTTTGTTTCTGGTGTCCTTTGACAGCTCTTTGGTCTTGGCCATAGTGGAGTTTGGAGTGTGACATTTTGAGGTTGTGGACAGGTGTCTTTTATACTGATAACAAGTTCAAACAGGTGCCATTAATACAGGTAACGAGTGGAGGACAGAGGAGCCTCTTAAAGAAGAAGTTACAGGTCTGTGAGAGCCAGAAATCTTGCTTGTTTGTAGGTGACCAAATACTTATTTTCCACCATAATTTGCAAATAAATTCATTAAAAATCCTACAATGTGATTTTCTGGAGAAAAAATTTCTCAATTTGTCTGTCATAGTTGACGTGTACCTATGATGAAAATTACAGGCCTCTCATCTTTTTAAGTGGGAGAACTTGCACAATTGGTGGCTGACTAAATACTTTTTTCCCCACTGTATGTATTTTTTTCCCTTCACGTTAAAATCTAACTCTCACATGTGGAATTGCATTTTCACGTGAAAAACTATGTTGAAATTTTGCATCCCCATGTTATCACATTTATTTCACGAGATCATATTTTCACGTGTAGTTTAATTTTATCACATTTCTTTTACATCTTGTCACACGTTATCACATTAATTTGACATAAAATCACGTGAAATGTATTTGTTTTTTCTGTTAGGGATTGGCCAATCAATATGTAAATTATGGGTCATACTCTTTTAGACACATTAGAAATGTAAATCATACATGTTTCCTCAGAACAAAATATGTTGCATGGATACAGAACTGCTTGCATTTACTCAGCAAATGAGTGAAAGGGTCAGTGTTATTGTCTATTAGACTTTAGGCCTTAGTGTGTAGCATTTGGACATTAAATTGCCTCCATGGAGCAGCCCCTGGCAGCCCCATGTTTAATGGGCCGTGATGACCACTTGTCATACTCAGCAGTCACATCTGATAAGTTTAGAACGGGGAGCCAGTGATAACACTTTGTGTCACATCTCCGTGTAAGCATTTTGAGGGGCTTTGAAAAACCCTGTGTTGCCACACAGAGAGGATAAGTGCTTGCTACACGATCCATCCTCCCGTTCATCTCAGAATGGTCCGATCTTACAAATTAAACACAAAGGTAAAAAAGGTCAATAAAGACAAGAGAAAAACACTCATCCTGGTTAACTACTGTACTTTTATAATCAAATGTTGTTTACTTTAAATGTGGGACACAGTACTGTTATATAGATTCCTGTAGCAATATTGTAATACTGACTGATTCAATCGGAAGTTTTCTGTCAAACCGAGAGATGTGCAAATGTCAAAACTGAAGGCATGAGCGGTTCTACAGCTCCTAGGTGAGATTATGACCCATACCAGCAATGTTTGCCCTGGTTTCTCGCAGACTATGTTTGGCAGCGAGTGTACATTCTGTGGAGCTGTCCACTGAGTGAGAGTGTTGACTGGTGTGCCAAATAATTTGTAAAAGGCCATTTTGCTCACCATGCTTGACAGGAGAATGAAGGTCTAGAATCTTCTTTGTGGCACCTGGCCTAAGCAGCAATGTGTGGACCATAGTGAACAGACCACTAAGCTTGGTGCCATAAAATAATAATGAAACGTGTATAATTTTGTAGGGGAATCAGCCTGTGTAGTTTCCTGGGGTGAAATACAGTGCCTTGCAAAAGTATTCATCCCCCTTGGCATTTTTCCTATTTTGTTGCATTATAACCTGTAAATGAAATTAATTTTTATATGGATTTCATGTAATGGACATGCACAAAATAGTCCAAATTGGTGAAGTGAAATGAAAGAAATAACTTACAAAATAAATAACGGAAAAGTGGTGCGTGCATATGTATTCACCCCCTTTGCTATGAAGCCCCTAAATAAGATCTGGTGCAACCAATTACCTTCAGAAGTCACATAATTAGTTAAATAAAGTCCACCTGTGTGCAATCTAAGTGTCACATGATCTCAGTATATATATAAATATATATATATATATATATACAGTGAGGAAAAAAAGTATTTGATCCCCTGCTGATTTTGTACGTTTGCCCACTGACAAAGACATGATCAGTCTATAATTTTAATGGTAGGTTTATTTGAACTGAGAGACAGAATAACAACAACAAAATCCAGGAAAACGCATGTCAAAAATGTTATAAATTGATTTGCATTTTAATGAGGGAAATAAGTATTTGACCCCTCTGCAAAACATGACTTAGTACTTGGTGGCAAAACCCTTGTTGGCAATCACAGAGGTCAGACGTTTCTTGTAGTTGGCCACCAGGTTTGCACACATCTCAGGAGGGATTTTGTCCCACTCCTCTTTGCAGATCTTCTCCAAGTCATTAAGGTTTTGAGGCTGACGTTTGGCAACTCGAACCTTCAGCTCCCTCCACAGATTTTCTATGGGATTAAGGTCTGGAGACTGGCTAGGTCATTCCAGGACCTTAATGTGCTTTTTCTTGAGCCACTCCTTTGTTGCCTTGGCCGTGTGTTTTGGGTCATTGTCATGCTGGAATACCCATCCACGACCCATTTTCAATGCCCTGGCTGAGGTAAGGAGGTTCTCACCCAAGATTTGACGGTACATGGCCCCGTCCATTGTCCCTTTGATGAGGTGAAGTTGTCCTGTCCCCTTAGCAGAAAAACACCCCCAAAGCATAATGTTTCCACCTCCATGTTTGACAGTGGGGATGGTGTTCTTGGGGTCATAGGCAGTATTCCTCCTCCTCCAAACATGGCGAGTTGAGTTGATGGCAAAAAGCTCGATTTTGGTCTCATCTGACCACAACACTTTCACCCAGTTCTCCTCTGAATCATTCAGATGATCATTGGCAAACTTCAGACTGGCCTGTATATGTGCTTTCTTGAGCAGGGGGACCTTGCGGGCGCTGCAGGATTTCAGTCCTTCACGGCGTAGTGTGTTACCAATTGTTTTCTTGGTGACTATGGTCCCAGCTGCCTTGAGATAATTGACAAGATCCTCCCATGTAGTTCTGGGCTGATTCCTCACCATTCTCATGATCATTGCCGAGGGAGATTGACAGTTATTTTGTGTTTCTTCCATTTGCGAATAATCGCACCAACTGTTGTCACCTTCTCACCAAGCTGCTTGGCGGTGGTCTTGTAGCCCATTCCAGCCTTGTGTAGGTCTACAATCTTGTCCCTGACATCCTTGGAGAGCTCTTTGGTCTTGGCCATGGTGGAGAGTTTGGAATCTGATTGATTGATTGCTTCTGTGGACAGGTGTCTTTTATACAGGTAACAAACTGAGATTAGGAATACTCCCTTTAAGAGTGTGCTCCTAATCTCAGCTCGTTACCTGTATAAAAGACACCTGGGAGCCAGAAATCTTTCTGATTGAGAGGGGGTCAAATACTTATTTCCCTCATTAAAATGCAAATCAATTTATAACATTTTTGACATGCGTTTTTCTGGATTTTGTTGTTGTTATTCTGTCTCTCACTGTTCAAATAAACCTACCGTTAATATTATAGACTGATCATGTCTTTGTCAGTGGACAAACGTACAAAATCAGCAGGGGATCAAATACTTTTTTCCCTCACTGTATATACATACCTGTTCTGAAAGGCCCCAGAGTCTGCAACACCACTAAGCAAGGGGCACCACCAAGCAAGCGGCACCATGAAGACCAAGGAGCTCTCCAAACAGGTCAGGGACAAAGTTGTGGAGAAGTACAGATCAGGCTTGGGATATAAAAAAATATCCGAAACTTTGAACATCCCACGGAGCACCATTAAATCCATTATTACAAAATGGAAAGAATATGGCACCACAACAAACCTGCCAAGAGAGCATTGTTTTCTATTTCTTTCATTTCACTTCACCAATTTGGACTATTTTGTGCATGTCCATTACATTAAATCAAAATTAAAATCCATTTCAATTACAGGTTGTAATGCAACAAAATAGGAAAAAACGCCAAGGGGGATGAATACTTTTGCAAGGCACTGTACTTACGACAACCCCTCTTAAAGATGCACTATGCAGAAATCGCGCCTTCATTTCCTGGTTGCCAAAATTTGAATCGTTCGCCGCCTAATTTCAGTCATCTAAACCGCTGTGAAATATATTTTCCATAACCCAAAGTATTATATATTCAGCTGTTTGAAGCTGGTGTACAAAACCGAAAGTAAAAGACTCAAAAACGAAACTTCAGAATGGGAAGCATAGAAATAGCACACATAGAACAGATCTACTGCTTCTTAGACTTGCTTTTAACAGGAATGAAAGATCTATAAATTACATGTGTATGTAAAAATGTATGCTTAGCTCATTGGTCACCATAGCAGCACCCACCCGTAGTCTGCGCTCCAGCAGGTATATCTCACTGGTCATTCCCAAAGCCAACACCTCCTTTGGCCGCCATTCCTTCCAGTTCTCTGCTGCCAATGACTGGAACGAATTGCAAAAATCTCTGAAGCTGGAGACTCTTATCTCCCTCACTAACTTTAAGCATCAGTTGTCAGAGCACCTTACCGATCACTGCACCTGTACACAGCCCATCTGAAATTAGCCCACCCAACTACCTCATCCCTATATTGTTATTTATTTTGCTCTTTTGCACCCCAGTATCTCTATTTGCACATAATCTCTTTCCAGTGTTAATACTAATTGTAATTATTTTGCACTATAGCCTATTTATTGCCTTACCTCCATAACTTGCTACATTTGCACACACTGTATATATATTTTCAGTTGTATTTTTTTGACTTTATGTTTTTTTACCGCATATGTAACTCTGTGTTGTTGTTTTTATCGCACTGCTTTGCATTATCTTGGCCAGGTCGCAGATGTAAATGAGAACTTGTTCTCAACTGGCATACCTGGTTAAATAAAGGTGAAATTTTAAAATTTTAAAAATGCACGTAAATGTACGTAAAAATGTATGCACACATGACTGTAAGTCGCTTTGGATAAAAGCGTCTGCTAAATGGCATATTATTATATTATTATTATTATTAATTTGGTCGGATAGCCCAAAAAGTAACAAATTGTAGCTTTAAATATTTTGGAAGAATTGTCATTTGAGATATGCCTTGGACATTCTTGAGGACCTGTCATATAAATTCTGGAAATGGTAACACGAGAGAAGTTAGTAAATGTCTTTTAATGTTCTGGACTCTTTTATGACAGTGGCATTAACCATATATGGGCTATCGAAGATATGTTTAATCTTTCTCCACAAAGGCAGCAAAATAGTTATTCATATCATTCATCTTTACTTTACTCTTCATCTCAATATTGCAATATCATCCAGCTCTTTGTAAGGTTAAGTTCAGAGAAGCAGCCTCGTTGAACATGAAAATCAGGTGGGAAATTCAGTTCCCATGACCACCAGTAGCATGATGTAGGGTTCATCCATGCATGTTGACTGTCACAATGCCCTCCGTACCTGGGGCCTGATGATGCCATAAACCAATTATAACCAGTAATGACAAATTCTCAAGTTTTGTTTAAACTTCCAAGCTGACAAACATACAGTATGCAAAAATTGTACACCATATACCTTTTTAGTGATTCAAACACCAATGCACGTCTTCTATGATTACCAGCAGCGGTCTAAGGCACTGCATCTCAGTGCTTGAGGCGTCACTACAGACCCCCTGGTTCTTTTCTAGGCTGTATCACAACCGGCCGTGATTGGGAGTCCCATAGGGCGGCGCACAATTGGCCCAGCGTTGTCCGGGTTTGGCCGGTGTAGGCCATCATTGTAAATAAGAATTTGTTCTTAACTGACTTGCCTAGTTAAATAAAGGTAAAATAAAAAAAATTATTTAAAAAAATGATTACCAGTGGCGATTTTAGCATGTAAATCTTGGTGGGGCAAACTCCCCATATTTTGTTTAGGTGCATGCCAGCAAAGCCATTACACAACACAACACAACACAACACTATACAATACATGAAATGTACTATAACGGTGACAAACTGTGCCCACAAACTGTTAGGGCCTACATAAAGCTGTCCCAAAAGCAGAGCTTTCTTTTCAGCACCATGGAGTGAATCCTTACCACTGCTACACATGGCTATCAGCGGGGCCTTGTCTGGCAGCGAAATAGTTCATTCAGCCTCATTTACTGCCTTTAAAAAAAACATAGCTGATATGGCTGACTTGCTTAAACAAATGTGGTTTCTACTGACAGTTGAGATGTACAAACTATGGCATAAGGGGACGATGAGTGGATAAGAGGCAAACTGTAATTTCGAATAAGACATTAATGAGCGAGCTAGGACAGACGTAGTCAATATAACTATTTGTTCAGCACTTTTGCAATATACAGCGATAAAATTTAGAACATGAGCCGTTCTTACAGTATCCTCCCTGTACACGAAGGCAGAACCGTAGGATAAATAAAGGTGGCATATAAGTAGACAATGAAAGCTCTTAAAATATTTGATGATGACATTTCTCTAAAACAGGCTATAGGCTACATGTGCACCTATTTTCCCAGTCAGAGCTCATTATTTTCAGAGTTCCCAGTTGTCTTGAACTCACTGAAGTCTGAGATTTCCCAGTTCCGAGTTTCCAGTTGTTTTGAACGCTGTAGAAGTCATGCTGGATTGACAGCATGGCGAATGTTGAAAAGAGACCTTTAAACCCAGACTTGGACCACACACCCACTCCACTTAATAGAAGGCTAGTGATTGCTTTGCAGCACTTGCAGTTAGCCACTGATTCCTTCCAAACCACTCATTGTTGAATTTGCACCAAAACATTTTATCTATAATTTATCTTCATAATTTCTCTTAATATGACAAGGATTGAAAAGGATTTGCCAGTAGATTGTCGACTTGAGTCATGATGATGACTGCTAGCTTGCTAGCTAAGATTTTGAAAGTATGATGTTGACATGATCAGTCCAATCAAAGCTATGGTAGATATAACGTAATTTGACATCATTTTATCTGTGGCCAATGACCTTGAGCCTTCTTGGATGGGCACTTCTAATGTAACTCTATGGCAGCACCCAAGGGGCTTGAATTTCCGAGCTCTCCCCGTAGATTTTGCAGTGACGTAGTGTCCCAATGAGTGACAGAACACTGAGCCAATCACGGCGCAACTAGAGAACATTACCAACCTCTACGCTCCGTAATTTCCGCTGGCTGCCCCACCACCACAGGAAGCACTGAGCTAGGCTGAAACACCTGCATTTTGGAGCTGCCTTACTCAAGAAAGCAAAAAAGAGACCATGTTTGTATGCAGCTTTATTAACTCAAATTATTATGTGAGAAATAGCGGTGGAAACGCGTTTATGCGCAAATATTAATAACCATCATATCTAAGTAAACTAGGAGTCACGTATGTTGTGTGGTCCTCCCACTGTGACTCGGGGAAGCATGCAGTTTATTAGGCTACAGATTAAATAAATGATGAACATCACAGGTTGGTGAAAGGGCACGGTGATGAGCTTGATGCTGCTTTCCAATAAATATCGAGGTACTTATTCTGGTGACACGATGATCGATGCTTGGCTGCTGTTTGACAAATAAAAATAATCTCTCTCTTTTGTCCATAATAAGAATCTCATCATGTAGGTAGCCTACCCACACTGTGTCTGCAAGCTTGGCTAGAGCTCATGTGCAAAGACCATGGTGGGCACATTCGCTATATAACGCAAACATTTATTTGTGACAAAACAATCAGTAGAGTTGAGAATGTGATGCACTACATCATCATGCACAGCTTTCTATCTGCAACAAGTCAATTTGATGGAAAAAGATCTCTGGTGGGAAAATGCACATATTGTTTTTATGCGGATTTTAGAATATTTGCATGAAAATCTGTCACCAACTGGATGGAAACCTAGCTTGTGAGAACACATCAGAGAAGGGAAGGTTCTCTTTGAGCTGGGGTGCTGCTTATCTAACACACTAACAGCTCATTGTCAGAGGACCTGTGCTCTGAGGCATCTGCATTGCCATTATACCTCCTCTGAGGGATTAGGAAAACATGTCCCATTAAAAAGATAATGACAGATTCATGCATTTTAATGACATCAGGGACAATATGTGCAGCGTTTCTTTAATATTTCCTTAATATTGTTCAGTATCATTTCTCATTTCACTGTTCATCCATAATCATAGACATGTTCCTTTGAAAGCTGGTACATTATGTAATGACTGTGTAAATGGCCCACGCTGTAAGAACCATGAGGAGGCCCAAGGATATGTTAATTTCATGACTTATTAAACAGCACTAAATGGACATACTACACATCCTGTTTTCAGCCCATTTCACATACTTAGAGAAGCTCTACACTAGGCCTACAGTAGGTCAATGGCCGTAACAACATACGAGGACACTGAGATCCGGACCTCTGTAATAATAATACAAATATATATTTTGTACACAATAAAGAAAATCAATTACGGGTCAACAGCTAAATATTGCTCCCAGCGTTGACCAAAGCTCAGAACGCTTAAATTCTTGATCTGACTGAGTTCTAATCGCGCCTGCCTCTTTGCGAATGAGTGGAATCATGAACAGTGGTGTGTTTGTTATGTTCACCTGCCTCCCCTGGATTTGCCTCTCGTATTTGCATTTAGCAGCACATTCGCCACTCTTTCAAAAGGCTAGCTACACCCTCTCGCGGCACAGGCCGAAGGCCTGAGATGTGAAACGAACTACCCCAGCTCGCAGTCGCAGGCAATAGAGACGCTTGCTGACAGTGTGTTTGCGAGATGCGGGACAAAAGGCAACTGTCCCACGACTCCTGCCGTGTCTACAGACATCCCCCAAATAAACAAAAAACGACTCTCTGAGAATGAGTGCCAACTGGTAAATAGTCACTTATAGATATGTTAGTCAGTCAGGTGGCTAGCTGCCGGTAGAGACTTCTATTGCAGTAGCGTTGAAGGGCTCTGGCTAGTATTACTTAGCCAGCTAGAAGGGTGAAGTAGACGGAGCCTACCTCAGCAGGAGCAAAAAATAGCTACGAAGTTCTCATAATAACGTTGCTTTACAGAAAGTAGGCTACTGAGACAGACAGTGATGTGGCGCTCAGTGGTGAGGCTGAGGCAGGCTACAATGCATGCATCAGGAAGCAAAAGAGAAGGAGAGAGAGAGGCAGCAAGCAGAGAGAGAGGTTAGTACAGCGGTTCCCAAACTTGGGGTTGGGACCCCATGTGGGGTTCACTGAGAAAATCTGTACTAATTTTATCAAACAAGTTAGGAACCAAATGAATATATATGTTTCAAAATGAACATCTCCACATGGCCTACAGTATCTTCCCTATAGGCCTACATTAAAATGCAATCAAAATACAAACAATACAGTTCTGAAAATGTCATGCGTTTTCGTTTCGTCGCTGATGCTACGTGTCAGTGTGAATCATTTATCATATTTCCCCCCTTTCAGAGGTATAACATTACAATTGTATAACTAACAGGCTATATGTTTGATAGACTGAGGTGAATTAACCTACAGCAGCCAAGGTGATAATGGCTGGGGTCATTTCTGCTTGTTTTTGCTGTTCTCTAGGTTGGTAAATGGGGGAGTTATTGCCATAAGCATTTTGTCAACTGAAGACCGGTAGGCCTATCAGCCAAACTAATTCAAGGTTGACTGTAGCAGATGTTCATGTTGGGAAAAGAGATTTAAGCTCTCCCAACTACCATCTGGGCCCTGCATAAGCGACGGTTGCTATACCCGTCATTTCCTAGTATAGCAAATCACTTGGCTAACTTAAAAGTAAACATTTCCTCACTTAATTAAACTGTTCCTTTTTCCCCCTTTATTTGTGTCATCCATTTATTAGGAATATAAACTTTTAAAATGTGTTGGATGTAGTAAGATATTAAATATTCAGGATTAGTGTGTTCCTCAGTGAATACCAAATGTTTCTTTATCAAACTTGCCTTTTAAGCATATGGTAAGTAATAGCCTTTATAATGATGCTTTCATGACAATGCTGGAAATGAAAAGATGGTTCTCTGAGATGTTTTGATATGCGTACAAAGCATTTGAAATGGTCCTTTGGACTCCCATTTATTCTAGAAATACGTCCTAGTTAGAAACGTAGCTGCCTATCACACACTGACAACTCCATAACACTCATAAAGACTACATTTTAGTCATTTAGCAGACGCTCTTATCCAGAGCGACTTACAGTTAGTGAGTGCATACATTTTTTTTTCATACTGGTCCCCGTGGGAAACGAACCCACAACCCTGGCGTTGCAAGCGCCATGCTCTACCAACTGAGCTACACGGGGCTACTCACAGCAAGTGTTTTGGTAGCTTTTATGCAAATATACAGTACCAGTCAAAAGTTTGGAAACACCTACTCATTCCAGGGTTTTTCTTTATTTTTACTATTTTCTACATTGTAGAATAATAGTGAAGACATCAAAACTATGAAATAACACATATGGAATCATGTAGTAACCAAAAAAAGTGTTAAACAAATCAAAATATATTTTATATTTGAGATTCTTCAAATAGCCACCCTTTGCCTTGATGACAGCTTTGCACACTCTTGGCATTCCCTCAACCAGCTTCATGAGGTAGTCACCTGGAATGCATTTCAATTAACAGGTGTGCCTTCTTAAAAGTTAATTTGTGGAATTCCTTTCCTTCTTAATGCATTTGAGCCAATCAATTGTGTTGTAAATCTCAAACATAAAATATATTTTGATTTGTTTAACACTTTTTTGTTTACTACATGATTCCATTTGTGCTATTTCATAGTTTTGATGTCTTCACTATTATTCTACAATGTAGAAAATAGTAAAAATAAAGAAAAACCCTTGAATGAGTAGGTGTGTCCAAACTTTTGACTGGTAGTGTATATTTGTAATTCATTTCGGTTAAACATGCAGGGGTGGGTTAACTAAACTTTCCATTCTGTCACATGTCTGTCCTTGACATTTGGGAAAGTGTTTGAGAAGTGTTTCTCAAATGTGTTTGTGACTCATTTCACAGTTTCAGTTTCCATTGGCCATTGCATCGGGCATGATTCAGTCCAACATAGCCCCTACGTAGTGTACAGAAATCAATACACTTCAGGAGTGGTTGGAGGGCCTTTATCTTTGGGGTCTGATGATTTTTCCCTGTGAATAATTCATGGATAGAAAGCCATGGCTAATGGTGAGCCATGAAGATAGGAATAACAGCTTTACCTTATCACTCTTAATCTTAGAAGCTGCAGTAATACAATGCCTAAAATGTAGCACTTAATGGTGTGTCAGTGAGGAAACATGATCTAAGACCATTAGGAGCATTTTGTGCTGAGGCACAAAACAGACATTTCCGCTCTTATGAGTCCCACTGAGCGGACTGGGAATGCAGAAAATCAGGGAAGGTGTTGGGACAGACTGAAGTTACCATTTGGACAGGTAAACTGTCAGCCTCTTTGGTGAGTCCAGCAGAGTAATTTACTCTCTTTAGTGAGTTAGTTATTTCTAGCTTGTATCCCCACAAATATGCACTGTATGGTGCTGTGTGGTTAGCATGTTATGCAAACAAAGGGTTGAGTCTTTTCCCAGACAATCCAATGACAAAGTTGTGACAGACGAGGGTCAGGGTTCATCAGATTCAACAGTCAATGAAACATTAGCATTGATTATGACACTTGTTTGATTAATTAGTCTATTTTTGACATGGCCATGAAACAAATGACTTCACACTTCTGCTATAATTGATTGAAATTATGAGGAAACTGTTAATTAATTAATATTAGCGTCTGTTGTTTTAATATTGACTGGTGGTCATTCCATGAATAAATGGCCCGATCCAGGGATCCTGAGAATAGTTTTCACTGCTCGTCTCTGTTGAATAGGTAAAAAAGGCTTATAAAACAAACTTAATTTTGCCAGTGGTTTTCCATTTATGATCCAACACTTCTCTAAATGCAGATGAAGTCACTTTAAGGTTCTGAGCTCAGCAATCACAAGCCCTCTTTATTTCTATTTCCCCATGGACAGACAAAGTATTAGGATGTGTCTGCCATTGGAAAGTGTAGGCCTACAATTATGTCAATATCTACAAGTGCAGGAAACTCTAAACAGTGATTGAATTTCATATACGTTCAAACTCATATCAATCAGCCATGGCTGAATTGACTGCCTCGCATTGGATCTAAAATAATGAATAGTTGTAGGTTTCATTATAAGAACTGTAACTTCCAAAGGGACCTCCATATTTACGATTTAATTTTCTTTTCAAATGAGTTTCTGTCCAAAGCTGCCTATGTATAGACCTACTGTAGATTACAGCAGAGGTACTAATTAACTTTCAAAGATATGATCTCAACAGGTACGAATCACATGTATTGTAGTTGGCATTATATGATCAAATAAATAAGAATATAAATTATGTGACTAGGTGGAGAATGCTAGTTGTCATTTTTACTTTTATAACAGATGAAAATTATTACAAAGACGTTTTTATATAAAAAGTATTTTTTCGTCTTTCATTCTCAATGCTCATTCCAGTCACCACATCTGAAAACAATTGAGCATCTGTGGGATGAGATGGAATAAGCTATTCGGAGTAGAGATCCACTACCAGCCAACTTGACACAACTGTGGGAAGCATTGGAGTCAACATGGGCCAGCATCCCTGTAGAATGCTTTCGACACCTTATGGAGTCCATGCCCTGACGAATTAAGGCTGTTCTGAGGGCAAAAGGGGGTGCAACTCAATATTAGGAAGGTGTTCCTAATGTTTCTTACACTCAGTGTATATCAATATATTATTCTTATTATACAAGAAGATATACAGTTGAAGTCGGAAGTTTACATACACCTTAGCCAAATACATTTAAACTCAGTTTTTCACAATTCCTTAGGTCAGTTAGGATCACCACTTTATTTTAAGAATGTGAAATGTCAGAATAATAGTAGAGAGAATGATTTATTTCAGCTTTTATTTCTTTCATCACATTCCCAGTGGGTCAGAAGTTTACATACACTCAATTAGTATTTGGTAGCATTGCCTTTCAATTGTTTAACTTGGGTCAAACGTTTCGGGTAGCCTTCCACAAGCTTCCCACAATAAGTTGGGTGAATTTTGGCCCATTCCTCCTGACAGAGTTGGTGTAACTGAGTCAGGTTTGTAGGCCTCCCCGCTTTTTCAGTTCTGCCCACAACTTTTCTATAGGATTGAGATCAGGGCTTTGTGATGGCCACTCCAATACCTTAACTTTGTTGTCCTTAAGCCATTTTGCCACAACTTTGGATGTATGCTTGGGGTCATTGTCCATTTGGAAGACCCATTTGCGACCAAGCTTTAACTTCCTGACTGATCTCTTGAGATGTTGCTTCAATATATCCACATAATTTTCCTTCCTCATGATGCCATCTATTTTGTGAAGTGCACCAGTCCCTACTGCAGCAAAGCACCCCCACAGCATAATGCTGCCACCCCCGTGCTTCACGGTTGGGATGGTGTTCTTCGGCTTGCAAGCTCCCTCTATTTCCTCCAAACATAACGATGGTCATTATGACCAAACAGTTCTATTTTTGTTTCATCAGACCAGAGGACATTTCTCCAAAAAGTACTATCTTTGTCCCCATGTGCAGTTGCAAACCATAGTCTGGCTTTTTTAATGGAGGTTTTGGAGCAGTGGCTTCTTCCTTGCTGAGCGGCCTTTCAGGTTATGTCGATATAGGACTTGTTTTACTGTGGATATAGATACTTTTGTACCTGTTTCCTCCAGCATCTTCACAAGGCTGTTGTTCTGGGATTGATTTGCACTTTTCGCATCAAAGTATGCTCATCTCTAGGAGACAGAACGCGTCTCCTTCCTGATCAGTTGTCACGATCGTCAAATGAGGAGGACCAATGCGCAGCGTTGAAGGTGAACATGACTTTATTAAATTAAAGCCGAAACACGAAAACAACAAACAATGACGAAACGTGAAGTCCTCCGTTACAATGACTGACAAGGAACAAAAACCCACAACACTAAGGTGAACACTGACAGTTTAAATATGGCTCCCAATCAGAGATAACGAGCCGACAGCTGACACTCGTTACCACTGATTGGGAGTCACACGACCAAACAATGAAACACAACCAAATACAACACAACCAAATGAACACACCCTGGCTCAAAATACACAGTCCCGGAGCCAGAGCGTGACAGTACCCCCCCCTAAAGGCGCGGACTCCGACCGCGCCTACACCCCAAATAGGGAAGGGCTGGGTGGGTATTGCTCCTCGGAGGCGGCTCCGGCTCCGGGCTTGACCACCACCCTACTACAATCCCCCCGCAGTGTCCCCAGTCCGATCTGACCCAGTTAGCTGGATCAGGACTGCCGACGCGCACCCCTGGCTTGGCGCGTGAGGCAGGAATGGACCGGACCTGGCAGACGATACGCACCCTTGGCTTGGTGCGAGTAGCAGGAATGGGCTGAATCCGGCTGACGACTCGCACCCTTGGCTTGGTGCGAGTAGCAGGAATGGGCTGAATCCGGCTGACGACTCGCACCCTTGGCTTGCTGTGAGTAGCAGGAATGGGCTGAATCCGGCTGACGACTCGCACCCTTGTACCTACAGCACGCCCTGACAGAATTACACACCATCAATGGAATCAGCAGGAGCCGAAGCAGCCCAGACGAGACTGGAGGCCCAGGTTCGGGACCAACAAGATCAGATCCTGCAGATGGGGACCGCCCTGCAGGAGGTGATTTCCACCCTCCGAGGCTGGGGTACGCCTCCACCGCCTCCCTCCCTGCCAGCACCATCGGCCAGCCCGCCCATTCCAGCGCCGGAACCTCGAGGAGTCCGACTATCTCTCCCGAGGGCCTACGACGGAACCGCGGCTGGGTGTCAGGGATTCCTACTCCAGGTGGAGCTATACCTGGCCACAGTGCACCCGGCACCTTCGGGGCATGAGAGCGTGTCCGCCCTGATCTCCTGCCTGGCCGGAAAAGCGTTGGAGTGGGCCAACGCGGAGTGGAGGAAGATCGACGCCACGACGATTACCTACGACGAGTTCTCCCGCCGCTTCAGGGCGGTGTTTGACCATCCCCCGGAGGGGAAAGCGGCGGGGGAGCGTCTGGTCTTCCTCCGGCAGGGGAGGAGGAGTGCCCAGGAATTCGCTCTCGAATTCCGTACTCTAGCGGCAGATGCAGGGTGGAATGATCGGGCCCTCATCGATCTATACAGATGTAGCCTACGAGAGGACGTCCGTCGAGAGCTGGCTTGTAGGGACACCAGCCTCTCTTTCGACCAGCTGGTCGACATGTCCATCAGGCTGGATAACCTACTGGCTACCCGCGGACGTCCTGCGGAGGGTCCGTCCATTTCACCCTCCAGCGCCTCCGAGCCGTGTCCTATGGAGCTCGGGGGCGCTGGCGCTAGAGAGAGGAGGAGTCGGCAGGCTAGGGGGTCCATCCACTGCACCAACTGTGGTCGGGGAGGACACACCGCGGCTAGGTGCTGGGGATGGCCTCCTAGGGGAGATGACGACAGGTCCCGCACTGGGGATTCCCTCCAGGTGAGTAGGCGCCCCACTCACCCAGAGCTCACTGTTGCCCATTTTTGTATGCCTGTAAGTTTTCCACAGGTAGCACCTCATTCCCAGCATAAGGCGCTGGTAGATTCAGGCGCGGCTGGGAATTTTATTGATAAGAAGTTTTGTTTAGCGTTAGGGATTCCCCTTATTCCTGTTGATGTTCCTTTCCCCGTTCATGCCCTAGATAGTCGTCCGTTGGGTACGGGCTTAATCAGGGAAGTCACGGCGCCACTTAGGATGTGCGCGCAGGGGGATCATCAGGAGATGATTCAGCTGTTCCTGATTGACTCTCCTGCGTATCCGGTGGTGCTGGGCATGCCCTGGTTGAGTACCCATAACCCAGCTATTTCGTGGCAGGAGAGGGCTCTGATGGAGTGGTCTGCTCAGTGTGTGGGTAGATGTTTGGGCGTTTCCGTAGGGGCTACCTCGGTGGAGAGTCCAAACCAGGTGCCCGCATTGCACGTTCCACCTGAGTATGGGGATTTGGCTATTGCGTTTAGTAAGGCGAGGGCGACGCGGTTGCCACCCCATAGGCAGGGGGATTGTGCGATAGACCTCCAGGCAGGAGCTGTGCTCCCACGGAGCCATGTGTATCCTCTGTCTCAGGAAGAGAAGAAAGCTATGGAGATTTACATAGACGAATCTCTGAGACAAGGATACATACGGGCTTCCACTTCCCCTGCGTCCTCGAGTTTCTTTTTTGTGAAGAAAAAGGATGGTGGGTTTTTCTGTCACGATCGTCAAATGAGGAGGACCAATGCGCAGCGTTGAAGGTGAACATGACTTTATTAAATTAAAGCCGAAACATGAAAACAACAAACAATGACGAAACGTGAAGTCCTCCGTTACAATGACTGACAAGGAACAAAAACCCACAACACTAAGGTGAACACTGACAGTTTAAATATGGCTCCCAATCAGAGATAACGAGCCGACAGCTGACACTCGTTACCACTGATTGGGAGTCACACGACCAAACAATGAAACACAACCAAATACAACACAACCAAATGAACACACCCTGGCTCAAAATACACAGTCCCGGAGCCAGAGCGTGACATCAGTATGATCGCTGCGTGGTCCCATGGTGTTTATACTTGCGTACTATTGTTTGTACAGATGAACGCGGTACCTCCAGGCGTTTGGACATTTCTCCCAAGGATGAACCAGACTTGTGGAGGTCTACAATTATTTTTATTTTTATTTTCCCATGATGTCAAGCAAAGAGGCACTGAGTTTGAAGGTAGGCCTTGAAATACATCCACAGGTACACCTCCAATTGACTCAAATGATGTCAATTAGCCTATCAGAAGCTTCTAAAGCCATGACATCATTTTCTGGAATTTTCCAAGCTGTATAGGCACAGTCAACTTAGTGTATGTAAACTTCTGACCCACTGGAATTGTGATACAGTGAATTATAAGTGAAATAATCTGTCTGTAAACAATTGTTGGAAAAATTACTTGTGTCATGCACAAAGCAGATGTCCTAACCGACTTGCCAAAACTATAGTTTATTAACAAGAAATTTGTGGAGTGGTTGAAAAACCAGTTTTAATGACTCCAACCTAAGTGTATGTAAACTTCCGACTTCAACTGTAACTACTGAAACTACATAATACTTTTTTTGCAAAACGAAAATATATGTGAAGTAGGCAAGAATTTCCTTTCTTTTTCGGCATCAGACCTGACTAATTCTCTCTTAAAAAATCGTTTTGGTGTTTAATAGGCTAAATTACACATTCTGTTAACATCTAATTCCAGAGTGATCTGTTCTTGCATTTTGTAGTCTACGACATTTCCGATTTAGAGTAGTAGTTTTGATGCATTGAATTACTTTTTTTTGGGGGGGGGGATGTAGTGAACAAACGTTTGTTAAGTAAACTATATTTTTCTTAAGGGTAGCTTTAGTGTAGCTTAAAGGCCCAGTGCTGTCAAAAACGTGATTTTCCTGTGTTTAAAAATACAGTGGGGAAAAAAAGTATTTAGTCAGCCACCAATTGTGCATGTTCTCCCACTTAAAAAGATGAGAGAGGCCTGTAATTTTCATCATAGGTACACGTCAACTATGACAGACAAAATGAGAAAGAAAAATCCTGAAAATCACATTGTAGGACTTTTAATGAATTTATTTGCAAATTATGGTGGAAAATAAGTATTTGGTCAATAACAAAAGTTTCTCAATACTTTGTTATATACCCTTTGTTGGCAATGACACAGGTCAAACGTTTTCTGTAAGTCTTCACAAGGTTTTCACACACTGTTGCTGGTATTTTGGCCCATTCCTCCATGCAGATCTCCTCTAGAGCAGTGATGTTTTGGGGGCTGTCGCTGGGCAACACAGACTTTCAACTCCCTCCAAAGATTTTCTATGGGGTTGAGATCTGGAGACTGGCTAGGCCACTCCAGGACCTTGAAATGCTTCTTACGAAGCCACTCCTTCGTTGCCCGGGCGGTGTGTTTGGGATCATTGTCATGCTGAAAGACCCAGCCATGTTTCATCTTCAATGCCCTTGCTGATGGAAGGAGGTTTTCACTCAAAATCTCACGATACATGGCCCCATTCATTCTTTCCTTTACACGGATCAGTCGTCCTGGTCCCTTTGCAGAAAAACAGCCCCAAAGCATGATGTTTCCACCCCCATGCTTCACAGTAGGTATGGTGTTCTTTGGATGCAACTCAGCATTCTTTGTCCTCCAAACACGATGAGTTGAGTTTTTACCAAAAAGTTATATTTTGGTTTCATCTGACCATATGACATTCTCCCAATCCTCTTCTGGATCATCCAAATGCACTCTAGCAAACTTCAGACGGGCCTGGACATGTACTGGCTTAAGCAGGGGGACACGTCTGGCACTGCAGGATTTGAGTCCCTGGCGGCGTAGTGTGTTACTGATGGTAGGCTTTGTTACTTTGGTCCCAGCTCTCTGCAGGTCATTCACTAGGTCCCCCCGTGTGGTTCTGGGATTTTTGCTCACCGTTCTTGTGATCATTTTGACCCCACGGGGTGAGATCTTGCGTGGAGCCCCAGATCGAGGGAGATTATCAGTGGTCTTGTATGTCTTCCATTTCCTAATAATTGCTCCCACAGTTGATTTCTTCAAACCAAGCTGCTTACCTATTGCAGATTCAGTCTTCCCAGCCTGGTGCAGGTCTACAATTTTGTTTCTGGTGTCCTTTGACAGCTCTTTGGTCTTGGCCATAGTGGAGTTTGGAGTGTGACTGTTTGAGGTTGTGGACAGGTGTCTTTTATACTGATAACAAGTTCAAACAGGTGCCATTAATACAGGTAACGAGTGGAGGACAGAGGAGCCTCTTAAATAAGAAGTTACAGGTCTGTGAGAGCCAGAAATCTTGCTTGTTTGTAGGTGACCAAATACTTATTTTCCACCATAATTTGCAAATAAATTCATAAAAAATGTACGTGTACCTAGATGAAAATTACAGGCCTCTCTCATCTTTTTAAGTGGGAGAACTTGCACAATTGGTGGCTGACTAAATACTTTTTTTCCCCCACTGTATATATATTTCCACACAATGAGGTTGGAATAATACTGTGAAATTGTGAAAATTATGATAATGCCCTTTTAGTGAAAGAGCTGTTTGAAAAGACCGCCTGAAATGTCAGCCTGTTTTAGTGGGATGGAGTTTTAGCATGCCTGGTGACATTGGTTAGTGGTTGCTGTACAGCTCCAGGACCATCTCAATCAGAACAACCTATTTGAGAAGTTCCCTTCAGGTATCCGGCCAGCCCAAAGCACTAAAACAACCCTACTCAGGGTCACCAACAACCTGCTGATGGCGGCTGATGAAGGCTCTCCCTGTCTGCTGATCCTCCTGGACTTGAGCGCAGTGTTTGACACTGTCGACCACCCCATCCTCCTGGAACGTCTCCTGGACACCATCGGACTGACTGGAGCGGGTTCCACTCCTACACTCTTAGAAAAAAGGGTTCCAAAATGGTTATGCAGCTGTCCCCATAGGAGAACCCTTTTTGGTTCCAGGTACAACCCTTAGCGCAGCGGTCTAAGGCACTGCATCGCAGTGCTTGAGGTGTCACTACAGACCCGGGTTCGATCCCAGGCTGTGTCACAGCTGGCCGAGATGGGGAGACCCATGAGGTTAGGGGGTTAGGGGAGGGTTCGCCTTTCCCGAGTCCGTAGGGGAGTTGCAGCGATGGGACAAGACTGTAACTACCAATTGGATATCATGAAAAAAATAATGTGGTTCCAGGTAGAACTCTCTGTGGAAAGGGTTCTACATGGAACCCAAAAGGGTTTTACCTGGAACCAAAAGGGTTCTACCTGGAATTATTTACTCCTCTTGACTTTTTCTACATTTTGTTGTGCTTCAGCCTGAATTTAAAATGGAATAAATTGAGATTTTTTTGTCACTGGCCTACACACAATACCCCATAATGTCAAAGTGGGATTACATTTTTCGAAATGGTTACACATTTATTAAAAATGAAAAGCTGAAATGTCTTGAGTCAATAAGTATTCAACCCCTTCATTAAGGCAAGCATAAATAAATTCAGGAGTAAACATTTGCTTAACAAGTCACATAATAAGTTGCATGGACTCACTCTGTGTGCAATAATAGTTAATGGTTAATATGAATTTTTTATGACTACCTCATCTCTGTACCCCACATACAGTGGGGAGAACAAGTATTTGATACACTGCCGATTTTGCAGGTTTTCCTACTTACAAAGCATTTAGAGGTCTGTAATTTTTATCATAGGTACACTTCAACTGTAAGAGACGGAATCTAAAACAAAAATTCAGAAAATCACATTGTATGATTTTTAAGTAATTAATTTGCATTTTATTGCATGACATAAGTATTTGATACATAAGAAAAGCAGAACTTAATATTTGGTACAGAAACCTTTGTTTGCAATTACAGAGATCATACGTTTCCTGTAGGTCTTGACCAGGTTTGCACACACTGCAGCAGGGATTTTGGCCCACTCCTCCATACAGACCTTCTCCAGATCCTTCAGGTTTCGGGGCTGTCGCTGGGCAATACGGACTTTCAGCTCCCTCCAAAGATTTTCTATTGGGTTCAGGTCTGGAGACTGGCTAGGCCACTCCAGGACCTTGAGATGCTTCTTATGGAGCCACTCCTTAGTTGCCCTGGCTGTGTGTTTCAGGTCGTTGTCATGCTGGAAGACCCAGCCACGACCCATCTTCAATGCTCTTACTGAGGGAAGGAGGTTGTTGGCCAAGATCTCGCGATACATGGCCCCATCCATCCTCCCCTCAATACGGTGCAGTTGTCCAGTCCCCTTTGCAGAAAAGCATCCCCAAAGAATGATGTTTCCACCTCCATGCTTCACGGTTGGGATGGTGTTCTTGGGGATGTACTCATCCTTCTTCTTCCTCCAAACACGGCGAGTGGAGTTTAGACCAAAAAGCTCTATTTTTGTCTCATCAGACCACATGACCTTCTCCCATTCCTCCTCTGGATCATCCAGATGGTCATTGGCAAACTTCAGACGGGCCTGGACATGCGCTGGCTTGAGCAGAGGGACCTTGCGTGCACTGCAGGATTTTATTCCATGACGGCGTGGTGTGTTACTAATGGTTTTCTTTGAGACTGTGGTCCCAGCTCTCTTCAGGTCATTGACCAGGTCCTGCCGTGTAGTTCTGGGCTGATCCCTCACCTTCCTCATGATCATTGATGCCCCACGAGGTGAGATCTTGCATGGAGCCCCAGACCGAGGGTGATTGACAGTCATCTTGAACTTCTTCAATTTTCTAATAATTGTGCCAACAGTTGTTGCCTTCTCACCAAGCTGCTTGCCTATTGTCCTGTAGCCCATCCCAACCTTGTGCAGGTCTACTATTTTATCCCTGATGTCCTTACACAGCTCTCTGGTCTTGGCCATTGTGGAGAGGTTGGAGTCTGTTTGATTGAGTGTGTGGACAGGTGTCTTTTATACAGGTAACGAGTTCAAACAGGTGCCGTTAATAAAGGTAATGAGTGGAGAACAGGAGGGCTTCTTAAAGAAAAACTAACAGGTCTGTGAGAGCCGGAATTCTTACTGGTTGGTAGGTGATCAAATACTTATGTCATCCAATAAAATGCAAATTCATTACTTAAAAATCATACAATGTGATTTTCTAGATTTTTGTTTTAGATTCCGTCTCTCACAGTTGAAGTGTACCTATGATAAATATTACAGACCTCTACATGCTTTGTAAGTAGGAAAACCTGCAAAATCGGCAGTGTATCAAATACTTGTTCTCCCCACTGTATACATTGATCTGTAAGGTCCCTCAATCGAGCAGTGAATTTCAAACACAGATTCAACCACAAATGCCAGGGAGGCTTTCCAATGCCTCGCAAAGAAGGACACCTATTGGTAGATAAAAAAAAGAAAAAGCAATATCCCTTTGAGCATGTTGAAGTTATTAATTACACTTTGGATGGTGTATCAATACACCCAGTCACTACAAAGATACCGGCGTCCTTCCTAACTCAGTTGCCAGACAGGAAGGAAACTGCTCAGGGATTTCACCATGAGGCCAATGGTGACTTTAAAACAGTTACAGAGTTTAATGGCTTTGATAGGAGAAAACTGAGGATGGATGAACAACATTGTAGTTACTCCACTATACTAACCTAACTGACAGAGTGAAAAGATGAAAGCCTGGACCTAATACAAATATTCCAAAACATGCATCCTGTTTGCAACAAGGCGCTAAAGTAATACTGCAAAGAATGTGGCAAAGCAATTAACTTTTTGTCCTGAGTACAAAGCGTTATGTTTGGGGCAAATCCGATACAACACATCACTGAGTACCACTCTCCATATTTTCAAGCATAGTGGTGGCTGCATCAGGTACGCTTGTAATCATTAAAACTGGGGAGTTTTTCAGGATAAAAATAAATGGAATGGAGCTAAGCACAGGCAAAATCCTAGAGGAAGACCTGCTTCAGTCTGCTTTCCACCAGACACTGGGAGATTAATTCACATTTCAGCAGGACAATAACCTAAAACACAAGGCCAAATCTACTCTGGAGTTGTTTACCAAGAACACAGCGAATGTTCCTGAGTGGCTGAGTTACAGTTTTGACTTAAATCTACTTGGAAATCTATGGCAAGACCTGAAAATAATTGTCTTGCAATGATCAACAACCAATTTGACAGAGCTTGAAGAATTTTGAAAATAATAATGGGCAAATGTTGCACAATGCAGGTGTGGAAAGCTCTTAGAGACTTGCCCAGAAAGGCTCACAGCTGTAATCGCTGCCAAAGGTGCTTCTACAAACTATTTCCTCAGGGCTGTGAACACTTATGTAAATTAGATATTTCTGTATTTCATTTTCAATACATATGCAAGCATTTCCAATTTTTTTTCTTTCAGTTTGTCATTATGGGGGGAAAAAATCAATTTAATCAATTTTGAATTCAGGCTGTAACACAAATAATGTGGAATAAGTCAAGGGGTATGAATACGTTCTGAAGGTACTGTACATTTAAATTCAGATCTCTTGTGCTTCTGATATTGCTCCTGTTATTTCTTAATTTCTTGTTTCTTCATCTGCTTTTCTAAATCATTTTTTGTGTATTAGTATTGTACTGTTAGATATTTACTGCACTGCTGGAACTAGAAACATCTGCCAATCTGTGTACGCTACAAATAAACATTGATTTGATTTGAGAAGTAATTGGTAGCTTGGTCAACTATATTTCCAGAGTAACTTCCCCAACACTGATGGTATGGTATGTTTATTTCCGTGGTAGTGAAAATCTAACTCTGGTGACCTCAATGAGGAATTTCCCAGAAGACCGATTACAAAGGTTCACAAGGTTGTTCTGCATATGCCCAATTACTTTTTAATGAAGCCTAGTGGTGCACAGCCAAATAATGCACTACTGTTTTTCTGCCGGCTGCCTGTTCAATGGTGTATGTATTGCTTGTTCATCAGGGGGTTGACTTACAAATGACTGTTTTTCAGCTGTCTTATGCATACTGTATCCAAGAGTTTTAATTAACATTACACCGAAATCTGACACTTTGCAATGGCTCTAGGGCAATTACAGGTACAGTGTAGCCGTGTCCAAGCCAATACAGAGTGTGTTTGAACAAAGACCGGTGTGATCCTACGCGCTTCAGTGGATACACTCCTGAGATTTAGCCAGGCCCCACATCACAGAAGGTCCCCTGTGTACTTTGTGAGCATTAGCACACATACCCTTGTTAGCGTGTCCTCAACCAGCCAGCTCCGGAAGGCAGCTCCCTGGGCAAGGCTGATGCCGGGGAGGGACTGCTCAAGAGGCTGCACCTGGAAAGGCCTGATGAGATGAGATGTGCTACAGTGAGCAGGGAAATGAAGATCAGCGCGTCACTCGAGGGCGATGGGGTGGCACGCCTTAACACAGTGCACTTTTTCCTACCCCCTTCTTTCTGCCGCTGTTTATGATCTCTCCCCGATCTTGAAAAACCATCATTGTACTCACTGGAGCGACGAGTTTATCCAGTATATATCTTTTAAAAAGCTTGGAGTGTTCCATGTTTTCTTTACTCAAAACATCCTTGCGGGAAAGATATAGCACAACTTGTACAATTCTAGTAATTAAATAATATTCTCATTTGCATATATACTGCATATACAGTATAGTATGAGGCACAGAGCTGTAATTTTGAGGTGCACTGTGACCTAAGCAGCCTCCGCATGAGTTTCTCTCGAATTATTTGTCTAATATTTCAGCTTATCCTTGAGTTGTTAATTACGAGTTAATGAGAAATGATCGAAGATAACAAAGAGCTTTACAAGCCATTACATCCTTTTCAAATGAGTTTATTGGGGAAAGGAAGAGGATATTATCATAGCATATCACAGATAACAAAGCTCTCATGGTGTTATTAGAGAGAACTCGGTTTATTGCATCTCTTAGAAACAATAGTGATGAGAGACAGGAAAGACTTTCTGCTAAGGGGCTTATAGAAATTCAACCCAACCTGTACACTCTTAGAAAAAAAGGTACTGTCTAGAACCTAAAAGGGTTCATCGGCTGTCCCCATAGGAGAACCCTTTGAAGAATCATTTTTGGTTCCAGGTAGAACCCCCACAGAGAGTTCTACATGGAACCCAAAAGGGTTCTACCTGGAACCAAAAAGGGTTCACCTATGGGGACAGCCGAAGAACCCTTTTGGAACCCTTTTTTCTAAGAGTGTACAGTGGTGGCTCTGATATTTTCTTTTCAAATGGTCCCTTCCAGCACAGTTCCAGCAACTATTGTGGAGGCGTAACCAGGCCAGTGCAGTACAGCTCTACTTGGGTCAGTTCGGCTCAGTAAGGTGAAAAGGGTATTCAACTATTGTTACCCATACTCTGTTTGGGATCAGTATAAACCTGTGATTCTCATTCACAGATCTCTTAGGTTGTCATTTCTCCTCTTTTCTCCTATTTATAAACATGACTTTAAAGATGGCAAGCAAAAAGCATAATTTGAGGGCCATTATCCAGGGTGAGATCACAAAGCATCATTTGAGGGCCATTATCCAGGGTAAGATCACTATTCATTTATAGTCAAATAAAATGAAATTTCACTTACTGGTCATTTTTTAAATGGTTCTACGCTTTGAAAAATTTAGGTATTTTTGCACATTACAATACGGCAGCAGTATCTCAAGAAGATTGTTTCAAGAACTTCAAGAGCTGATATACGTTCAACACCTCTTAACCACTTTTCATTTCAACATCTAGCTCCCTTCTTTTGTGTCTAAATTGAGAGCAAAACTTTTTCACGTAAATGACTGACAAGTTCACTTAAGAAAGAAAGTGTCATTACTGTATCTGCCTTGAATATATTTTTCCTCTCATACAGTGGGGAAAAAAAGTATTTAGTCAGCCACCAATTGTGCAAGTTCTCCCACTTAAAAAGATGAGAGAGGCCTGTAATTTTCATCATAGGTACACGTCAACTATGACAGACAAAATTAGATTTTTTTTTCAAGAAAATCACATTGTAGGATATTTAATGAATTTATTTGCAAATTATGGTGGAAAATAAGTATTTGGTCAATAACAAAAGTTTCTCAATACTTTGTTTTATACCCTTTGTTGGCAATGACACAGGTCAAACGTTTTCTGTAAGTCTTCACAAGGTTTTCACACACTGTTGCTGGTATTTTGGCCCATTCCTCCATGCAGATCTCCTCTAGAGCAGTGATGTTTTGGGGCTGTCGCTGGGCAACACAGACTTTCAACTCCCTCCAAAGATTTTCTATGGGGTTGAGATCTGGAGACTGGCTAGGCCACTCCAGGACCTTGAAATGCTTCTTACGAAGCCACTCCTTCGTTGCCCGGGCGGTGTGTTTGGGATCATTGTCATGCTGAAAGACCCAGCCACGTTTCATCTTCAATGCCCTTGCTGATGGAAGGAGGTTTTCACTCAAAAGCTCACGATACATGGCCCCATTCATTCTTTCCTTTACACGGATCAGTCATCCTGGTCCCTTTGCAGAAAAACATCCCCAAAGCATTATGTTTCCACCCCCATGCTTCACAGTAGGTATGGTGTTCTTTGGATGCAACTCAGCATTCTTTGTCCTCCAAACACGACGAGTTGAGTTTTTACCAAAAAGTTATATTTTGGTTTCATCTGACCATATGACATTCTCCCAATCCTCTTCTGGATCATCCAAATGCACTCTAACAAACTTCAGACGGGCCTGGACATGTACTGGCTTAAGCAGGGGGACATGTCTGCCACTGCAGGATTTGAGTCCCTGGCGGCGTAGTGTGTTAGTGATGGTAGGCTTTGTTACTTTGGTCCCAGCTCTCTGCAGGTCATTCACTAGGTCCCCCCATGTGGTTCTGGGATTTTTGCTCACCGTTCTTGTGATCATTTTGACCCCACGGGGTGAGATCTTGCGTGGAGCCCCAGATCGAGGGAGATTATCAGTGGTCTTGTATGTCTTCCATTTCCTAATAATTGCTCCCACAGTTGATTTCTTCAAACCAAGCTGCTTACCTATTGCAGATTCAGTCTTCCCAGCCTGGTGCAGGTCTACAATTTTGTTTCTGGTGTCCTTTGACAGCTCTTTGATCTTGGCCATAGTGGAGTTTGGAGTGTGACTGTTTGAGGTTGTGGACAGGTGTCTTTTATACTGATAACAAGTTCAAACAGGTGCCATTAATACAGGTAACGAGTGGAGGACAGAGGAGCCTCTTAAAGAAGAAGTTACAGGTCTGAGAGCCAGAAATCTTGCTTGTTTGTAGGTGACCAAATACTTATTTTCCACCATAATTTGCAAATAAATTCATTAAAAGTCCTACAATGTGATTTTCTGGAAAAAAAATTCTCAATTTGTCTGTCATAGTTGATGTGTACCTATGATGAAGATTACAGGCCTCTCTCATCTTTTTAAGTGGGAGAACTTGCACAATTAGTGGCTGACTAAATACTTTTTTACCCCACCGTATGTTCTAACATCTCAACAAAACTAAAACTCTCTCAAGTCTGGCATTCAATGTGTCACATGTTACAGCCATGTGAGTAATGTTCCCCATTATCTCTAGGAGTGAAGTCTAGACGTATGAGACAGTGCCAGCTATCATGCAATCAATGCCACAATTTCCAAAATGCTCTCTGTTTGCTCAGCCCTCAGGTCAAAAGCCTCTTATTGTGTTCAAGGGAGAACGCATGTTGTATAGAGCCTCTGGCATGACCCAGAGGGTTTTGTTCCGCCTTTTCAAGTGTGCTGGGGTTTAACAGATTAAAGCCTGTAAGACTGGACTGAGGTCTACAGACATGATTGATTGGCTCTATAGTTGAGCCTATTTGTGTGCTCGAGCTTCTGTACAGTACCCACATTAAGAACATGGAACAGTAAAAAAAATTATAATAATACATGGAACAGTGTTGTGCAGTTGACCTAAAAATGATGTGTATTTTCTCTGTACGTTCACTGAGTGAACACTGTGACTACAAGACAGGAACAAAGCATCAACTCAAACAGGCACACATGGAATTTTTGTATTTTTGTCTTTCCACCCTGACTTGTCTTGTGCTGGGTGTGTGCCAATAACAATATTCTACAGAGGAAAGTGGGTAATATTGGTCACAAGGGGCCATGCCACCCTATAAAGTAAGCAAGTTGCTAATTACTTTTTCAGGAACTAATTTTCTGCATTGAGGCACAGCCCATTAAAACAAGGTTATTTCTCGCATCCAGGGATAAATAGAGATTTAACTGTCTCTTTTGTTTATTGTCTTCAACAGCAGCATTTATGTATTGCACACAGCACAGATTTAGGAGACAGTCTCTGTAGGCTTATTTTGTCCGGTGACTTTTGGCCTAGAACTGTTTTGTTAATTATAGGGAGAGCCGGTAGGAATCCACTGAGGCATTCCGCATATATCCCAGAACAAATGAAAGTAGTTGTACTAAAGATGTAAACATAAGGACCCTTAAAGTTGCCTGTGTCAAGATTTTCCCTCTTCACAGGAAAGCACACTGAGAGCATTTCTCGTTAAATCTACCAAGCAGCTTATGGTGGCCCTACCTTTCAACGACTAAAACAAGGTGACCGCAATACCAGGCAGACAAAATGTGCTTAAATGCTGAGCTGCTGGTGACATGGTCCACCTTATTATACTGTACATGCTCCCCCCATGCACCCTTATCCCACTTCACCCCCATTTTACTCCAGCCGCCACCACTCTCCCCCAAACTCCAAGATGATTTTGTTGCCTAAAAGCAATAGCCATGAATATATTCAGTAGGTTGGAGGGTTTAGGGAGTCTATCCACCAGGGCTGCAATACAAAATACCATACCATAGCAAACAGTGCAGTCTGCTTTTTTTTAAAAGCATGCCATTTCACTGTCTAGACAACAATTACATTTATTTGTGGTATTATCAAAAGGAGAGGAAGGGATGTACCAATAGAGACAAGCCCAACCCCACCCTGAGGGAGAGGACAGAGATTTTCCAGAAGGCTTTTTCCAGCTGTGTCAGTCAAACCATAACCTTACTGATGAATGAATGCAGCACCATGACTTAATTGTGACTGGACAGGAAATATTGTCCATTCCTAGTAATGACCCCATATCCATCAATAAAAAGGCCTGATAAACTAATGTTAGTACTTCCTGAGCATGGATGGATAAATACAGCTTGACTAATGAGACCCTAGCTGTGGACAATGTTCAGAGACTGGAATGGGATGCTTTTATCCTTTCTTTGAAACCGCAATGTGCGCTCACTTGTTGACAGTTCGGTTTCACACAACCCTGTGTGTGATCTTCCACAGAAAAAAAGCTTGAGATATCAGAGCAGATGCCATGTAACGTGAGATGCCATTATCAGAAGCGCTGCTTGTATTTTGCTTGCACTGCTTTCATGGCTCCCAAAGTCTAAACCTTCATATGAAGAGTAATAATAGAGAAAAGTCACTGGCAAGCTTAACATTACAGCCACCAGAAACAAACACAGAGCAGACAAAGCCCTAACTGTTTTCAGATAAACTGGCGTGGTACCAGGGACAACAGAAATAAGGAATTTATTTTGATGTTTTGTGATTCAATAATTATTTGGTTAGTAATCAACCAAAATAGTTAGCTACATGAAGCTATGTTTGCCTGTTCAGCACATTGCCTATATAGCATTGCATTGATTCCTACTGTGAACTGCCCAACTTGAAAGAATGAATACCAAACTTGGTCAGTCAAGTAAACACAACAAGTTCTCACAGTCTCATGTCAGAATTAGACGTTCATCCATGTTTCTCAAATGTCAAAGTTGTTGCAAACGTCAAATTTAGAAGTGTTTAAGGTTAAGTTTAAGCATTAACTCTGAAATCTTAAGGTTAGGCATTAACTCCAAATGGTTAAGGCAAGGGTTAAGGTTTGGCATAGGCTTAAAACTAAAATCTCAAAAACAACTTTCTATCGTTGGATTCAAACTTTCAACCTTTGTAATCAGAGGCTGATGTTTACGCCCATCCGCCATCCGTCCACAATGCCTTAGCAAAACCGAAATCGACTTGTAGTTAACAGCGCTCACTGTTGCCCCTAGCGGCCGGTTTCCACATAATCTCCCAACATCCTCAGACATGGATGGACGTCGAATACTGACTTGTATCATGGGTGACCTGGCTGAGTAAACAATGGCTCCTCTGCATTACATATTGGTAGACTATGGGCCATCAAGTAATATGATGGTCACATTAGCATGACACATGTTACACTGGTTACAGCACAACATCACATCCTATGGGGAAAAAAAGTATTTAGTCAGCCACCAATTGTTCAAGTTCTCCCACTTAAAAAGATGAGAGAGGCCTGTAATTTTCATCATAGGTACACGTCAACTATGACAGACAAAATAAAATAAAAAAATCCAGAAAATCACATTGTAGGATTTTTTATGAATTTATTTGCAAATTATGGTGGAAAATAAGTATTTGGTCAATAACAAAAGTTTCTCAATACTTTGTTATATACCCTTTGTTGGCAATGACACAGGTCAAACGTTTTCTGGCCCATTCCTCCATGCAGATCTCCTCTAGAGCAGTGATGTTTTGGGGCTGTCGCTGGGCAACACAGACTTTCAACTCCCTCCAAAGATTTTCTATGGGGTTGAGATCTGGAGACTGGCTAGGCCACTCCAGGACCTTGAAATGCTTCTTACGAAGCCACTCCTTCGTTGCCCGGGCGGTGTGTTTGGGATCATTGTCATGCTGAAAGACCCAGCCACGTTTCATCTTCAATGCCCTTGCTGATGGAAGGAGGTTTTCACTCAAAATCTCACGATACATGGCCCCATTCATTTTTTCCTTTACACGGATCAGTCGTCCTGGTCCCTTTGCAGAAAAACAGCCCCAAAGCATGATGTTTCCACCCCCATGCTTCACAGTAGGTATGGTGTTCTTTGGATGCAACTCAGCATTCTATGTCCTCCAAACACGACGAGTTGAGTTTTTACCAAAAAGTTCTATTTTGGTTTCATCTGACCATATGACATTCTCCCAATCCTCTTCTGGATCATCCAAATGCACTCTAACAAACTTCAGACGGGCCTGGACATGTACTGGCTTAAGCAGGGGGACACGTCTGGCACTGCAGGATTTGAGTCCCTGGCGGCGTAGTGTGTTACTGATGGTAGGCTTTGTTTATTTGGTCCCAGCTCTCTGCAGGTCATTCACTAGGTCCCCCCGTGTGGTTCTGGGATTTTTGCTCACCGTTCTTGTGATCATTTTGACCCCACGGGGTGAGATCTTGCGTGGAGCCCCAGATCGAGGGAGATTATCAGTGGTCTTGTATGTCTTCCATTTCCTAATAATTGCTCCCACAGTTGATTTCTTCAAACCAAGCTGCTTACCTATTGCAGATTTAGTCTTCCCAGCCTGGTGCAGGTCTACAATTTTGTTTCTGGTGTCCTTTGACAGCTCTTTGGTCTTGGCCATAGTGGAGTTTGGAGTGTGACTGTTTGAGGTTGTGGACAGGTGTCTTTTATACTGATAACAAGTTCAAACAGGTGCCATTAATACAGGTAACGAGTGGAGGACAGAGGAGCCTATTAAAGAAGAAGTTACAGGTCTGTGAGAGCCAGAAATCTTGCTTGTTTGTAGGTGACCAAATACTTATTTTCCACCATAATTTGCAAATAAATTCATAAAAAATCCTACAATGTGATTTTCTGGAGAAAAAAAATCTCAATTTGTCTGTCATAGTTGACGTGTACCTATGATGAAAATTACAGGCCTCTCTCATCTTTTTAAGTGGGAGAACTTGCACAATCGGTGGCTGACTAAATACTTTTTTCCCCCACTGTAAAGGACACTGTTGTGACACTGACTTCTTTGGTAGTAATGCCCCCCCATTTAGCTGTAGTCAACAGAGCATTGATGGTGATTCCCAACCCTGGAAAGCATTGAATATGTGGTTGAATTCATAAACGGTGCATACGTTCTCACTTTTATGTACTCATATTCCATCAATATTATGTCATCATATCAAAATCAACATTTATTTGGCATATGCACAGGATACAGTGGGGTGTATATGGGAATATGACACTGCATTGTACCGTGTACTATTGAAGTAACAATTTCATGTTTTCCCAATGTCAACCTATAATGCACAGGATAGCTTGGACCTGTTGGATGGAGGAAACAAAGTCAGTCATAGATAATGACGAACATCCTAACCCTTCAGCTACACTACATGCGTCGTCATCAGCATTGTGTCAATGTGATGTTCTACCTGATACACCAGAAACCAACCAAATCAACTTTTTTCTCATTATTTCAATTCACAAGATAGAATGAACGTACCATTGAGAATTTAACCTCTATAGCAGGGCCATAGGATGCATTGCTGTCATCCCAGCTCTGATGACTTCCTAGTAGCAGGTGAAAGGTGGAAACCAGGAGCAGCACATAACAGTTTGTGGCCTGGAGGTGTGGGACCTGGCAACAGGGTCGTCATTCCAAGCTGCTGTGTGTGGCGAGTACTGGCCTCCTTCCGTGATCCCCTGCGGCACCATGTAGGCCAGGGGTGTCAAACTCATTTTAGCTCAGGGGCCACATGGAGGAAAATCTATTCCCAAGTGGGCCGGACCGGAAAAATCATGGTATATATAACTTAAAAACAACAATTTCAGATTGTTTTCTTTGTTTTAATACGATTAACATACAACATAAAGCTGGAGCCTGAGGACAGTGTGTCCAAAATAGTACAAGCACAACATCACTATTAATCATAAAACACGTCAAGTTTATTTGAAAATTCTAAAGAAAAAGAACACACAAACACACAATGCCTCAGTGATTAACAGAACTGTTTCACAGATCACAGAACTATATCAGGGTGTCATTTCTCAGGCAGAAATGTAGATAAAAATAATGAAATCCTGTTCCCCAAACAAGTGCAAGAACCACAGAGTCAAGAATAGGTTAAATATACAAATAAAATAAAATCAATTAAAAACAATAGCACATCAACATAAAAACATATAAACATAAAGCTGGAGCCTGAGGACAGTGTCCAAAAGCACAACATCACTATTAATCATAAAACACCTCAAGTTATTTGAAAGTTCTGAGGACAAAGAACACACAAACACACAATGCCTCAGTGATTCACAGAAGTATATCACAGATCACAGAACTATATCAGGGTGTCATTTCTCAGGCAGAAATGTAGATAAAAATAATGAAATCCTGTTCCCCGAACAAGTGCAAGAACCACAGAGTCAAGAATAGGTTAAATATACAAATAAAATAAAAACAATTAAAAACAATAGCACATCAACATAAAAACATATAAACATAAATCTGAAAGCGTTGCTCAAACTCCCGTAACAGTCCCGTTATTTTATCTTTGAACCGCTTCATGTCTGCCACATGTTGGGTCACGCACACATTTTTCAGACAGGGGAAGTGAGCTGCATCACCACCGGCAAGTTGCGTCTCCCACAATGACAGCTTCAACTTGAAAGAACGTATGCTGTCATAATACTGCGTGACAACTTTGTTGCGCCCTTGCAGCTGTTTGTTCAAGTTATTCAGGTGCTCTGTAACATCCACCATAAATGCAAGGTCCGGCATCCATTCTGCGGAATGAAATTCTAACACTGGTTTGCCCTTTTCTTCCATGAACTGTTCAATTTCTTCTCGTAAATCAAAGAAACGCCTCAGCACAGCACCTCGGCTTAACCATCTTACCTCAGTGTGGTATGGCAGGCCATAGATGTGGTCTTTCTCTCTGAGAAGGCTGTCAAACTGACGGTGATTCAGGCTTCTGGATCGGATGAAATTAACAGTTTGGATGACCACCTTCATGACGTTATCCATCTTTAATGACTTGCAACACAAAGCCTCCTGGTGCAAAATACAGTGAAAAGTCAAAAAATCACGTCCTCCATTTGCAGATTGCACTTTCTCTCTGAACTTTGTCACAACGCCTGCTTTTTTCCCGATCATTGAGGGCGCACCATCTGTAGCCAGGCTGACAGCGCGGGACCAGTCCACTCCGACCCTGTCCAGCGCGCCGACGAGTGCGGTAGAAATATCAGCTGCTGTCGTTGTATCTGTCATCGGCACCAACTCCACGAACTCCTCGGTGACGGTCAATGTGTCATCAACTCCGCGGATGAAAAAATGGCCAGTTGTGCAACATCTGTAATGTCCGTGCTTTCATCAATTGCAACCGAAAACGCAATAAATGACTTTACTTTTTGCTTCAACTGGCTGTCCAAATCCACTGAAAGATCGGAAATCCTGTCTGCAACTGTGTTTCTTGTCAGGCTGATATTTGCAAAAGCCTGCCGCTTTTCAGGGCACACAATCTCCACTGCCTTCATCATGCATGTTTTTACAAATTCACCCTCACTAAATGGTTTTGAAGCCACTGCGATTTCATTAGCAATGAGGTAGCTAGCTTTCACTGCAGCGTCACTGATGTCTCGGCTGTCTGTTTCTTCAGACCCGCCAACAGTTCATTCACCTTCTCTCATCTCCGCTGTCCTTGAAAGTTGTCATATTTGTCGGCATGAAGACTCACATAGTGGCGACGAAGGTTATATTCTTTCAGCACTGCAACATGCTCTGAACACACCAAACATACAGCTTTCCCATTAAATTCCGTGATTAAATAGGATGACCATTTTTCTTGGAACACTCTGCACTCTGCGTCCACTTTTCTCGTTTTTGACAGAGACATATTGGGGCAATGAGGGTGCCAAAGCACATAATGTTAAAAGTAGAAGCCGTAATAAATATCGCGGGCAAAACAAAGTAGCTCATTGGCTGCACGTGCTTGACCTACTTGCTCTGCCCCGGTATAAACAGTTTGCTTGCTTAACACAATTGCTATTGCGCCATCCAGTGGACGCAATTGGAACAGCAGTTTATTTTATTGAAAAATTGCAGCGCATTTGTATACTTTTTTTTTCAAAATCATCTCAGTGTTCAGTTGTCATTGTAATTGTCCCATTCTTTATTAAACAGTCACTTATACAATGTAAAGTTTTAAATTGTGAATTAAAATGAAAAAGTGGATTTTTACATAACAGATTTATGTGGTTAGTTTTTTAACATGCAGGAAGTAGGCCAAGTCATCCATGGTTCTGTTACTCCGGCAGTGTTGATGCTGATGGGAGAAAAAAATATTACTGAATTGAAATCACTTAGCACAAGTTTCAATGGCCTTTCCAAACCAAGTTTTCATAGTATTGATTCTAACAATGTAATTGTATATTAATTTAATCAGGAAAGGGGAAAATACTTGTAATGAGCGTAATGTTTGCCATTCTGTTAAACAAAAGTTTCCTACCAAGCCCTTTGCACTGATATTCCTGGAGAAACTCTTGCTTGGTTGGTTGTGGGACAGGAGGGACAAGTCCGAATCTGTGGGGGGTTGTTAAAACATAAAACAAATTGTTACTTAAATAGTACACGGTACAATGCATTGTCATATTCCTGTATACACCCCACTTGGGATGGGCAACTCCAGGGGCCTGATTGGTGTCACACTTTCGCCCCAGCCCAAGCTAAAACAACTAATCATGATCTTCATGTGGGATCCAAGATGGCATAGCAGTGCGGTCGTGTATTCTGTTGTGTCCTCGTGTAAATAGCATGTTTTTTTGTTTTTTGTCTTTTTTCGTATATATTTCTCTATCTCACTTTCCATCCTTTAACTACATTTACATTTTAGTCATTTAGCAGACGCTCTTATCCAGAGCGACTTACATGAGCAATTAGGGTTAAGTGCCTTGCTCAAGGGCACATCGACAGATTTTTCACCTAGTCAGCTCGGGGATTAGAACCAGCGACCTTTCGGTTACTGGCACTACGCTCTTAACCACTAAGCTACCTACTTTCCTGCAACCCGCCTCACCCAATGTGGAACGGATTCTATTATTTCTTTATACCTTTTATCAAGAACCTACGGCTGAAACTAGCCAGCTACAGTTGAAGTCGGAAGTTTACATACACCTTAGCCAAATACTTTAAAACTCAGTTTTTCACAATTCCTGATATTTAATCCTAGTAAAGATTCCCTGTCTTAGGTCAATTAGGATCACCACTTTATTTTAAGAATGGGAAATGTCAGAATAATAGTAGAGAGAATTATTTATTTCAGCTTTTATTTCTTTCATCACATTCCCAGTGGGTCAAATAGTATATGTTAGCATTGGCTTTAAATTGTTTAAACTGGGTCAAACGTTTCGGGTAGCCTTCCACAAGCTTCCCACAATAAATTGGGTGAATTTTGGCCCATTCCTCCTGACAGAGCTGGTGTAACTGAGTGAGGTTTGTAGGCCTCCTTGCTCGCACACGCTTTTTCAGTTCTGCCCACACATTTTCTATAGGATTGAGGTCAGGGCTTTGTGATGGCCACTCAGATACCTTGACTTTGTTGTCCTTAAGCCATTTTGCCACAACTTTGGAAGTATGCTTGGGGTCATTGTCCATTTGGAAGACCTATTTGCGACCAAGCTTTAACTTCCTGACTGATGTCTTGAGATGTTGCTTCAATATATCCACATAATTTTCCTTCCTCATGATGCCATCTATTTTGTGAAGTGCACCAGTCCCTCCTGCAGCAAAGCACCCCCACAGCATGATGCTGCCACCCCGTGCTTCACGGTTGGGATGGTGTTCTTCGGCTTGCAAGCCTTCCCCTTTTTGGTTTTGGAGCAGTGGCTTCTTCCTTGCTGAGCGGCCTTTCAGGTTATGTCGATATAGGACTCGTTTTACTGTGGATATAGATAGTTTTGTACCTGTTTCCTCCAGCATCTTTACAAGGTCCTTTGCTGTTGTTCTAGGATTGATTTGCACTTTTCGCACCAAAGTACGTTCATCTCTAGGAGACAGAACGCGTCTCCTTCCTGAGCGGTATGACGGCTGCGTGGTCCCGTGGTGTTTATACTTGCGTACTATTGTTTGTACAGATGAACGTGGTACCTTCAGGCATTTGGAAATTGCTCCCAAGGATGAACCAGACTTGTGGAGGTCTACAATTTTTTTCTGAGGTCTTGGCTGATTTCTTTTGATTTTCCCATGATGTCAAGCAAAGAGGCACTGAGTTTGAAGGTAGGCCTTGAAATACATCCACAGGTACACCTCCAATTGACTCAAATGATGTCAATTAGCCTTTCAGAAGCTTCTAAAGCCATGACATCATTTTCTGGAATTTTCCAATCTGTTAAAGGCACAGTCAACTTAGTGTATGGCAGAAACATTTTAAAGGCAATGCTACCAAATACTATTTGACCCACTGGGAATGTGATGAAAGAAATAAAAGCTGAAAGAAATAATGGCGCCGGAGAAGATGGCTGCCGTTTTACAGCCCTCTAACCAATTGTACTATTATGCGTGTTTTTCCGCGTTATTTGTAATTTATTTTGTACATAATGTTTCTGCCATCGTCTCTTATAACCAAAAAGAGCTTCTGGATATCAGGACAGCGATTACTCACCTCGTATTGGACGAAGATTTTTTCTTCAACGAGGCGGCCGCGAAGGATATCCTACAGACACCCAACAAGGCCCAAATCCCCATCATTCGCATGAGAAAGAGACGGAGATATCGTGGACGTAGGTCGGGGTGCCTTGTAAGGATCCGACGGCGAGCGAGTAAACTGCCTCTCCCATCAATCCTATTAGCCAATCTTCAATCATTTGAGAATAAATTGGATGACCTAAGATTACGGTTATCCTACCAACGTGACATTAAAAACTGTAATATCTTATGTTTCACCGAGTCGTGGCTGAACGACGACATGGACAACATACAGCTAGCGGGCTATACGCTACATCGGCAGGATAGAACGGCTGACTCCGGTAAGACAAGGGGTGGCGGTCTGTGTATATTTGTAAACAACAGCTGGTGCACAAAATCAAATACTAAGGAAGTCTCAAGGTTTTGCTCGCCTGAGGTAGAGTATCTTATGATAAGGTGTAGACCACACTATTTACCAAGAGAGTTTTCATCTATATTTTTCATAGCTGTCTATTTACCACCACAAACCAATGCTGGCATTAAGATTGCACTGAATGAGCTATATAAGGCCATAAGTGAACAGGAAAACGCTCATCCAGAGGCAGCGCTCCTAGTGGCAGGGGACTTTAATGCAGGGAAACTTAAATCCGTTCTACCTAATTTCTACCAGCATGTTAAATGTGCAACCAGAGGAACAAAAACTCTAGACCACCTTTACTCCACACACAGAGACGCATACAAAGCTCTCCCTCGCCCTCCATTTGGCAAATCTGACCATAACTCTATCCTCCTGATTCCTGCTTATAAGCAAAAACTAAAGCAGGAAGCACCAGTGACTCGGTTAATAAAAAAGTGGTCAGATGACGCAGATGCTAAGCTACAGGACTGTTTTGCTAGCACAGACTGGAACATGTTCCGGGATTCTTCAGATAGCATTGAGGAGTAAACCACATCAGTCACTGGCTTCATCAATAAGTGCATCGATGATGTCGTCCCCAGAGTGACCGTACGAACATACCCCAACCAGAAGCCATGGATTACAGAAAACATCCGCACTGAGCTAAAGGGTAGAGCTGCCGCTTTCAAGGAGCGGGACTCTAACCTGGACGCTTATAAGAAATCCCGCTATGCCCTCCGACGAACCATCAAACAGGCAAAGAGTCAATACAGGACTAAGATTTAATTGTACTACACCGGCTCTGACGCTCGTCGGATGTGGCAGGGCTTGAAAACTATTACAGACTACAAAGGGAAGCACAGCCGCGAGCTGCCCAGTGACACAAGACGTCCAGACGAGCTAAACCACTACTATGCTCGCTTTGAGGCAAGCAACACTGAAGCATGCATGAGAGCACCAGCTGTTCCGGATGACTATGTGATCACGCTCTCCGTAGCTGATGTGAGTAAGACTTTTAAGCAGGTCAACATTCACAAGGCCGCAGGGCCAGACGGATTACCAGGACGTGTACTCCGAGCATGTGCTGACCAACTGGCAAGTGTCTTCACTGACATTTTCAACATGTCCCTGACTGCGTCTGTAATACCAACATTTTTCATGCAGACCACCATAGTCCCCGTGCCCAAGGACACTAAGATAACCTGAAGTGCTTTGAAAGGCTGGTCATGGCTCACATCAACACCATTATCCCAGAAACCCTAGACCCACTCTAATTTGCATACCGCCCCAACAGATCCACAGATGATGCAATCTCTATTGCACTCCACACTGCCCTTTCCCACCTGGACAAGAGGAACACCTACGTGAGAATGCTATTAATTGACTACACCTCAGCATTCAACACCATAGTGCCCTCAAAGCTCATCACTAAGCTAAGGATCCTGGGACTAAACATCTCCCTCTGCAACTGAATCCTGGACTTCCTGACGGGCCGCCCCCAGGTGGTAAGGGTAGGTAACAACACATCTGCCACACTGATCCTCAACACAGAGGCCCCTCAGGGGTGGGTGCTCAGTCCCCTCCTGTACTCCCTGTTCACCCATGACTGCATGGCCAGGCACGACTCCAAAACCATCATTAAGTTTGCCGACGACACAACAGTGGTAGGCCTGATCACCGACAATGATGAGACAGCCTATAGGGAGGAGGTCAGAGACCTGGCCGTGTGGTGCCAGGATAACAACCTCTCCCTCAACATGACCAAGACAAAGGAGATGATTGTGGACTACAGGAAAAAAAAGAGGACTGAGCACGCCCCCATTCTCATCGACGGGGCTGTAGTGGAACAGGTTGAGAGCTTCAAGTTCCTTGGTGTCCACATCACCAACTAACTATCATGGTCCAAACACACCAAGACAGTCGTGAAGAGGGCACGGCAAAGCCTATTCCCCCTCAGGAGACTGAAAAGATTTGGCATGGGTCCTCAGATCCTCAAAAAATTATACAGCTGCACCATCGAGAGCATCCTGACTGGTTGCATCACCGCCTGGTATGGCAACTGCTTGGCCTCAGACCGCAAGGCACTACAGAGGGTAGTGCGTACGGCCCAGTACATCACTGGGGCCAAGCTTCCTGCCATCCAGGACCTCTATACCAGGCGGTGTCAGAGGAAGGCCCTCAAAATTGTTAAAGACTCCAGCCACCCTAGTCATAGACTGTTCTCTCTGCTACCACACAGCAAGCGGTACCGGAGTGCCAAGTCTAGGTCCAAAAGACTTCTCAACAGCTTCTACCCCCAAGCCATAAGACTCCTGAACAGCTAATCATGGCTACCCGGACTATTTGCACTGCCGCCCCACCCCATCTTTTTACGCTGCTGCTACTCTGTTAATTATTTATGCATAGTCACTTTAACTCTACCCACATGTACATATTACTTCAACTACCGGTGCCCCCGCACATTGACTCTGCACCGGTACCCCCCTGTATATATAGCCTCCCTACTGTTATTTTATTTTACTTCTGCTCTTTTTTTCTCAACACTTTTTTGTTGTTGTTTTATTTGACTTTTTTATAAAAAATAAATGCACTGTTGGTTAAGGGCTGTACGTAAGCATTTCACTGTAATGTCTGCACCTGTTGTATTCGGCGCATGTGGCCAATAACATTTGATTTGATTTGATGTAAACATCTTACCCACTGGAATTGTGATACAGTGAATTATAAGTGAAATAATCTGTCTGTAAACAATTGTTGGAAAAATTACTTCTGTCATGCACAAAGTAGATGTCCTAACCGACTTGCCAAAACTATAGTTTGTTAACAAAAAATGTGTGGATTGGTTGAAAAACAAGTTTTAATGACTTCAACCTAAGTGTATGTAAACTTCCGACTTCAACTGTAACTAGCTACTTGCTATTAGCCACCGTTAGCGGTCTTCACCACTGTCCGTGGCCTGCACGACCTACCAGCCAGCTCTAGCCTGGACAATTATCGGCCAGTCTGCACAGCGTGCTATCGACCCAGAGCATATAGGATTTTCTGTCGGAATCACTGAATCACTGGACCTTAACACCAGATCATCGCAACTAGCTAGCTGCAACCGAATGGCTGTTGTTGGCTAATCACCACTGTCCCGACGCACCAGTTAGCCTTGAGCTAGCCTCGAGCCAGGCCCATCTTCCGGCTATCTACCTCTCTGTCAACCGGACGGGACGTCCTAGTGTCGACACGGAGCCCCGCCAATCCATCACGACTGGTCTGCCCACGTAATCGTCTGATGTGGTTTCAACAGGCTTCCCGTTGCGACGACCATGAAGATCCATCTGCTAGCCCCGGCCCGCTAGCACGCGCAATCAACAGCCGTGCTTCCTGCTCGCCTGTGCTGTAGCAGCCTACGAACTGCTCCCGGACTCACCTATTGCTGTTCACTGGACCTTATGATCACTCAGCTACACAGCTGATGCCTGCTGGACTGTTCCTTTACACGGTACCCCATCCTGTTTATCTGTTTAGCCTCAGCCCAAACTTTCGTCGCCATTACCATTTGTTGTCTTAGCCCTCTCGAATAACACCTGTGATTGCATTATGCCTCTCTCCCATGTCAATATGCCTAGCCTATTGCTGTTTGGGTTAGTTCTTATTGTACTATTTCACTGTAGAGCCCCCAGTCCCGCTCAACCTGCCTCAGATAGTTCCTTTGTCCCACCCCGCATACACACGGAGACCGGCTCAATCGGTACCTCCAGTGATGCTATCTCTTTCATCGTTACCCAATGCTTAGGTGTACCTCCACTGTACTCATATCCTTCCATATCCTTGTCTGTACATAATGCCCTGAATCTATTCTACAACGACTGGAAATCTGCCCCTTTTATTCTTTGTACCCAACGCACTAGAAGACCAGTTCTTAAAGCCTTTAGCCGTATCCTTATTCTATTCCTCCTCTGTTCCTCTGGTGATGTAGAGGTTAACCCAGGCCCTGTAGCCCCCAGTATCACTCTTACTCCCCAGGCGCTATTATTTGTTGACTTCTGTAACCGTAAAAGCCTTGGTTTCTTGCATGTTAACATCAGAAGCCTCCTACCCAAGTTTGAGTTATTCACTGCGTTAGCACACTCTGCCAACCCTGATGTTCTAGCAGTGTCTGAATCCTGGCTTAGGAAGGCCACCAAAAATGCAGAAATGTCCATCCCGAACTACAACATTTTCCGTCTAGATAGAACTGCCAAAGGGGGCGGAGTTGCAATCTATTGTAGAGATAGCCTGCAGAGCTCTATCATACTATCCATGTCTGTGCCCAAACAGTTTGAGCTTCTACTTCTAAAAATCCACCTTTCCAGAAATAAGTCTCTCACTGTTGCCGCTTGCTACAGACCCCCCTCAGCCCCCAGCTGTGCCCTGGACACCATATGTGAATTGATTGCCCCCCATCTATCCTCAGAGTTCGTACTGCTTGGTGACCTAAACTGGGATATGCTTAACACCCCAGCCGTCCTACAATCTAAACTAGATGCCCTCAATCTCACACAAATTATCAAGGAACCTACCAGGTACAACCCTAAATCCGTAAACATGGGCACCCTCATAGATATCATCCTGACTAATTGATCCTCTAAATACACCTCCGCTGTCTTCAACAAGGATCTCAGCAATCCCTGCCTCATTACCTGCGTCCATAATGGGTCCGCGGTCAAACGACCACCCCTCATCACTGTCAAACGCTCCCTAAAACACTTCAGCGAGCAGGCCTTTCTAATTGACCTGGCCTGGGTAACCTGGATGGATATTGACCTCATTCTGTCAGTAGAGGATGCCTGGATGTTCTTCAAAAGTGCTTTCCTCCACGGGGGGTATGAAATGTAAAATAATAATAATAATAATAATGTATGCATTCACTAACTGTAAGTCGCTCTGGATAAGAGCGTCTGCTAAATGACTAAAATTGTATGTAAAAATATGTAACTATGTGTTGTTGTTGTTGTTGTTTTTATCGCACTGCTTTGCTTTATCTTGGCCAGGTTGCAGTTGTAAATTAGAACTTGTTCTCAACTGGCTTACCTGGTTAAATAAAGGTGAAATAAATAAAATAATTCAGTTTAGAATGAAATTAGTTTATTCAGCTGTGTTTGCTAGGGATGGGGGAAAAGTGTGATACCACTCCGGCCCCGAGGACTGGAGCTGCCCATCCCTGCGTCCACTAAATCCTGTGCATATGCCAAATCAACTTTGATTTAATAACATAATATTAATGGAATATTAGTAAATTATAGTGAGAACTTGATGGCCCATAGTCCACCAATATGTAATGTAGATGAGCCATTGTTTACTTGACTGACCACGCTGGATATACATTCAGTTGTTCTGGTGGGTAGTTCACACTAGGTAGGAATCAATGCTGTATATAGGCAGGCAATGTGCTGAACAGGCAAACCTAGCAAACTATTAGTCGATTGCCAACAATTAATTATTGAATCACAAAGCATAACAAAAAATACATAAAGCATTTCTTACCTCTCTTTCAGTGTTGGGGTTTGCACAACCACAACTTGTACAGCCTCAGGTTCCCTAGAAATCAGACTGTCTCCACCAATATCTCCCTGAGAAATACATGTTTGTGTGATGTTACTGTACCAAATGTTATAACTAGATGCATTTTTTGGGGGTAGTCCTGGGACGAAAATGCTGTCGACCACCTAGCATTATCATCTACAAACCAAACACTCTGTCATGTCAACAAATTGCATATCTAGCTTTAGTTAGCTAACGTTAGGTAGTTGAAATAAAGGAAATTTGCATATTGTGGGGTTTATGCAGTGTAACAGTCCGAATACAGAATATGTTAACTAGCTTGAACATTGAACATACTAAGGTTAGCTGCTAAACGAAACCCAACATTTATCTACCAGTCCATGAGTGCAGTGGCCATTTCGGCGTCACACTTCGACCTTTCAAAATTAATTGCTGTGTTTCTGGATTGGTCCTTTTCTCTTTTGGGGTCGCCCACGACCTGCGGATTCCTGGTTTAATAACCCAATCTAAAGTATTTATTCTGGCGCATGGTGAAAAAGCTATAGCCATTGTGGAGTACAACTGGTTCTATTTCATGGTTCAGAGACTTTTCTATCCTTAGCGAGAAGACAGATAGTCTGGGGTTAAATGTCTTGGCAAGGCAGTCATTAGTCAAGCTCAGAGTGAAAGACCACAAAGACGTTGCTTACAGCTCAACAGGGAAATACTGTAAAAACGTCATTTTCATAGCGGCATGAGCATATGGGAAAGATTTAAAATCAACAGAAAATGTCTAAATCATATAATATTATGGTTAAATATATTTTGCAATCAGATATAAAATCTTCACAAAAACAAAGTTGGTTATGGTCACTGTTCTCTGTTCTCTAAGCTCTTTTCCGTGCCCGCGTCTGTGCAATGCCCACTGGGAATTTCATCTCTCCTCCTTAATTATCACCTTTTTTTTCCATTGACGATTTTAAAAGGAGTAGATTCTCTTAAATCCCACTTGCTATAATTAAAGTTTCTATGAAGATAATTTTAAAAAAGGGATCAAAGGTTGAATTAATTAGATGAGGCATACTTATGCGTTTAATTCAATTTATACATCTACGTTGGATATAGATATCAAGCTAGACAGACAATGTTTTAAGTACATTATTACTATGTATGAATGAATACGTTAATGCTATTGCATGTATAGTCTAGATAATGATACATAAACAATAACTGAATTTAAATTTCATTATGGTAGGCTACTGACAATTACCTCTTGCACAAAGGGTCTTATTTTGACAACTCACTTGAAATCGTGTTGCCACCTAGTGGATTGTTGTATGTTCCCAAGAGGGAGGGAGGGAGAGTGAGTGAATGAGTGAGTGAGTGAGTGAGTAAGTGAGTGTGAGAGAGAGAGAGAGAGAGAGAGAGAGAGAGAGAGAGAGAGAGAGAGAGAGAGAGAGAGAGAGAGAGAGAGAGAGAGAGAGAGAGAGAGAGAGAGAGAGAGAGAGAGAGAGAGAGAGAGAGAGAGAGAGACTAATATAATATGATCAAACCACTGACTTCACGCTCCTGGCAATCCAGACTTGTGCCTATGGACTGGTAACTGGGAGTCACAGGTGTCGATAGAATCAGTTCATTGATTAAGATCTAGATTTAAAGGCTTAAGGTTCTCCAACTGACCTCATTGACCTCCTGCTCCCTGGGTACATCCCTGTACCCCTTAAACCGTCTCATTGTTGTCAATGGTAAATATCGATTCCATCAGCCAGTTCTGCTTAATTGAGGGGAATTTCATGGTATTGAATGGGAAATGCAATATCCGGATGGTGAGATGTTATCTCATTAAGAAGAGATAAATATTTGATCAGCTAATGCATTCTGGGTGTAGCCTTCCCAGGGTTACAGGCTGATACATTTAGCATGAGGACACTAAAACTTGCTCTGGAAGGATAAAACTCAGGTTATTACCTGCCTGATTGCTGGTTTCAGACACTCTTTAGGGAACAAAATACTTAAAAACACTATTACTGAAGCTATTGTATAGAAAATATGTTTTAACCCACCCCAAGAAGGTTTAAATGAACAATTCTCATAATTCTGTTGGTAGTCTCTGGAAACAAGAATACCTTTATAACATTTAAATGGTTCTTACTTTAATCTATTAGGGTAGCCTAAAATCACAGTCTTGTCAATATAGTTACACTATTGTTATAATGATTTCAGTGAACTTTAAAGTTCTTGTACCAGATTTCCTCAGACAAGTCCTAAGTATGTGGGAGGTGCCCCCAGCCCCTCTCGTGCCAGCTCACGCCATTGTAGGATAAGGTAGCATTATTTATGCGCTAATGTCATGGCACTGCCTTCCTAATCAATGGGAATCGTATTAGTTTACATTACTTCCCGGGAATTGCTGAATTGAGTGTTTTACAGCTCGTGTAGTTATTTTGTATTAAAGCCCAGCTGAAAGAATTGCTCTATTATATCCTGACCGTTTAGACTACCCAGAAGGGTCTGTTCCGCTTGGATGCTCGGTGCAGTGAGTGCCTCGCCGAGGACAGCTCGTGTGCCTGCTCTGCTCCGATTAGGGGAGGGAAACTGATGCATCACAGTAAGTATCTTTAGATAACAGTCGCGGGGAGCTCCTGTTAAACTGTTCTCTTTACCTACATTGCAAACAATGAAAGCGACATTCATAGAGTAGGCTACTATTTTAATGTATTCGGTCGAGGATAGCCTACAATGCCTTGCACTCTCGAGTGAGGGACGGATATTCATAGTGCATACTCAGCCGCCGACAGCATCGCCACGATTCAACAGTGAATGTATGTGTACAGAATTTTGTTAGGAGTATCGAAACACGGATTATTTAAATGAAATGCCAATTGCAGGGATAATTACGCATACGGTAAGAATGGTGTTATTAATGTTATTATTATTAGGCTATTATTATTATTATCATTATTATGCTAGACTATTATAGCTTGTTATCTGTGTCTTGTTAACTTAATCGAATAGACTCTTTATTGTCAAAATAGTTTATTTATTTGCTTTAGCCTTGTTTGCAATTGTATTTCATTCATGTGGAATTGTTCAACCAGTGTTCGAAACTATAGTAGCCCAAGCCCGTATAGGCTTATAACCCACACTGCAGGTGAAAAGGCACCTCTGTAACTTTCCCGTGAAAACTCATAACCCATAGCGTACTAGTGTTATCCCATATTTACATCAGTAAACAGGGTCCGCCATGCATTTTAAGCGCGCGTAACCCACTTGGAGTTGTAGTGATCTGTGGCCTCATCTATCAAAGGTACGTGTGCACAAAAAATGCTATAAACCTTGCGTGCACCAGTTTTCCCGGAAAGGTTGGTATTTATCCATTTTGAACTTGACGGGAAAGTGTGCGTATGTTCACGCAAATGTCAGACCATGCTTACCACAACTTCTATTGGTTGAGCAACTGTATTGCAAGCAATATGTTGGGTGAAATGAAGGTGTTTGACGCAAGGCAATTATAATAATGGTAGGCTAATAAAAATATGAAATCATTGACACATCATTAAACAGATACATTTGCCATTGGTAAGGAGATCACATAGCAGCATGACGCCTAATATATTTATTTTACTTTTATTTGGCTAAATCATAATCATATTGCAGGATGTCCCTCCTTTTCTGACATGACTGGTTTATTCCCGCTACACAACAAATATTAGGCTACCATTTATCCATCGCTCATTCAATAGCCAACCATGCTCGAAAGTAAATAGACCAGTAGCCTGTTTAAAATATTTTACATTATGGGTAGACTACAGTATTGCTATGCGATAGGAGCATGAGCCTATCCCAAGGCAGGAGATAGAAACATAATCATGTATTGATAAACAAAATGATTGAACATCAATTCGTCTTTTGCATAAAAGTGTGGGCTGTAGTTAGTATTTACTTTTAAATAGTTCAATAGACAATCAATCTTGCACAATGCACGGCCAGTGTTTGGCACTCGCTGTAGGCCGCATCTTAGTTTAAAAACGTCACTGCAAAAGTCTAAAACATTTCGCCCACACCTCTACAGAAATGTGATCAAATTTGCCATTGCCCTTTCTTTTAGAAACTGTCATGATCCAGTTCCAACTTCTCCAAATCATACAGCAAATGAGGCCATTTTTGTTACCATAAAAGGTGAATGGAGGGCAATATCCAGGTAGGGATGAAACACTCGTTCACGAGAGCAGAAATATAGTATGGCTCTTATGTATCAATGAAAACATGCGTATATGTTGCATGTGACAGTTTGATAAATCACACTAATTTATTGCGCACGCAAATCCTAGAATCTCCAGTACTCCAGAATTTAGTGAGACATTTATGCACGTTTGATAAATGAGGCCACTGATTTGCCAGGAGTGTTGATTTTGTTCGGGAGCTGTTATGCTGGAAGGATGTATTCTATGAGTCACTAGTTGTGTGCCACCATGCGGATCAGTGCATGCAGATGTTTGGTAGCCTAATCTCTTGCGCTGACTCCCTATCATAATCCCCCCTGGATTTGCTGATTATGTAGTTGAACAGCAACTGCAGTCATAGTATCCTATGTCTAGCCAACTAGATTAAGCAAACAGAAATATTCCACAATGGCTTCTCTTCTACATGATCTCCATTTTGTACAGGCTATACAAGTGCACTTTTAGCAAAAAGGCATAGGTTCAGTCAGGAAACTTCAATACATATCAATAAAGTCAATATCAATATCCTAAATAGCATCCTTCCTAGTTTTCTTCTGCCACCATTCAAACTCATTTCCTAGCGATCAACACAGGACTAATCCGAACATCTGTCCATCAGCCTCATGGTACTCTGCTGCTGTTGCCCAGTGCCCTTATCTGATCTAGATGGGGGGCTAGCAGATGCATCCACTCACACTCACTGTAGCCAGATGCACAACTAAACCTGCTCCTTTAATATGCATAATCGATATTTGAGCATCTGTTTGGTTTGAGCATCTGTTCCATTACTGGATGACCAAATGTGTTATTTATAGTGTATATTTGTACCTGCTTTCTCCACGGCTGCAAGAGTCCTCTGTGAGTTCACTTGAGTTACTGGTCAAGTGTGCTCTGAATGTGGAATGTATGATAAGGTGTGATATCTGTTTTGCTGTGGGAGATTAAAAGCATCCTTTAGATTAGTGATATAGATGAGGCTGTGCTGTGCTGTAAATTGGGTTTGTCTGTTAGCTATGAATGGATCCTCTGTCCCTTTGCACTTCATATGGACATTATCGAGAGCATTCCCACTGGGCACAGACTTAATTTCAACGTCTAGTTTTGCTTTACATTTGGTTGAGTTGACAACTAACCTGAATTCAATGTGAAATCAATAAAACATGTCACCATGTCATTGGATTTGGGTGAAAAGTTGGGTGAATAAAATACACAATTCCCCTACATTGATGACTTTTTGCAAATCCAATCAGTTTTCCACATTGATTCAACATCATCACATCAAATGTTTTTGTTGAAATGACGTGGAAACAATCTTGATTCAACCAGTTAGTGGGTTTCCTCAATCATGAATAACATGATAACAAGCACAAATTGTCCAGGCAGTCCTGTGTTGGAAATCCTTACCACTTCCTCCCCGCTCCTAGTTCCTGCGTTCTTGATGAAAGTAATCACGGGGCTGACATGCACCATGCAGCTCAATGGACACGGCAAGCACCCTGCAGAGACAAACCAAGCTTGGAATTACTTGGCTATCTGGCATAACTATATGATCTGCCAAAGACACATGGTTGGTTGGTTTATACATTGTGTGTTAATTGTTGCCACACATTTCAGTGACATTCTCTCAGACATGCATGTCTAGTGGTTTCTTGGTGGACTGGAGAGTGCCCTGGCAGATGCAACTTTGCAGGAAGTAGAAAAACAGGCTTTTAATGGTTAGCGTGCAGCAGGCCAACAGCCTGTCAGAAGTGATGTAGTGCAGAAGTGACATTAAATGGATTATGGGATAGTAACATTTAGAGACATGTCATAAAAATTTCATTGGATGGTTCCTGCTGGTATTGAGAAATTGTGTCATCAGGGATATTTTTATTTCATGTTTACCATTTTTTCCTCTCTCTAGGACTGGAAAACTTTTTAAAGAAAAGGGAATTCTTTGTTTTCCATTGTAGCCTATGAGGAACCATGTACATTTTGTAACGCTTCTGGAAAAAGATAGTGTCCCCAGCAAGCGACTAACGCGAGTGTCCATTAAGGTACTGTAACTGTTATTTTAACATTGGAGAGGAGTGCCTGGCAAACTCTCTCAGTACAAAAGAGAGGCATTGTGCCTGTTTCACACGCAAGGAACTCTTCAGCATTTTCTTCACATTTGAACTCATTTTTATCTCTTATTGGAGCAGGATTCAGTCAGGCAGCAGTGAAGTTCAGCCAAACGTGTCTGTCCCTCTTATCCAGTAACCGTGCAGCCTTGGCAGAAATCCCCTCCCCACTCACTTAGCTGTATCAATACGGTTGAGAGACACTGTATCAGTCAACATGTTGAAATAAAATAGATCTTTAGACCTTTTCCTAAATTCACGCTTGATAACGTGCTGAAATTATAATCTGGTTCTTTATGGACGTTATCATCACACCATGAAAGAAAAGTTTCTCAATATCAAGTAATTCCCCTCTATTGCCCTTCCCAGTAGTTACAGGAAATGTTATCATTTTGCATACATTCAATTGTATAGATAGGCCTTAAGCGTCTATCAGAGTCCAAAACATGTACACGTATGCACAGCAGTGTTCTAGAATGTTGTACCGTTGGCTTTCATACTTTTGGAATTCTCAGCATGGCTCAAGCAATTTCTTTGTGGACAGTGGTCTCAAAGCCACGTAGCTATGTCACAATGGGACCCTGGACTATCTCGTCTCTGCATCTGTGGATTCTGAATTACGCTTTAGTCAGTGCTTAGAGTTTTTGATCTATGGTTGCCTGTGTAGACATTTTCTAGAGTGTAGGTATTTTACCCCTTAGGTACTACTGTACACCTCTGCTTTGATTATGATATTGACTGCATCTACAGTGCTCTGCCAATGCCATAGTCCAGAAGGCCACTCATCTATGCACAGTCCCTACTGTGTGAGTGCAATCTCAGCTGAAAAATCCTGTAATTCCATGGCACTATTAAGCAGGCCCCTAGTTGTCTAAGTATTTTCTATGGAGCATCACGACTGTGAGGGAATTACTTTTATGACAAATAACTGTGCAGTCCAAGGGTCTTGCCTCTGAGGTTGTCGCCACACTGGCACTTTAAAGAACAACAGGGCAAAGAGCAGCAAATAAAGACAAATGCTCTGTGTCAGTTCTTTAGCACCACTTTTCTGCTGCTCTCTGCTGTTTTAAAAAAAAGTAAACAGTGCTGTGTGATTTTTCATAACACCATTATGGATGAGGAGGAGGCTGCAGGCCGCTGATACTACTTTGCCGGTGCACAGACAGCGGTTTACACACCTCCTGTGTCATATCAGGGTGTTCTCTAGTACTCTGCCCGCCGAGGAGCCACATTGTTTCTTCATTGGGATCATTATGTGTAGTGTCAGTCGTTGTTTTGGAGCAGGTATTGTTTTTGCCAAGCTGAATTGTCAGTGGTGTAGGCAGCAATCTTGCCATATGTATGCAAATGAGAATAGCAGAGAGACATGTACTATATATGAATACTTTAGAACATTTATACATTTGAATACCCATATCAATCACCCTGGCACAACGATAGATACTCTATGCTTTGTTTCAGAAGGGTTTTAACTGAGAGATATTTGACACAGACAATCCCTCAGGTCCATTCTCCAGTATAGTGTCAGGTCCAATGGTTTATTTATAGTGTTTTTAGACAGAACTGTGTGGGACTGAGGGACCAAAGGGTTTCAACAGAGGGTTTCTTTTCAATGAAAGAGGACATCCCTGACTGTCCATTCCTGTCAGCTCTAACCCTTTGACCTTCTTTTACACAAATTGGTTGTTTGTACAGCATCATGTTTTATTCCACGTGTTCTAAAAACATGAACTAGCTGACAGCAGCACAAAACTTGCTAAAAAAAAAACATTGAGCATTGAGCATCTTGTTCAAGCAGTCAATTCAAGCAGACAGATAACATGCACCTAAAGAAGTTATGAAGTAGCCCTTTCCTGCAGTCAAATGACCTAGTGGCCTCATGGGTGGAATGTTATTCATATTTTTCATAATTTTATAAATCATCAACATTATTTTAAAAAAAACGCCGAAAATCCAGTGTTTCTATGTCAAACTGTTTTGTTATATTTCAGTCTTCTGTGATGTATATAAAGTGTAATATTACGATGCAAACTCAAAATGTAACACATTTCAACTCTATATCTGACATGGTACAGGTGTCTTCTTTTTATTAAGCCCATAACCATGTGTGTGAGGTGTACTTTAATTTAGTTTAGTTTATTAATTCGACCATTTAAAAAAACGAGCACACATGAAACTTGAAAAAGCCATACATGCACATGAGTAAAATCATCAAGGATAACACAATAAAGTCTGGGACTTATTTCCATTGTGGTCCTCTTGAAACAAGATGGCTAGACAAGATGGAACACGGTTGAACAAAGTATGACAGCGAGATGATAAAACATAAAAACAAAGAGGAAGAACATCTATCTCATCATTGCAGTTACATCGTAGGGTATACTTTTGTATACACTCTGTGTGACCCTGATTTAGCCCACTGCAGTGAAAGGTTAATCTGTTGAAAAGTTTAGACCAGGACAGAGGGTCCTTGTACTTCAGCTCAAGCATTGAACTTGTTGAACTGTCAGTATTCTTGAATACGTAAGAAGCAAAAAATATTTTAAAAAATATTTACCCCAATGAATCAGTGGGGTAATATTGATCATATTTGTATTATATATACCTCACATACGACCCATAATAAGACTAAGCAATTAGCCCATTAAATGTTTTTCTGACACCATAAAGACGATTTAGCAATATGTTAAGTTACAGTAAAAGAAAGGAATAAGAATTGCAATATCAAAAGCAAATATTTAATTAACATTGTAAAATGAATAACTCACATTCAAGGCATAAGTGTAAGTTACCAAGCATTAACAAGCATTACAAGACATTATTCTAGGCATGATCAGAGAGAGAGAGAGAAACCATAGCCTGAAAGGCCATGCCCCAATAAGTCCATGGGGAGGAAAGAGAGAGTGTAGGTATCTCACCAGCACAGGTCTCACCAGAAAGAGAAGCTAAGACCCTTTTATAAACATTTTACCATGTTTAGATTTAAAGTCTGAGTTGTTTGCCAGTAGTATTACTGTAAAGTTAACCTCCAATCAGATATCAGACCTACAGGATGTAAAGAAAACAGAATGGGGATTGGCAAGAGCTACACAGAGAAGGCTGAATTCCTGAGAAGGCAATAAAACCTCTTGCATACAGTTGATAAGAGTCACTTCGGGGGCTGGCCCGCCCTACAGTAGCTCATCGTTTTACTGAAGTACTATATCCCAGCTAGCAACACTACAATGGCCCAATAACCCAACAATTAAAATCAGCCTACCTCCTAATGCATCTGTCTGCACTCTCCTGTTTTTTTTTTTATTCATAAAAGGTGAAAAAGCCAAAAAAGGCAATTTGTGTTAAAAGGCTTTTTATTTGCTGAGAGGCATTTGGTCAGCTCTAAGAGATCAGTCTACAGCTGGAGGTGTTGTGGTCTCACAGACCGTAGATTGGATTTCAATAAAACAAATCTCCTATTCTTACAGGATGGTAAATCATGTCTGCCACCTTTTACCTCCTGCCATTAGGGGATGGGAAAGGAGAATTCTGTCCAGATCTTTTCATTAAGTATTGTCTGAATTGAGGTATTTGCAGACTTTGAAGTTGGAAATACAGTGTGTTTGTAATGTAATAACATAGTTATTAAGGTTAGCTAAACATCCAATATGTATACATTTGTAAGTAGATAAAGTGAGATAGTTAATTTGTTTTGCCCTTGTACAGTAGTTACATTATGACATCTTCTACATCAAGGCAGCTCCATCTCAGTATTTCTTGCTTCATCATTCAGTTAGTTAACACCCTAGCTGTATTCCACTCATATTGCCTCAATCCTGTGCTTTAGCTACAGTATGTTGGGAAATATGTCAGAGCTAGATGTGGGCTTTTGGCTTAGAGGCACAAAAATCCTTGGGGTGCGGTACAAACTGTGTTGTTCCTGCATCATTTCCTTACTCAAACATGGTGTGACACGGTCCCTCCTTGGGAACAGATTCAATTGAAGGCCGATTAAGAGCAACACCACACAACAACCAGCTTGTGTACATATCTGAGCATTGGAACTATTGCATTATTAACTATGCTTTATGTGAGGGCTTCTAACAACTGCTTTCCAAGCAATCACAGCAAGAGGTCAGGTTTGTGTTTTTTCTTCAGAATGCACTTAAATTGAAGACGAGGGAATTATTTTGATCTTTTAACACTTTGTTATCGTTGTACCACTGGGGGAAATGCTCTGATTTTGCAAGTATTTTTGAGAGCAACAACTTACCCACTTGGTGGGAGAAAGAAGGCTTACAAATTACAGCCCCCCCCCCCCCCCCCATAGGGTGGGCCTGTAATTTGTAAGCCTTCTTTCCCCCACCATTTATTGGAATACAAATATGCTAAATAAAAACCACATGCCCCAGAAGGCATTGTTATTTTCTTTCCACATAGTTGAGATTAAAGAAAAGTTGGATGAATTGGGATCACTAGATGACTCAGTTGGGATCAGAGGGATGTAGCTCAGTTGATAGAGCATGGCGTTTGCAACGCCAGGGTTGTGGGTTCGATTCCCACGGGGGGCCAGTATAAAAAAAAAAAAAATGTATTCACTAACTGTAAGTCGCTCTGGATAAGAGCGTCTGCTAAATGACTAAAATGTAAAAAAATTACTCAACAGAATGTCACAATGTTCTGGCGCTGTAGACACAGCAAGTTATGGTACTATCCGTTTGATGGTTTCTGGTGGAATGAATTTCAAAGAATACACTATTGTAAAACAAGTTTGACCAGAAACAAATACAAGGCAAATTGAATATCCTGATTCACAACAGTCTGCATTCTTTGGACTTTAGACAATTCATTGTGAAAAACACAATGGTATCAATTCAAATGAACATGGACTGCTAGAATTCAACCTATTAATAGTGTGTTGTATCCGAAGCATGTGTTATTTATGTAGCAATTGTGAAGCATACAGTCTGCTGATGGCTTTCTTTGTTTAATTATTAATATTCTGAGCAATACTTTACATTTCTTGGAAGGTTTGACACACTGCACAGCATAAGTACTCTTCGTGTACTGCTCTCATTTATACAGATAGGAAAATGTCCCCTGTTGCTCTTATACTGTAAGTGGAAATGTTTTTGCTAATGTTTTCAAGGAATTGCAGAAGCTTATGAAAGCTACATGCAAATAGCAAAATAATGACCTCCCAAGTGCTGCAAATAAGGGAGTCCTCCCTCATACTGGTGCATTTTAAACATGGGGACTTGCCTGGGTGATTGACAGAACGTCAGCTGAAAGGGCAGAAAAGGCAAAGAATGATATGAACATGTTTATTTAGTGTTGAAGTGCTATCCAGGAGCACACTGGTGGACACGCTATCCATGCTAGAAGAGCAGGAAAATATGACTCCTGACGTGAATAATTGACAACTATATTCAAGGGAAGTAGGCCAACAGAATGGCTTAGTGTGTATATATATATATATATATATATATATATATATATATATATATATATATATATATATATATACATATGTATATAATCCACTATAGAGTACTGTGTATGAGGCGAGCAGCATTATCTAGTCTGCCTTACAAATGTACAAATCATCACGCCATCAAATATCTGCTGTCAAATACACATCAGTCACAGCAGATTATGAAAAGTCTCTTCTGTGCTTGCCATGTTAAAAAGGTCAGCAATTTAAAGGGATAGTTCGGGATTTTGGCAATGAAGCCAGAGTCAGATGAACTTGTGGAAATCATTTTAAGCTAATTAGTATTGGCTCGCAAAACTACCTCTAACTTCCTTCATACTGGACACAGATACATAAAAATCGTATCCACGAGTTCATCTGACTCTGGGGAAGTAGATGGCTTCATTGCCAAAATCCCTAACAATCCCTTTAAACTATCTTGAAGAATCCAAATAGTCTGTTTCATACAGTCATTTTAACAATGGAAATGTCCATATACTGTATGGCAGGCGAGTTATGATGTACTGTACCAGTGAACCTTGGATGTGATTCAATTTCCTATGAATGCAATATTTTTTTTATTTCGTTATTTATCCATGTGAATCATGTTGAGATAAATATCTATTTTACATTTTAGTCATTTAGCAGACACTCTTATCCAGAGCGACTTACAGTTAGTGAATGCATACATTTCTTTAATTTTTTCCTACCCCCTGTGGGAATCAAACCCACAACCCTGGCGTTACAAACGCCATGCTCTATCAACTGAGCTACATCCCTGCCGGCCATTCCCTCCCCTACCATGGAAGACGCTGGGCCAATTGCGCGCCGCCCCATGGGTCTCCCGGTCGCGCCGGCTACAACAGAGCCTGGATCGAACCAGGATCTCTAGTGGCACAGCTAGCACTGCGATGCAGTGCCTTAGACCACTGCGCCACTCGGGAGTTTTACAAGGGAGCACTGGCACAATTGTCATTGTGTGAAATACTCTTTATTTTTACTGTATTTTCTACAAGGGAATTCAAACATCCATGTCAAGTATGGTTGGGGGGGGGGGGGGGGGGGGGGGGTGTTGATGTTGATGCTGTATTCTCGACCTCACAGAAAGGGTATTGCTGCATTCTTTGACCTCATTATATGGAGTTGAATTACTGCGCACGACTCCAATTGTTCAGTTTTTATTGGGTTTTATGATGAGGAAACACATTCTATAGTAATCCAGCTGGTGCGCGACACCACAGTGAGTAGGGGTTTGAGAGACATGATGATGTAAGTAATGAAGCCTGTAATATCACTCCCCTGGATGGTCTACGAGCTTTAACTGTCCACTGCCAACATCTAGTCACCACTGATAACACCCACTGTGTTTCAGCTGGTGCTTTTATCAGGGAACAGATGATGATGGTACCATTCTGTTAGTGATATGAGGCACTGATGTTCTAGCCTAGTTTCAGATATGTTAGTGCTTTAGCCAATCACTCTGACTATGGCTGCCATGCCATATGTCTGGCATAGCATGGCATGACAACGAAGGTCAGAGGAGTTGGCTACTAAATGACATGCATACAAATGGGAACAGTCTACTCGTATTCTGGTTGATTGGAGAAGTGGCCTGTGTAGCTCAGTTGGTAGAGCTTGGCGCTTGCAATGCCAGGGTTGTGGGTTTGATTCCCACGAGGGGCAAGTATGAAAATGTATTCATTAACTGTAAGTCGCTCTGGATAAGAGCGTCTGCTAAATGACTAAAATGTAAATTATTAATACTCCAACTTGTTACTTGTAGTTCTAGTCAATACTTTTGGATATTCAATCTATATTATTGCAATTATTACTGGAATATTTATTGATCAACCTACTTCTAAATGAGGATCAGAACAGGCTTCTTGAATAATTTCCTATATATTTAAACAGTACAGAAATTGTGTCATCAACAGCACTCTTGGACATCTTGATAGTTGAGCAGTTTTATAGTAGTGTCTCTGTTTATAGTGCTCCGAGCTGGCAGAGGCTGCACCGCTTTAGGATTATTCTATTTGACACTCATGAAACGGTAGCTGCATGAAACAGTAGCTTTTATAAGGTGAAGAAAGGGATTTTTGTGCTGTGTTTTAGCTTTAAACTGTCTACTCCTTTGTTCTGATGTTCATTATGGTGGTTATACCACAAGACAAACCAAGGCAACACACTGGGTCCAGACAGAGTATAATGAGATTCTCACAGACAGGAAGTGTTTCAGCGTTGCTTTAGCTTGCCTTAGCTTGGTTACATCCCAATACAAAGAACCATGAGAAGGAGAATGTAGGCATGTATATTCTGATGTTGATAGCCTTACATTGTGAACCATGTAGTAGTTCATTACATTTTTACAAGTACTTGGCAGCTAAATGCTGAATTGCAGTACATAGTACATACAAGTAAACAAATCTCAAGATGCTTAAAAAGCAAAACAAATAACAATAAAAAATATGAATAACATGAGTATAGGTCTGGACTGCAAAATTCGGAGTACTTCAAGCCTCAAACAGATGGTGCAACAGTCAATAGCACAAGGCTTAAGCAGAGGGAGGTGCAGGTGCAGGTGGTGAACAGGGGGAGCTGAGAAGCCAGATCAGGTCGTCCGGGGGCAGGTACCACAAGCCGGGTGTCTCACCATCTGCGTCTTCTCCGTGCGGTAGGACACTTGTAGGATAAGATCGATGCAGTTATTTTTTTTATCACCCCACTTACTCAAGATACAGTCCACTCATAACTTTGGAGGAATGCTTTTGAGCTATGAATTTCTCACTGCCAACTTGCCACTGCATCAGACCTTGAATAACTATAACTATGGGCTTAACTATAGTTTTAACTATGCTTTGTGGAAAGTAAGAACAAATAGTTACTTTAGAAGTGACTACAACTATTTGAATACAAATCACAAAAACTATTTTAATACAGATCTCAGAAAGTAATTAAAATGAGGCCTCCCGAGTAGCGCAGTGGTGTAAGGCACTGCATCGCAGTGCTACAGGCGTCACTACAGACCCGGATTCGATCCCAGGCTGTGTCGCAACCGGCCATGACCGGGATACCCAAGAGGCGGTGCACAATCGGCCCAGCATCATCCGGGTTAGGGGAGGGTTTGGCTGGCCGGGATGTCCTTGTCCCATTGCTCTCTAGCGACTCTTTGTGGCGGGCTGGGTACATGCACGCTGACTCGTGTCGCCAGTTGTACAGTGTTTCCTCTGAACATTGGTGCGGCTGGCTTCCGGGTTAAGCGAGCAGTGTGTCAAGAAGCAGTGTGGCTTGGCAGGGTCGTGTTTCGGAGGACGCATGGCTCTCGACCTTCGCATCTCCCGATTCCGTACAGGAGTTGCAGTGATGGGACAAGACTGTAACTACAAAAAGGGTGTCACGCCCTGGCTCTGGGGACTCTTATATGTTGAGCCAGGGTGTGTAGGGTCTATGTTTTGTGTTCTATGTTCAGTTTCTAGTTCATGTGTTTTCTAGGTTGGCCGGGGTGGTTCTCAATCAGAGGCAACGAGAATCAGCTGTTGCTTGTTGTCTCTGATTGGGAGCAATACTTAGGCAGCCTGTTGTGCACTTGTGTTTTGTGGGATCTTGTTCCGTGTTGGTTTGTGTTCATGACCGATGACTTCACGTTTCGTTTGTTGTTTTGTATTTTGTATCGTGTTGCCAGTACACTATTAAAAAGATGTACGCATATCACGCTGCGCCTTGGTCCACTCATTTCGACGATCGTGACAAAGGGGTAAAAAATGAACTACTTTTGTAAACAATTTGAATATATATCTGAGAAAGCAACTGCTTTTTACAAATATTTGAATATTTGAAACACAACCATTCTTTAAAAAAAATTCTGATCCACTCTTTCGACCAGCAAAATAAAGTTCTGAACCGGTTCGAATCTCCCCAAAAAGTAATGGTCTATATTGCTCCTTTCTGTTCCTTTTTAAACCTCTGAAATCGACATGTTTTTACATTTAGCTCGACATTAAATTACTTCACCAATCAGTGCAGATAGAGCAGCTTGCTATGAACTTGTCTGTCCAATGTTTAAATTCAATAGACAGACAAGTGTAGGGCACAAGATGCGACTAACATTTTGCGGGTGGGGAGAGAGCGAGAGAGGGTGGAGGAGGAGGTTTGGCTTTAAGCACTGGGCATCTTGTGATGACATGCATTATCTGAATTAGGCCCACATAATTATACCTAAAGAGGAGCGGCTTCTGTTTGTATTTATTTATTTATTTTTATTTAACCCTTGTTTGACCAGGTAACTTGACTGAGAACACATTCTCATTTACAGCAACGACCTGGGGAAAAGTTACAGGGGAGATGAGGGGGGGATGAATGAGCCAATTGGAATTCTATGAAGGAACTTTGAATGTCTTTGAACTTCAGAGAGTTGGCTTAACGTTGGACCAGAGCTAGCTAGCTAGCTAGCTAACAAGCTTGTGTGTTAAATAAAAACACGTCTTACCTGTTTGTAGTTAATAAATCCAATGTGAAACATGATAACTATGGTATCCTTAACTAGCATAAAAAAAAACGGATAATCCATATTCTTCTCAAATAAAAGATTTCTCTCCCTAATTTCTGAATCACGCTTGTAATGTCAGTAGGCTAAAGTAGCCTATGCTTCGGAGGGGGAGGGGCAGATAGCCTACATGCACACACACTGGCAAAGATTGTCAGCTGTCAGGCACACACTGGAATATGTTTGTGACAGAGTGAGGGATTTGCATTTTTTTGTGGGACAGAAATGCTTGGAAAGTGAAATAACGTTAATAACTGGTTCCCATGCTTTTAAGATAACGGTTCTGTTCCGGAACCGTATAGATCACTTTCGTTCCTGGTTCTGATTCTGTTCCTCGAAAAATGCCATTCTTTTACGGTTTTTGGTTCTGTTTCCCAAACTGGTTCCAACCCCTGATTTGAACACCAAACCATGTGCTTATCATCACATATTTTTTATAATTCAACTAACTGTTTTAGTTATTGGTTCTTCGTCAAATATTTGGCAGCCATCAAATACATATTCTTTGTTTGAAAATTACTTGCAAATATTCAAATATTATTTGGTTTTCAAAGAGGTATTCAAAATACTTTCAAATATTTTTTGATTTTCTGAGATCTGTATTTGAATATCAAAGAAAATAGTTGCCTTTTAGTTTAAACTATATAAACTATATTCGACTACCTTGAGTATTTAAAAAGGTCTGCACTGCCCAGGTCTGTACTGCATTGTAATCCCCTTTTTGGATCAAGGAGACCGTAGAAACATCCAATCAAAACAGCTAGCTAGCTAGTAGCTAGCATTGTTAGCTAGCCATCTTGAAAAGCTGATTTGCCATTCATTCTTGGGTAGGAAACATTTTTTTTTAATCCAGACTAAATCTATACATGTTTGGCTATTCAAAAACATTACAAAAAACACATACAATTATTACATATTTCTAAAATATACAGGAGCTCTGTGCCTGCCAATGGGCGCAATGGCAACTAAGGTCCAGGGCAGTTCCGTTGGTAGGTCAACCTGAGCATCCACAAATAAAGTTAGTTATTTCTGAATTAAACCACATTCATAATTATCATTAAGATCTATTTGTTGGATTTCAGGCTTTATTTTAAATGTTTAAGTAGGACATTGTATGGATTTTCACCATTACAGAGTATGATGCCAAGTCTCAAAAAAGGCTTTTCAGTCAATCATATTTCATGGCTTTTTGAAAAGGCTCACATAGCTTGTTTTTCCACTCACAGCTGTCACCCAGTGTTAGTTATGAAGATGAGAGGTTACTCTGTAATGGGATGGTGTGGGGAAACGTTCTCTGTAAAGCTAACATTCATCAAGGTTTTACATGGTCTATAATAGTTTTGTCTCTTTTCATTGTCAGTATCCTTTTTTAGCGTTATGATATCCGTAACATCCATGACGTTTTTTTCTCACCCACCTACACACAATACCCCATAATAACAAAGTGAAAACATGTTTTTAGCGTTTTATTTGCAAATGTATTGAAAATTAAATACAGAAATATCTAATTTAAGTAAGTATTCACACCCCTGATTCAATACTTTGTAGAAGCAGATTTGACAGCGATAACAGCTGTGAGTCTTTCTGGGTAAGTCTCTAAGAGCTTTCCACACCTGGATTGTGCAACATTTGCGCATTATTCTTTTCAAAATACTTCAAGCTCTGTAAAATGGGTTGTTGATCATTGCCAGACAACCATTTTCAGGTCTTGCCATAGATGTTCAAGTAGATTTCAATCAAAACTATAACAAGGCCACTCAGGAACATTCATTCTCTTCTTGGTAAGAAACTGCAGTGTAGATTTGGCCTTGTGTTCTATGTTATTGTCCTGCTGAAAGGTGAATTCATCTCCCAGTGTCTGGTGGAAAGCAGACTGAACCAGGTTTCTTCTAGGATTTTGTCTGTGCCTAGCTCCATTCCCTTTCTTTTTTATCCTAAAAAACTCCCCAGTCCTTATCCATTACAAGCATACCCATAACATGATGCTGCCACCACTATGCTTGAAAATATGAAGAGTGGTACTTAGTAATGTGTTGAATTGGATTTGCCCCAAACATACCACTTTGTATTCCGGACAGAAAGTTAATTGCTTTGCCACATTTAAAAAAAGTAGTACTTTAGTGCAAATAGGATGCATGTTTTGGAATATTTTTATTCTGTACAGGCTTTCTTCTTTTCACTCTGTCAAATAGGTTACTATTGTGGAGTAACTGCAATGTTGTTGAGCCATCCTCAGTTTTCTCCTATCACAGTCATTAAACTCTGTAACTTATTTAAAGTCACCATTGGCCTCATGGTGAAATCCTTGAGCAGTTTCCATCCTCTCCGACAACTGATTTAGGAAGGACGTCTATATCTTTGTAGTGACTGGGTGTATTCATACACCATCCAAAGTGTAATTAATAAGTTCACCATGCTCAAAGGGATGTTGAAAGTCTTCTTTTTTTTATTTCATCTACCATTAGGTGCCCTTCTTTGCAAGGCATTGGAAAACCTCCCTGTTGTTTGTAGTTGAATCTGTGTTTGAAATTCACTACTTGACTGAGGGACATTATAGATAATTGTGTGGGATACAGAGATGAGATAGTCATAAAAAAAATATGTTAACACTATTATTGCACACAGAGTGAGTCCATGCAACTTATAATGTGACTTGTTAAGCACATTTTTTATCCTGAATTTATTTAGGCTTGCCATAAAAGGGGTTGAATACTTATTGACTCAAGACATTTCAGCTTTAAATGTTTTTTTTATTTGTAATAATTTCAAAATACATAATTCCACTTATGTGGTATTGTGTGTAGGCCATTCACAAAAAAAATACGCAATTCAATCCATTTTAAATTCAGGCTGTAATACAACAAAATGTGGAAAAAGTCAAGGGGTGTGAATACTTTTTGAAGGCACTGTATATAAAGAAATGCAAAAAATCCTATTAGGGTGTCTGGTCATGTATACTATTCAGACTACCTATCATTATGTAATCCTAAGGTACTATGCCTTCTGCTGGCATTTTTTAAACATTCCAAATTACAACAAATGTGTTATGATAGATTTTGGTCAAGACATCTTTAAGATTAGAATGTCTATTTCAGACTCTGAAACATCCATAACGGAGGGTGTAACATCCATAGTGGTCATTTTTTGCTCTCTAAAGTAAGAATTGAAAATACTTTCTTTTATTGTATATTTTTTGTTCAGCCAAGCCTTTTCTTCATGTTTTGACCTAAGACTAGCAAACTCACAGACCATTGGTAATATGCTCAGTCTCCCCAAAAAGCGTGTCCATTTCATGAAACATCCATAACACTTTTTATTAGCTTTTTTTCTCCAACATGCCAATATTTAGAAGTCCGCTTTTTTTGTGTATACATAAGGTTGCAAGGGGAGTGTATATTACTGTTAACGTTGTAAGTTTAAGAGTAAACTACCAGAATTTTGGTAACTTTCAAGGATTCTTTGTAATTTATCACAAGACATCTAGTGGCCCTTTTGGGTGTCTGTAATTATCTCTGGCCCTCTGTGTGGACTTATCACATGTAAAATATACCAAATAATAAAATAAGATTGTTTTAAAATAACAAAATAGATGACAAAGCTGTAAAACATGATCCTAAATATAAACTGTCAACCATTTGTGTTTAATATGAGGGTTTCAGCATGAAATATCCTTTATATGTTTTTTACACACTTTTATTTATTTTACAATGTCAATGTTTTTGTTGTAAATGTTTTGACGCCAAACTGGTGGCAATTGTGAAAAAAGTCAATAGTTGGAAGAGTTGCATTGATTGCCATTGATTACCATTGATTACCTGTTAATAACCAAAATTACTGAAGATTCTGGTAACTTTCGTAAATTACCTGTAGCTTTGCAACCCTAGATATACACTCCCTCCAAGAGGTACTATAGACACACACATCAAAAGTTTCATTTCTATTTTCTTTGTCCATTCTGTGAGACATTAAAGTTGTGATTTTGCGTGCCATTATGCTGAAATCACCCTCCATTCTTATATGTAGCTATTTTATGTACTTCCTTACAACAGTTTTGAATGTTTCTGTTCCCATTCATGGATGTGCTTTACCCTGAGAGGGACTGTTGTAATGCTGTCATGGTGTGAACTGGCTGTGGGTGTTCCGTGAACCTTTCTATTACATCAGACTGTGTTTGGCAGGACAATGAGAGGGAGAGAAATCCCAGTTAAGAATCCAAAGTAAATAAATGTCCAGTAGACCATGTCTGTAAAAACCTTTATCACAGTTGAAGTTCATATGGTTTGTGATTAATTAGGACACCTGTAGTCATTACTGAAGCATTACGAATGCTCAGTAAAATACAATAGCTGATAATTATACAGTAGCTTATGTAATAACTCATTCTGTCATTCTCTCAACTCTATTGAGGCATAGTGTTTTGTACATTTTGAGCCTACCTTTGTCTCATAAGTATGTGTTATTATTACCATAATAAGATATCACCATAGGCATATGCTATGATGTATGTATCCTGGTAAGTATACTGTAGGTATACATCATTCAGGAAAGCTAATCAATGGTCAGTTATCTGACCTCCATTGCTCACCATGCACCATTTGGTACAATATCATGCCATGTCTCCATTTGACCAAGTCACACTACAAATTAAAGGAATTGTACATCGCAAAGCTTCTCACAGAACAGCCCTCAGGGTACAAAGCTATACTGAAAAAAAAAACTAAACGCAGCATGCAACAATTTCAAATATTTTACTGAGTTACAGTTCATATAAGGAAATCAGTCAATTGAAATAAATAAATTAGGCCCAAATCTATGTATTTCACATGACTGGGAATACAGATATGAATCTGTTGGTCACAGATCCCTTAAAAAAAGGTAGGGGCGTGGATCAGAAAACCAGTCAGTATCTGGTATGACCACCATTTGCTTCATGCAGCGCGACACATCTCCTTTTCATAGAGTTGATCAGGCTGTTGATTGTGGCCTGTGGAATGTTGTCCCACTCCTCGTCAATGGCTGTGCGAAGTTGCTGGATATTGGCGGGAACTGGAACACGCTGTCTAATTCTCTAAAACGATGTTGGAGGGGGCTTATGGTAGAGAAATGAACATTACATTCTCTGTCAACAGCTCTGGTGGACATTCCTGCAGTCAGCATGCCAACTGCACGCACCCTCAAAACCTGAGACATCTGTGGCATTGTGTTGTGTGACAAAGCTGCACATTTTAGAATGGCCTTTTGTTGTGCCCAGCACAAGGTGCACCTGTGTAATGATAATGCTGTTTAATCAGCTTCTTAATTTGCCACACCTGTTAGGTGGATGGATTATCTTGGCAAAGGAGAAATGCTCACTAACAGGGATGTAAACAAATTTGTGCACAACATTTGAGAGAAATAAGCTTTTTGTGCATATGGAACATTTCTAGGATATTTTATTTCAGCTCATGAAACATGGGACCAACACTTTACATGTTGTATTCATATCTTTGTTCAGAGTATTTAAATGTTGCAGTTATCTTTTGACCCTTTGCGTAAATTAAACACTCCTGCCATAATGCCGAAAATGTAACTACTTTGAAACATGATTTGTGTGTCATTCATTTGTAATTCACGGTGGTATAATATACAGTCAGTCTTCATTACATTTTAATGAGGACAAATAGAAACTGAAACTGTCTTGCATGAACCGAACAAATGTAATTAAAGCAATTCAATTCTTTACAGATGTATTATTATATCAACAAATTATATTTACAGATATAGCTATATATAGACAAGGCATACAAGGTTATGCATGTGATTGAGGTGGTCCAAATGAATAGTTGATCTTGCAACCAGCTCTTCCAGCTGTTGCTAAAGGAAATAAATATTGTCAATAAGCAGAGTGAGGAAATATAGCTTCAATCTTGAGGGAGAGGGATTAATTAGAGGACACTGATTGAAATAAATAAATATATTAAATGTGACCCACTCAGACAAATCCAGGCTTAAGTCTCAGACCTTATTTTCAGAAAGTGAAAAAAATACAATATTCCCATATTGATTTCCTGCTCCTAGTGTTTTGAAACATATGATTATTGCATTACTCAAGTGTGTCTTTGAAATGTAGTATTACAATTCAGTTAGCAAGAACTGAAGGAGACATTCAGTGCTGCTTCTGCCTCTGTTTCGATAGTGAAATGCTAACAAGAGCCTGGTTGTGGCGTAATGGGATGGTGTGGGTTATTATATTATTATATACTTCTACTCTATGAATAAACATGTATATACCCGAGGGACATAGGATTATTGCAGCTTGTTTTTTATAGAAGCTTTGCAAATGGTACATTGCATTACTTAACATGTCATATTGCTGTAATACCTTTCTATCCAGTGTACACAGCGTTTCCAGAGGCAGCTTCTGACATTTGCCTCAGACTTATTCTGTATTCTTCTCTCAGACTCTGTGGCAAGCTGCATACATCTTACTGCCTGCCCCCACTGTGTCCATTTACATATCTACTTCCTCTCCCTGCTACTCAAAACCAAATACAGTGAGGGAAAACAGTATTTGATCCCCTGCTGATTTTGTACGTTTGCCCACTGACAAAGACATGATCAGTCTATAATTTTAATGGTAGGTTTATTTGAACAGTGAGAGACAGAATAACAACAAAAAAATCCAGAAAAACGCATGCCAAAATTTTTTGAAATTGATTTGCATTTTAATGAGGGAAATAAGTATTTGACCCCTCTGCAAAACATGACTTAGTACTTGGCTGCAAAACCCTTGTTGGCAATCACAGAGGTCAGAAGTTTCTTGTAGTTAGCCACCAGGTTTGCACACATCTCAGGAGGGATTTTGTCCCACTCCTCTTTGCAGATCTTCTCCAAGTCATTAAGGTTTCGAGGCTGACGTTTGGCAACTCGAACCTTCAGCTCCCTCCACAGATTTTCTATGGGATTAAGGTCTGGAGACTGGCTAGGCCACTCCAGGACCTTAATGTGCTTCTTCTTGAGCCACTCCTTTGTTGCCTTGGCCGTGTGTTTTGGGTCATTGTCATGCTGGAATACCCATCCACGACCCATTTTCAATGCCCTGGCTGAGGGAAGGAGGTTCTCACCCAAGATTTGACGGTACATGGCCCCGTCCATTGTCCCTTTGATGCGGTGAAGTTGTCCTGTCCCCTTAGCAGAAAAACACCCCCAAAGCATAATGATTCCACCTCCATGTTCTTGGGGTCATAGGCAGCATTCCTCCTCCTCCAAACACGGCGAGTTGAGTTGATGCCAAAGAGCTCGATTTTGGTCTCATCTGACCACAAGACTTTCACCCAGTTCTCCTCTGAATCATTCAGATGTTCATTGGCAAACGTCAGACGGGCCTGTATATGTGCTTTCTTGAGCAGGGGGACCTTGCGGGCGCTGCAGGATTTCAGTCCTTCACGGCGTAGTGTGTTACCAATTGTTTTCTTGGTGACTATGGTCCCAGCTGCCTTGAGATCATTGACAAGATCCTCCCGTGTAGTTCTGGGCTGATTCCTCACCGTTCTCATGATCATTGCAACTCCACAAGGTGAGATCTTGCATGGAGCCCCAGGCTGAGGGAGATTGACAGTTATTTTGTGTTTCTTCCATTTGCAAATAATCGCACCAACTGTTGTCACCTTCTCACCAAGCTGCTTGGCGATGGTCTTGTAGCCCATTCCAGCCTTGTGTAGGTCTACAATCTTGTCCCTGACATCCTTGGAGAGCTCTTTGGTCTTGGCCATGGTGGAGAGTTTGGAATCTGATTGATTGATTGCTTCTGTGGACAAGTGTCTTTTATACAGGTAACAAACTGAGATTAGGAGCACTCCCTTTAAGAGTGTGCTCCTAATCTCAGCTCATTACCTGTATAAAAGACACCTGGGAGCCAGAAATCTTTCTGATTGAGAGGGGGTCAAGTACTTATTTCCCTCATTAAAATGCAAATCAATTTATAACATTTTTTAAATGCGTTTTTCTGGATTTTTTTGTTGTTATTCTGTCTCTCACTGTTGAAATAAACCTACCATTAAAATTATAGATTGATAATTTCTTTGTCAGTGGGCAAACGTACAAAATCAGCAGGGGATCAAATACTTTTTTATCCCTCATTGTACATCTCCCATTTGGCACTGTTCATCAAAACAATTAGGAAATTAAACAAATTCCCCAATTTAATCAATTAAAGAAAAAGACAAAACGCAATGCGGGTTCATTCAGATTGTTTATGTTGTATTCCAAGGAAAGGTGTGGTTCTGTGTATATCACAGGAGGCTGCTGAGGGGAGAACGGCTCATAATAATATCCGGAACGGAGCAAATGGAATGACATGGAAACCATGTGTTTGATGTATTTGTTATCATTCCACTTATTCCACTCCAGTCATTAGAACAAGAGCCCGTTCTCCCCAATTAAGGTGCAACCAACCTCCTGTGGTGTATATATTTATTATTCAGTCCTCTCAAAAAAACGTGTTGTTTTGGGGGGTTGGTGTTGAGCAGGCAAGATGAAAGGGAAATCTGTAATTCAAATTTCAACAATGCAGCAATTGATTGTGTCAGCCACTGAATAAATCAGTAATTGGATCATATTTGTCTTTCAACAGCAGAAGAATGACTATATGTAATACATATTCAAAGACTGACTATAACAAAAGCCCTGCATCAAAATTACCATGTAATGTTTAAAAGTTCACCATTAACTACTTTTCTACTAAACATAGAGAGCAGTTTCCTGAATAAAATGAGTAAGTATTACTGTATATTGTCTTTAGGGGAGCAGGGTACAGTAAGCTAATGTTTTAAAAGTACTGCCATGGGACTTTTGAGGCTTTTGAGGTTTGGGTACTGATTCCATGCGATACCCCTGGTATTTCTGCTGGGGAATAAAACACATCTGACGTTGACACTGTAGTGGGATCACTGGAGTTTTTTACACCCTATCTCTTGCTATGGCTTGCAACATTTATGAACATAAAGGTGAATGGGTATTATTATGTATAGGTATGCCACTGTATGTTTAAGAGTGAGCTCCTAAAATAGGCTTAAAAATTGGTTTCTCTGGAACTGTATTTGTAATGGATATAGAGATGCATGTCAGTAGTAATCGCTGTATCAAACATGAAAATCAGTGCAAATGTTTGTTGTTTTCCCTCTGTGAGTTTTTAGTTAATAGAATAGGCTCCAGCTTGACTTTGGGAGGGAGAAAAAAGGAGTAATGTATGTTTAAAAAAGAATTATAGTATGTCTGAACTAGCCCATCAGCACTTCTCTATAAAACAAATGCTGTGCATTCAGAGTTACATGTAATGGGTATTTGGTGAAAGAGAATATTGAGTCAGTTTATAACTAATTTAATTAATTAACTGATGTATACTTTAAGGCAATCTCTTTGTACATTTCTCTTTTAAGGCTTAATTTCTTATACATCCATAATTTACTAGATCTAAATATACAGTGCCTTCAGAAAGTATTCATATCCCTTTACTTTATTCACATTTTCTTGTGTTACAGAATGAAATTTAGATTTTGTTGTCGCTGGCCTTCACACAATACCCCATAATATAAAATTGGAATTATGTTTTTCCAATTTTTTACAAATTAACAAAAAATGAAAAGCTGAAATGTCTTGAGTCAATATGTATTCAACCCCTTTGTTATGGCAATCCTAAATAAGTTCAGGAGCCACATAAGAAGTTGCATGTACTCACTCTGTGTGCAATAATAGTGTTTAACAGAAGGTCCCTCAGTCGAGCAGTGAATTTCAAACACAGAGTCAACCACAAAGAACAAAGAGGTGTTCCAATGACTCGCAAAGAAGGGCAGCTATTGGTACAGTGGCTTGCGAAAGTATTCACCCCCCTTGGCATTTTTCCTATTTTGTTGCCTTACATCCTGGAATTAAAATAGATTTTTGGGGGGTTTGTATCATTTGATTTACACAACATGCCTACCACTTTGAAGATGCAAAATAAAAAAATGTGTGAAACAAACAAGAAATAAGACAAAAGAACTGAAAACTTGAGCGTGCATAACTATTTACCCCCCCAAAGTCAATACTTTGTAGAGCCACCTTTTGCAGTGATTACAGCTGCAAGTCTCTTGGGGGTATGTCTCTATAAGGTTGGCACATCTAGCCACTGGGATTTTTGCCCATTCTTCAAGGCAAACTGCTCCAGCTCCTTCAAGTTGGATGGGTTCCGCTGGTGTACAGCAATCTTTAAGTCATACCACAGATTCTCAATTGGATTGAGGTCTGGGCTTTGACTAGGCAATTCCAAGACATTTAAATGTTTCCCCTTAAACCACTCGAGTGTTGCTTTAGCAGTATGCTTAGGGTCATTGTCCTACTGGAAGGTGAACCTCCGTCCCAGTCTCAAATCTCTGGAAGACTGAAACAGGTTTCCCTCTAAAATGTCCCTGTATTTAGCGCTATCCATCATTCCTTCAATTCTGACCAGTTTCCTAGTCCCTGCTGATGAAAAACATCCCCACAGCATGATGCTGCCACCACCATGCTTCATGATGGTGTTCTCGGTGTGATGAGAGGTGTTGGGTTTGCGCTAGACATAGCGTTTTCCTTGATGGCCAGAAAGCTCAATTTTAGTCTCATCTGACCAGAGTACCTTCTTCCATATGTTTGGGGAGTCTCCCACATGGCTTTTGGCGAACACCAAACGTGTTTACTTATTTATTTCTTTAAGCAAATGTTTTTTCTGACCACTCTTCCGTAAAGCCCAGCTCTGTGGAGTGTATGGCTTAAAGTGGTCCTATGGACAGATTCTCCAATCTCCGCTGTGGAGCTTTGCAGTACCTTCAGGGTTATCTTGGTCTCTTTGTTGCCTCTCTGATTAATACCCTCCTTGCCTGGTCCGTGAGTCTTGGTGGGCGGCCCACTCTTGGCAGGTTTGTTGTGGTGCCATATTCTTATTTTTTTTTTAGAATGGATTTAATGGTGCTCCGTGGGATGATATTTATTTATAACCCAACCCTGATCTGTACTTCTCCACAACTTTGTCTCTGACCTGTTTGGAGAGCTCCTTGGTCTTCATGGTGCCACTTGTTTGGTGGTGCCCCTTGCTTAGTGGTGTTGCAGACTCTGGGGCCTTTCAGAACAGGTGTATATATACTGAGATCATGTGACAGATCATGTGACATTTAGATTGCACACAGGTGGACTATATTTAACTAATTATGTGACTTCTGAAGGTAATTGGTTGCACCAGATCTTATTTAGGGGCTTCATAGCAAAGGGGGTGAATACATATGCACGCACCACTTTTACGTTATTTATTTTTCAGAATTTTTTTAAACAAGTTATTTTTTTTCATTTCACTTCACCAATTTTGATTATTTTGTGTATGTCCATTACATGAAATCTAAATGAAAATCAGTTTATATTACAGGTTGTAATGCAACAAAATAGGAAAAATGCCAAGGGGGATGAATACTTTTGCAAGGCACGGTAATAATAAATAATATGCACTGTACATACAGTGGGGAGAACAAGTATTTGATACACTGCCGATTTTGCAGGGTTTCCTACTTACAAAGCATGTAGAGGTCTGTAATTTTTATCATAGGTACACTTCAACTGTGAGAGACAAAAATCCAGAAAATCACATTGTATGATTTTTAAGTAATTCATTTGCATTTTATTGCATGACATAAGTATTTGATTACCTACCAACCAGTAAGAATTCCGGCTCTCACAGACCTGTTCGTTTTTCATTAAGAAGCCCTCCTGTTCTCCACTCATTACCTGTATTAACTGCACCTGTTTGAACTCGTTACCTGTATAAAAGACACCTGTCCACACACTCAATCAAACAGACTCCAACCTCTCCACAATGGCCAAGACCAGAGAGCTGTGTAAGGACATCACTGATAAAATTGTAAACCTGCACAAGGCTGGGATGGGCTACAGTACAATAGGCAAGCAGCTTGGTGAGAAGGCAACAACTGTTGGCGCAATTATTAGAAAATGGAAGAAGTTCAAGATGACGGTCAATCACTCTTGGTCTGGGGCTCCATGCAAGATCTCACCTCGTGGGGCATCAATGATCATGAGGAAGGTGAGGGATCAGCCCAGAACTACACGGCAGGACCTGGTCAATGACCTGAAGAGAGCTGAGACCACAGTCTCAAAGAAAACCATTAGTAACACACTACGCCGTCGTGGATTAAAATCCTGCAGCGCATGCAAGGTCCCCCTGCTCAAGCCAGCGCATGTCCAGGCCCATTTGAAGTTTGCCAATGACCATCTGGATGATCCAGAGGAGGAATGGGAGAAGGTCATGTGGTCTGATGAGACAAAAATAGAGCTTTTTGGTCTAAACTCCACTCGCCGTGTTTGAAGGAAGAAGAAGGATGAGTACAACCCCAAGAACACCATCCCAACCGTGAAGCATGGAGGTGGAAACATCATTCTTTGGGGATGCTTTTCTGCAAAGGGGACAGGACGACTGCACCGTATTGAGGGGAGGATGGATGGGGCCATGTATCGCAAGATCTTGGCCAACAACCTCCTTCCCTCAGTAAGAGCATTGAAGATGGGTCGTGGCTGGGTCTTCCAGCATGACAACGACCCGAAACACACAGCCAAGGCAACTAAGGAGTGGCTCCGTAAGAAGCATCTCAAGGTCCTGGAGTGGCCTAGCCAGTCTCCAGACCTGAACCCAATAGAAAATCTTTGGAGGGAGCTGAAAGTCCGTATTGCCCAGCGACAGCCCCGAAACCTGAAGGATCTGGAGAAGGTCTGTATGGAGGAGTGGGCCAAAATCCCTGCTGCAGTGTGTGCAAACCTGGTCAACACCTACAGGAAACGTATGATCTCTGTAATTGCAAACAAAGGTTTCTGTACCAAATATTAAGTTCTGCTTTTCTGATGTATCAAATACTTATGTCATGCAATAAAATGCAAATTAATTACTTAAAAATCATACAATGTGATTTGCTGGATTTTTTTCTGGATTCTGTCTCTCACAGTTGAAGTGTACCTATGATAAAAATTACAGACCTCTACATGCTTTGTAAGTAGGAAATCCTGCAAAATTGGCAGTGTATCAAATACTTGTTCTCCCCACTGTAGGTAAAAATAGAAAAAAGCAGACAATGAATATACCTTTGAGCATGGTGAAGTTATTAATTACACTTTGGATGGTGTATCAATACACCCAGTTACTACAAAGATACAGGCATCCTTCCTAACTCAGTTGTCGGAGAGGAAGGAAACCGCTCAGGGATTTCACCATGAGGCCAATGGTGACTTTAAAACATTTACAGAGTTTAATGGCTGTGATAGGAGAAAACTGAGGATGGATCAACAACATTGTAGTACTCCACCATACTAACCTAATTGACAGATTGAAAGAATGAAGGCTGTACAGAATACAAATATTTGAAAACACGCATCCCGTTTGCAACAAGCCACTAAAGTAATACTGCAAAGAATGTGGCAAAGCAATTAACTTTTTGTCCCAAAGTGTTATGTTTGGGGTAAATCCAATACTACACATCACTGAGTACCACTCTCCATATTTTTAAGCATAGTGGTGGCTGCATCATGTTATGGGTATGTTTGTAATGGTTAAGGACTGGGGAGTTTTTCAGGATAAAAAAGAAATAGAATGGAACTAAGCACATGCAAAATCCTAGAGGTAAACCTGGTTCAGTCTGCTTTCCACCAGACACTGGGAGATTAATACAGCAGGACAATAACTGAAAAGTTGCTGAGTGGCCGAGTTACAGTTTTGACTTAAATCTACTTGAACTTCTATGTCAATACCTGAAAATGGTATTCTAGCAATGATCAACAACCAATTTGGTAGAGCTTGAAGAATTTTGAAAATAATAATGAGCAAATGTTGCTCAATCCAGGTGTGGAAAGCTCTTAGAGACTTACCCAGAAAGACTCACAGCTGTAATCGCTGCCAAAGGTGCTTCTACAAAGTATTGGCACAGGGGTGTGAATACTTATGTAAATTAGATATTTCTGTTTTTCATTTTCAATAAATTTGCAAACATTTCCAAAAGCATGTTTTCATTTAGTCATTATGTTGTATGGGTAGATAGGTGTAGATGGGTGAGAAAAACATATATTTAATCAATTTTGAATTCAGGCTGTAACACAACAAAATATGGAGTAGGTCAAGGGGTATGAATACTTTCTGAAGGCACTGCACATGAATGAATGTGTACAGTAGGCTACACGCTGCCGTAAAGGTCAACATTTTGAAAAGCATTTCCCTAGTCCTTGACATGTTATCAGAAGTAAGGAATGCCATCATATTCCTTCAATTCTCTTAATGTTCAATCAATGTTACAGTCCTTTACAGTCTTTTATTAGCACTTTCTCAATTGCTGATAAAGGACTGTCTTTGTATCTTCTCATGGTATTCATTTCACCTGTTTCTTTTTGTACAGAGTGAAGACCCAGAAAGGTACCAAAAGGATTCCTCCATACATTTGTGATTGGATGTGAGTCTACCTTGACCCCACAAAACTGAAGATGATGTTGCTATGGAAACTGCTGGTGCTGCAGTCACTCATGGGGTTCCTAGCAGGTAAAGAACTTTTGATGCAAGCAAGAGCTCTCTTTGTGAAGTTTTGTGTCTTATTCATATGTATTTTGGGCCGGTTGCAGTGTGAAAGCCATAGTTTAGAATGAAGCTACCTCAAATAACACCTGCCACAGGGAAACATAAGTCTTTTTTTTGTTCCATTAAGATACAAATAATGAGGTAGTAAAATGTATTTAATAAGAAAGGAGGTTGTTAAAGTAAATAATTGTATGGTAGGGGTGGCAGTCAGTAAAGGTTGACTGTAGTTAGCTTAATCGCTATGAATATAAAGAAGGAGATTGGGTTGCAGATATGAAATTAAAGATGGAAATATTACATTGATTGCAAAAGAGTGTGATATTTAATCAGCTGAGGACAAAATGGCAATGACCTTGGTTCTGGGGTAAACTAAGACTGCATCATGCTCATACAGTAGAATGTACTGCAATGTCAAGGCCAAAGTTTAAATATTAGATCATGACAGGTGACAATAGAAGCTTTGGACTTCTACTGTCATAATCGAATGCTTGCCGCTTGCAGACCCCAAATGGGGTCATTTGGTTTGCTGAACAGAGAAGCTCTCCTCTAATTTTGGTATATACATAATTAGGTTTAATACAAGGATCAATGATAACATTAACATTGATATCAAAGCTTAATTGTTTCATATAACTCCTGTCAATATCTGTTTTGATGTCAGATGATAGTTCTTTAGGTTATAGAAACATTTGGGGGCTAAGGGGGATGGGAAAGGAACAAAGGTCAAAGGTTGCTAATGACGTCTGCGTTGTGGATGGTGTCATTATTTATAGTACACACGACTACTGACTAGGGATGTGCATCTTTCCCTTTCAAGATGTTTCGATACGTATCTAGATTCATGGGCTCCGATATGATACAGGAACGATACGTTCTAGTTTGAAACGATTCGGTGTGATTCAGTGTGATTAGAGAACAAATCGATGCGATTTGGTTCGCTGCGATATGATTCGATGCACTAACATGTTGCATAAACACATTCATTTTCCATTCTAAATTAAAATATTCTGCTGATGCAGCTCATGAGCTGGGCCGCTCTGAGACTTCTGTGTGTATGTGTGTGTGTGTGTGTCTGTGTGTTTGTCTATGGTGTACAGTGGGGTCCAAAATTATTGACACTTGATAAAGATGAGCAATAATGACTGTATAAAATAAATAATTCAAATACTGAGCTATATTGTATGCAAAAACATTTTGGGAAATTATATTATGTTATACTAATACAATTGCTCAGAGAAATACATTTTGTTTAACAAGTAATACAGTGGGGGAAAAAAGTATTTAGTCAGCCACCAATTGTGCAAGTTCTCCCACCTAAAAAGATGAGAGAGGCCTGTAATTTTCATCATAGGTACACGTCAACTATGACAGACAAAATGAGAAAACAAAATCCAGAAAATCACATTGTAGGATTTTTTATGAATTTATTTGCAAATTATGGTGGAAAATAAGTATTTGGTCAATAACAAAAGTTTCTCAATACTTTGTTATATACCCTTTGTTGGCAATGACACAGGTCAAACGTTTTCTTTAAGTCTTCACAAGGTTTTCACACACTGTTGCTGGTATTTTGGCCCATTCCTCCATGCAGATCTCCTCTAGAGCAGTGATGTTTTGGGGATGTCGCTGGGCAACACGGACTTTCAACTCCCTCCAAAGATTTTCTATGGGGTTGAGATCTGGAGACTGGCTAGGCCACTCCAGGACCTTGAAATGCTTCTTACGAAGCCACTCCTTCGTTGCCCGGGCGGTGTGTTTGGGATCATTGTCATGCTGAAAGACCCAGCCACGTTTCATCTTCAATGCCCTTGCTAATAGAAGGAGGTTTTCACTCAAAATCTCACGATACATGGCCCCATTCATTCTTTCCTTTACACGGATCAATCATCCTGGTCCCTTTGCAGAAAAACAGCCCCAAAGCATGATGTTTCCACCCCCATGCTTCACAGTAGGTATGGTGTTCTTTGCATGCAACTCAGCATTCTTTGTCCTCCAAACACGACGAGTTGAGTTTTTACCAAAACGTTCTATTTTGGTTTCATCTGACCATATGACATTCTCCCAATCCTCTTCTGGATCATGCAAATGCACTCTAGCAAACTTCAGACGGGCCTGGACATGTACTGGCTTAAGCAGGGGGACACGTCTGGCACTGCAGGATTTGAGTCCCTGGCGGCGTAATGTGTTACTGATGGTAGGCTTTGTTACTTTGGTCCCAGCTCTCTGCAGGTCATTCACTAGGTCCCCCCGTGTGGTTCTGGGATTTTTGCTCACCGTTCTTGTGATCATTTTGACCCCACGGTGTGAGATCTTGCGTGGAGCCCCAGATCGAGGGAGATTATCAGTGGTCTTGTATGTCTTCCATTTCCTAATAATTGCTCCCACAGTTGATTTCTTCAAACCAAGCTGCTTACCTATTGCAGATTCAGTCTTCCCAGCCTGGTGCAGGTCTACAATTTAGTTTCTGGTGTCCTTTGACAGCTCTTTGGTCTTGGCCATAGTGGAGTTTGGAGTGTGACTGTTTGAGGTTGTGGACAGGTGTATTTTATACTGATAACAAGTTCAAACAGGTGCCATTAATAAAGGTAACGAGTGGAGGACAGAGGAGCCTCTTAAAGAAGAAGTTACAGGTCTGTGAGAGCCAGAAATCTTGCTTGTTTGTAGGTGACCAAATACTTATTTTCCACCATAATTTGCAAATAAATTAATAAAAAATCCTACAATGTGATTTTCTGGATTTTTTTCCCTCAATTTGTCTGTCATAGTTGACGTGTACCTATGATGAAAATTACAGGCCTCTCTCATCTTTTTAAGTGGGAGAACTTGCACAATTGGTGGCTGACTAAATACTTTTTTTCTCCACTGTATATTTTTTTCTCAAAAAGGTAGGGGTCAAAATGATTGACACCCCTAAAGAATCTTATAAATAAAGTTGTCAAAAGTATATATTTCTAGCACACAATGACTACATCAAGCTTGTGACTCTACAAACTTGTTGGATGAATTTGCAGTTACTTTTGGTTGTGTTTTAGATTATTTTGTGCCTAATAGAAATGAATGGTAAATAATGTTGTCATTTTGGAGTCACTTTTATTGTAAATAAGAATAGAATATGTTTCTAAACATTTATACATTAATGTGGATGCTACCATGATTGCGGATAATCCTGAATGAGTTGTGAATAATGATGAGTGAGAAAGTTACAGAGGGTGAAAGATCATACCCCCAAGACATGCTAACCTCTCACCATTACCAGTAATAGGGGAGGTTAGCATATCTTGGGTGTGTGTCTCCGGTAGCTTAATTTTATTCCGATAAAACAACATTTTCAACAGCTTATAGATAACATTAACTTAGCAAATTACATAGGTTGTTACTCAACTAATAAAGCCTAATAGCACGCAAGCCATTTTAGCATTTAAATGCTGAAGGTGCTGCGCAGATGTGCAAGATCAGGAACAGGCCACCTACCTCGCGTTGGTCAGTGCGCGAAGCTGGGCACAGTGGGCAGTTTGACTAGGCTACTGATATTGCCTGGGGTTGTTTTGCATGCAAAATGAGTTGTAGATCAATGACTGTCAATACAGTTACAGTTGAAGTCGGAAGTTTACACACACTTAGGTTGGAGTCATTAAAACTCGTTTTTCAACCACTCCACAAATTTCTTGTTAACAAACTATAGTTTTGGCAAGTCGGTTAGGACATCTACTTTGTGCATGACACAATTAATTTTTCCAACAATTGTTTACAGACATCACTTATAATTCACTGTATCACAATTCCAGTGGGTCAGAAGTTTACATACACTAAGTTGACTGTGCCTTTAAACAGCTTGAAAAATTCCATGGCTTTAGAAGCTTCTGATAGGCTAACTGACATAATTTGAGTCAATTGGAGGTGTACCTGTGGATGTATTTCAAGGACTACCTTCAAACTCAGTGCCTCTTTGCTTGACATCATGGGAAAATCAAAGGAAATCAGCCAAGACCTCAGAAGAAATGTTGTAGACCTCCACAAGTCTGGTTCATCCTTGGGAGCAATTTCCAAACGCCTGAAGGTACCACGTTCATCTGTACAAACAATAGTACGCAAGTATAAACACCATGGAACCACGCAGCCGTCATACCGCTCAGGAAGGAGACGCGTTCTGTCTCCTAGAGATTAACGTACTTTGGTGCGAAAAGTGCAAATAAATCCCAGAACAACAGCAAAGGACCTTGTGAAGATGCTGGAGGAAACAGGTACAAAAGTATCTATATCCACAATAAAACGAGTCCTATATCAACATAATCTGAAAGGCCGCTCAGCAAGGAAGAAGCCACTGCTCCAAAACCACCATTAAAAAGCCATACTACGGTTTGCAACCGCACATGGGGACAAAGATCATACTTTTTGGAGAAATGTCCTCTGTTTTGATTAAACAAAAATAGAACTGTTTGGCCATAATGACCATCGTTATGTTTGGATGAAAAAGGGGAACGCTTGCAAGCCGAAGAACACCATCCCAACCGTGAAGCATGGGAGTGGCAGCATCATGCTGTGGGGGTGCTTTGCTGCAGGAGGGACTGGTGCACTTCACAAAATAGAAGGCATCATGAGGAAGGAAAATTATGTGGATATATTGAAGCAACATCTCAAGTCATCAGTCAGGAAGTTAAAGCTTGGTCGCAAATGGGTCTTTCAAATGGACAATGATCGCAAGCATACTTCCAAAGTTGTGGCGAAATTGCTTAAGCACAACAAAGTCAAGGTATTGGAGTGGCCATCACAAAGCCCTGACCTCAATCCTATAGAAAGTATGTGGGCAGAACTGAAAAAGCGTGTGCGAGCAAGGAGGCCTACAAACCTGTCAGGAGGAATGGGCCAAAATTCACCCAACTTATTGTGGGAAGCTTGTGGAAAGCTACCCAAAACATTTGACCCAAGTTAAACAATTTAAAGGCAATGCTACCAAATACTAATTGAGTGTATGCAAACGTCTGACCCACTGGGAATGTGATGAAAGAAATAAAAGCTGAAATAAATAATTCTCTCTACTATTATTCTGACATTTCACATTCTTAAAATAAAGCGGTGATCCTAACTGACCTAAAATAGGGAATTTTTACTAGGATTAAATGTCAGGAATTGTGAAAACTGAGTTTAAATGTATTTGGCTAAGGTGTATGTAAACTTCCGACTTCAACTGTACATGCAGTTCGACACTGAAGGACAGGACACATCAGTTGTGAGAGGTATGAGAGGTATTTAGTATTTCTGTAAAGTAGAAAGAATTGAATATGAGCCAAAAAAATGGTGAACCGCCAATTCGTAATGTTTGAACCGATTTTCTGACCGATGCATGCTACATTTGGATCAATTTGCGGTCCACGGACCGATGTACTTATATCTTAAACATTTGAATCGGAACTGATGCGTATCTACATCCCTACTACTGACCTAAGTGAAGTAGTGTGTAGAATACGTTCTTCCAGTCATAGCACACTCTGATTGAATGACATTGGTTAGTGAATGTTTGTTCTTGTGAAGATTACAGATACTATGAACATGAAAGAACCCCTGCTTTCATCCATGCTGATCCGTAATGGAAGTGTGTTTTTGTTAATTTAATTAATCCCTACATCAAACCTAATACAATAATCAGAAGAGGTATTATAATATCCCCCTTGAACCCAGTCATCAATGTCCACACAGCCATTCAAAATCTTTCAGGGGGAAATAGAGACTCATGGGGAGTGCTTCTGTTCTCCCTCTCTGCCTTTAATGCCGCAGTGAAAGAAAGAGTAAGGCTTACTCTCTAATTAATATAGAGTATAGCAGGAGAACAGGGGGATATGAATCACACTGAAATCCCTATTGTACGTTTTGGAGTATCCGTCATTCATGTACAGTAAAGCTGAATTATAGCTTCCTTATACAATGGGTGTCAGTTGTTCCCCACAGGGCTCTCCTGCATTGATCACATTTTGATGGAGGACTTTAATTGGTCTTTCTTACAAATTGGTGGGTGTCAACTGTGAATATCAGTTGGAATCAAGAGGCATTATCCTAATCAAGATTTTAAAAAGGCTCTATTGATGAACCACTAGATTCTGGCTCTAGTTCACCCTCCCAATCCAACACTAGACAGTTTTGAGTCTGCAAGCCTTTCTTATTCTCATGATTGGGAGTTGGAATTTGATTGTAAAGGAGTCTGTAGACTTCATACTTGTTTTTTGTTCTCATGTGTCATTCAAATCAGACTCTGGCATTCACTCAGCATGCAGTTGGCACTGGCTGATTGACCAGCATCTGATAAGCACAGTTTGTTGCCACAGTACTCATATAGTAAAGCTAGCAGAGCCGCTGCCTCTATGGCAAGAAATTATTTTGCCCTTGATGTGTTTCTCTTTAAGGACCAATACATAAACTATACTAAGTATGCCAACAAAAAGAGTAATTTACCTGTTGTTGAAAATTACAAGACAGATGTGGGCAAATAATAGAAATGTAGGCTAATAACTATAATTATGTCTTCAGTGATACACACAACCTTTTGTCCATGTTACTTCTGGGAGCAGGTTCTAGTTATTTATTATCTTTGAAAGGCGTGATCCCAGTTTGCCATGTACTGTAAGACACTCGTCTTTCATGACGTGCACTAGCTGTCTGAATGCAGCTTGTGAAACTGACCAAAAAGGTCAAGCAACCTGGCGAAAGCCAGCGAAAGGAAAGGTTACCTCTGAAAAGGCAAGGATTCACAGTCAGACTGCACCAAATGTGTTGAGGGGGCCGTAATGATCTCTGTCCCCTGCTAGGCGTGTTCCTTTGTTCTGCTAGTGTGCCTCGACAGGGCTGCCTCCTGTTTCCCCTGCCTGTGCTGTGCTGCCTGCGCGTCACTCTTACCCTCCCTGTTAGCATCTGATTACCCCAGCGCAGCGCTACACTCTTCCCCAGGACACGCTCAGAATCCTGATACCCCGCCTTTTATTCCTGCTTACTCCACCATGATGACGACCCATGCCTTTACTTCATTTAGCCTTTACTTAAGCTACATACTTAGCACAGTTACGCTAAGCAGCGCTAATGGTACTTACAGCATGAAGTCGTCCCTGATGGCTTAACGTTTTGCCGCCTGTCGCAGAACCATTTGATTTCCACACCTAAGATGCTTGCTGTGCTCGTGGAGAATAAAATGGTCTTACTCCATGTGGGCACAAAGGTCTTTATAAAGGCTACATTGCCTTGTAAGTGAAAAAGGACATGAAAGAGACATTGCGCACACAAAGGAGTTCTCAATGGTTAAATGGTAAATCGTTTGGCATCGTTTTCTTAGTGAGATGACCTTCACAGCTCCAGAGACATTACTGTAGTTGTACTCCCGTCCACCTGTTGTTAAAACCCAGAAAAGAACATGGAACAAAAGAGTGAATGTACTCTCAGGATGCCTTACATTCCAGATCACTTCTCCGAATGAGGATGTCACATCAGCTTTGCTTTCGCTCTTATGCATTCTAAGCTGTGCCTATTGATATACTGTCTATCTAAAGAAGCCACTAAAATATACAGTGCATTCGGAAAGTATTCAGACCCCTTGACTTTTTTCATGTTTTGTTACGTTACAGCCTTATTCTAATATATATATATTTTTAAATCCTCATCAATCTACACACAATACCCCATAATGACAAAGCAAAAAACTGTAAATATCACAATTACATAAGTATTCAGACCCTTTACTCAGTACTTTGTTGAAGCACCTTTGGTAGCAATTACAGCCTCGAGTCTTCCTGGGTATGACGCTACAAGCTTGGCATACATGTATTTGGGGAGTTTCTCCCATTCTTCTCTGCAGATCCTCTCAAGCTCTGTCAGGTTGGATGGGGAGCGTTGCTGCACAGCTATTTTCAGGTTTCTCCAGAGATGTTCGATCGGGTTCAAGTCCGGGCTCTGGCTTGGCCACTCAAGGACATTCAGAGACTTGTCCCAAAGCCACTCCTGCATTGTCTCGGCTGTATGCTTAGGGTCGTTGTCCTGTTGGAAGGTGAACCTTCGCCCCAGTCTGAGGTCCTGAATGTCTGGAGCAGGTTTTCATCAAGGATCTCTCTGTACTTTGCTCCGTTCATCTTTCCCTCAATCCTGACTAGTCTCCCAGTCCCTGCTGCTGAAAAATATCCCCACAGCATGATGCTGCTACCACCATGCTTCACCGTAGGGATGGTGCCAGGTTTCCTCCAGACGTGACACTTGGCATTCAGGCCAAAGAGTTCAATCTTTGGTTCTCATGGTCTGAGAGTCCTTTAGGGGCCTTTTGGCAAACTCCAAGTGGGCTGTCGTGGCTTTTACTGAGGAATGGCTTCCGTCTGGCCACTACCATAAAGGCCTGATTAGTGGAGTGCTGCAGAGATGGTTGTCCTTCTGGAAGTTTCTCCCATCTCCACAGAGGAACTCTTGAGCTCTGATCAAGGTCCTTCTCCCCCGATTTCTCAGTTTGGCCGGGCGGCCAGCTCTAGGAAGAGTTTTGGTGGTTCCAAACTTCTTCCATTTAAGAATGATGGAGGCCACTGTGTTCTTGGGGACCTTCAATGCTGCAGAAATGTTTTGCTACCCTTCCCCAGATCTGTGCCTCGACACAATCCTGTCTCGGGGAGCTCTATAGACAATTCCTTCGACCTCATGGCTTGGTTTTTGCTCTGACATGCACGGTCAACTGTGGGACCTTATATAGACAGGTGTATGCCTTTCCAAATCATGTCCAATCAATTGAATTTACCACATGTGGACTCCAATCAATTTGTAGAAACATCTCAAGGATGATCAATGGAAACAGGATGCACCTGAGCTCAATTTCAAGTCTCATAGCAAAGGGTCTAAATACTTATGTAAGTAAGGTATTTCTGTTTTTATTTTTGTATACATTTGCACACACACATTTTTTTTTTCTTGCTTTGTCATTATGGGGTATTGTGTGTAGATTGATGAGGATTTTATTTTATTTTATCAATTTTAGAATAAGGCTGTAATGTAACAAAATGTGTAAAAAGCCAAGGGGTCTGAATACTTTCTGAAGGCACTGTATATGCACATCCTAAACGGCATGTTAATGAATCAAGGTTGCACCCTTCAAGGATTCCTCTTTGGTTCACCTTTTCTCTGGGATTTCAATAGGCCTGAGCAGGTTATTTTTAAGATCTTGAAGGACAGAACATGAGAGATCCATAGATTCAGAAGGACAAAGAGGAAAGTCCGTTTTTCACACCAGCTGTTCTGTACATCCTGGTGTTTACTGTATTGTACTGTACAACAGCGTAGGACAAATGTAGTTCAGGAGAGGCCATGCAGAGTACAATATGTGTTATATCTAAACCTCCACAGTAAATGTCCAATACAATCCTTGGCATACTGCAAACACATGGATATGATTTTACAAAGTCACTTTACAATTCAGGTTTTGTATTATCTTGTAGTATTGATCAATTTCAACACATTTTTCTTTCATGGGTAATACTCAATGTTTTCAGGCGAAAGATGAAACAGCAGGATTCCACAGCAGTCAGTTGATGGCCAAGTTATTCAAGGCTTGTAAAGCAAACCCAGTAGGGGGCATGTAGACAAAGCCAATTTTCATAAAACAATGTTGGTCCTCTGTTTCATTTCATGTTCATCTAAGAGTGCTGTGTCGCCAACCTACTGCTGCTGTTGTGAATAAGTATGCTAATATAGCCTTAAATAGCTTGCTCTGTTTGCTCTCCTTATTCAACGTTGTACACTTTTATGAATATAGATTTCTTGGGGTGGGCATAATGGTGGTATGTATACCTTATGTTACTGTCTTTATCTTCCCCTTGCATTAGGGCCCACACAGCAGGCACTTCATAATCCTTATCACTATACATTGCACGGAAATTGTTCTCAACATATATCGCTAATAGAAATCTTAATAGATTATATGTCACAATCACCTCTATATCAAAAGCAATTCACATGTATATCTAAGGATTCATTGAATTGCTCTTGACACAGATAGTCTATTTGATCAAAATTGCGTTGTCTGCAATGTGTCTATATGTCACGCCCTGACTCAGGGGACTCGTATATGTTGAGTCAGGGTGTGTATATTCTTTGTTATGTAGTATTTTCTATGTGGGATCTAGTTGGTGTAGATCTATGTTGGCCGGTGTGGTTCCCAATCAGAGGCAGCTGTAGCTCGTTGTCTCTGATTGGGGATCATACTTAGGCAGCCTATTGGCACTAGTGGGTTGTGGGATCTTGTTCTGTGTAAGGTTTGTTGTGTGTTACCTTTGGACTTCACGTTTCGTTTGTTTGTTGTTTTGTCGTGTGTTTATTCAGTGTAAATAAACATGTACGTATATCACGCTGCGCCTTGGTCTGACCCGTCAATGAACGAATTTGACACTATAGGCCACTGAAAACATAGTTAAAGTAATTAATACTCAGAATCTCATTAAATTAATTATTGTTTTTTTTTCCCTAGCAGGTAAAAGCTATAGTATTATCTCAAGGTAAAAAGCATTTAGCTTCATAATGATCGGCTAGTCAAAAGCGTGTTATAGCATTATTATTCTATTAAACCTATTGATCTCTATAAAGACAGACGAGAAAACAATCCTTATGTCTATTAGAGCTGAAAGTAATTTGAGGGGGGATGCCTTTGTCAACTGGCCCTGAAATTGGACTTCAGTATGGTGTGGTGATCGGCAGTGTTCTGCTCTCACGCTGGGAGTGACAGAAGATCCCACCAAACGAGGACCAAGCAGCGTGCCCAGGCGGAGCGAGTAGCCATGTCACAGGTGGGCAATTTGTGGTCATGGGAAGAGATATTTGCGGGGAGAGGACCATGGGCTAAGGTAAATGCCCAGGCAGGAGAGGAGCAACGGCAACACGGAGGAGGCCGGTCAAGGAGGAAGCCCGAGAAGCAGCCCCAATAAAACATTTGGGGGGGGGCACACAGGGTGGTTGGCGTAGCCTTGTGTCAGAGCAGAGCCAACTCCCCGTACTCACGCGAGGAAGCGTATGACTGGGCAAGCTCCGTGTTATGCGGAGCTACGTACTGTGTCGCCAGTGCGCCGGCACAGTCCTGTACGTCCTGTGCTTGCACCACGCATGTGCCGTGCGAAGATGGGCATCCAGCCAGGACTGGGTGTGCCGGCTCAACGCTCCTGGTCTCCAGTACGCCTCCTCGGTCCCACATATCCTGCGCCAGTTCTACGAACGGTATCGCCAGTGCGCGTGCACAGCCCAGTGCGTCCTGTGCCAGCGCCCCGCACGTGTAGTGCGAAAGTGGGCAGCCAGCCAGGACGGGTTGTGCCAGCTCTCCGCTCCAGACCTCCAGTCCGCCTTCACAGTCCAGTCCGGCCCGTTCCTGCTCCTCGCACCAAGCCAGTGGTGCGCGTCGCCAGCCCGGCCCGGCCTGTTCCTGCTCCTCGCACCAAGCCAGTGGTGCGCGTCGCCAGTCCGGCCTGTTCCTGCCCATCGCACCAAGCCAGTGGTGCGCGTCGCCAGTCCGGCCCGGCCTGTTCCTGCTCCTCGCACCAAGCCAGTGGTGCGCGTCGCCAATCTGGCCCGGCCGTTCCTGCCACTCGCACCAAGCCAGTGGTGCGCATCGCCAGTCCGGCCCGGCCTGTTCCTGCCCCTCGCACCAAGCCAGTGGTGCGCGTCGCCAGTCCGGCCCGGCCCGTTCCTGCCCCTCGCACCAAGCCAGTGGTGCGCGTCGCCAGTCCGGCCCGGCCCGTTCCTGCCCCTCGCACCAAGCCAGTGGTGCGCGTCGCCAGTCCGGCCCGGCCCGTTCCTGCCCCTCGCACCAAGCCAGTGGTGCGCGTCGCCAGTCCGGCCCGGCCCGTTCCTGTCCCTCGCACCAAGCCAGTGGTGCGTGTTCCTAGTCTGGCCCGTGCCTGCTCCTCGCACCAGACCAGTGGTGCGTTTGTCCAGTCCGGCACAGCCCCGTGCCCGTTCCACCACCAGGTCCGGCACCGGTCAGCTGCTCCACTCCGGAGCCAGAGCAGTCCGCTCCACTGGTGCCTGATCCAGTGCCGGTCAGCTGTTCCACTCCGGAGCCAGAGCAGTCCGCTCCACCGGTGCCTGATCCAGCTCCGGTCAGCTGCTCCACTCCGGAGCCAGAGCAGTCCGCTCCACTGGTGCCTGATCCAGCTCCGGTCAGCTGCGCCACTCCGGAGCCAGAGCAGTCCGCTCCACCGGGGTCCAGTCCAGCTCCGGTCAGCGGCTCCAGTCCAGACCATGACGTCAGCCCCTCTCCAGGTTCGGAGTCTCCCACACCAGGGTCCAGACAGGGCCTGGCGTATCATGGGAGGAAGGAGAGGGGAAGCAGCGCGCCGAGGTCCAGACCAGACCAGGGGCGCAACAGGGAGGCGGAGAGTGAGAGGTCGTCACGCCCCGAGCCGGATCCGCCTCCGAGGTGGAATGCCCACCCGGCCCCTACCCTGTTACAGTGGGGAAAAAAAGTATTTAGTCAGCCACCAATTGTGCATGTTCTCCCACTTAAAAAGATGAGAGAGGCCTGTAATTTACATCATAGGTACACGTCAACTATGACAGACAAAATGAGAAAAAAAAATCCAGAAAATCACATTGTAGGATTTGTTATGAATATATTTGCAAATTATGGTGGAAAATAAGTATTTGGTCAATAACAAAAGTTTCTCAATACTTTGTTATATACCCTTTGTTGGCAATGACACAGGTCAAACGTTTTCTGTAAGTCTTCACAAGGTTTTCACACACTGTTGCTGGTATTTTGGCCCATTCCTCCATGCAGATCTCCTCTAGAGCAGTGATGTTTTGGGGCTGTCGCTGGGCAACACAGACTTTCAACTCCCTCCAAATATTTTCTATGGGGTTGAGATCTAGAGACTGGCTAGGCCACTCCAGGACCTTGAAATGCTTCTTACGAAGCCACTCCTTCGTTGCCCGGGCGGTGTGTTTGGGATCATTGTCATGCTGAAAGACCCAGCCACGTTTCATCTTCAATGCCCTTGCTGATGGAAGGAGGTTTTCACTCAAAATCTCACGATACATGGCCCCATTCATTCTTTCCTTTACACGGATCATTCATCCTGGTCCCTTTGCAGAAAAACAGCCCCAAAGCATAATGTTTCCACCCCCATGCTTCACAGTAGGTATGGTGTTCTTTGGATGCAACTCAGCATTCTTTGTCCTCCAAACACGACGAGTTGAGTTTTTACCAAAAAGTTATATTTTGGTTTCATCTGACCATATGACATTCTCCCAATCCTCTTCTGGATCATCCAAATGCACTCTAGCAAACTTCAGACGGGCCTGGACATGTACTGGCTTAAGCAGGGGGACACGTCTGGCACTGCAGGATTTGAGTCCCTGGCGGCGTAGTGTGTTACTGATGGTAGGCTTTGTTACTTTGGTCCCAGCTCTCTGCAGGTCATTCACTAGGTCCCCCCGTGTGGTTCTGGGATTTTTGCTCACCCCACGGGGTGAGATCTTGCGTGGAGCCCCAGATCGAGGGAGATTATGAGTGGTCTTGTATGTCTTCCATTTCCTAATAATTGCTCCCACAGTTGATTTCTTCAAACCAAGCTGCTTACCTATTGCAGATGCAGTCTTCCCAGCCTGGTGCAGGTCTACAATTTTGTTTCTGGTGTCCTTTGACAGCTCTTTGGTCTTGGCCATAGTGGAGTTTGGAGTGTGACTGTTTGAGGTTGTGGACAGGTGTCTTTTATACTGATAACAAGTTCAAACAGGTGCCATTAATACAGGTAACGAGTGGAGGACAGAGGAGCCTCTTAAAGAAGAAGTTACAGGTCTGTGAGAGCCAGAAATCTTGCTTGTTTGTAGGTGACCAAATACTTATTTTCCACCATAATCTGCAAATAAATAAATTAAAAATCCTACAATGTGATTTTCTGGATTTTTTTTCTCAATTTGTCTGTCATAGTTGACGTGTACCAATGATGAAAATTACAGGCCTCTCTCATCTTTTTAAGTGGGAGAACTTGCACAGTTGGTGGCTGACTAAATACTTTTTTTCCCCACTGTATGTTTATGTTGTGCGGTCGGAGTCCGCACCTTTGGGGGGGGGATACTGTCACGCCCTGACTCTGGGGACTCTTATATGTTGAGTCAGGGTGTGTATATTCTTTGTTATGTAGTATTTTCTATGTGGGATCTAGTTGGTGTAGATCTATGTTGGCCGGTGTGGTTCCCAATCAGAGGCAGCTGTAGCTCGTTGTCTCTGATTGGGGATCATACTTAGGCAGCCTATTGGCACTAGTGGGTTGTGGGATCTTGTTCCGTGTAAGGTTTGTTGTGTGTTACCTTTGGACTTCACGTTTCGTTTGTTTGTTGTTTTGTCGTGTGTTTATTCAGTGTAAATAAACATGTACGTATATCACGCTGCGCCTTGGTCTGACCCGTCAATGAACGAATTTGACACTATAGGCCACTGAAAACATAGTTAAAGTAATTAATACTCAGAATCTCATTAAATTAATTATTGTTCCCCTAGCAGGTAAAAGCTATAGTATTATCTCAAGGTAAAAAGCATTTAGCTTCATAATTATCGGCTAGTCAAAAGCGTGTTATAGCATTATTATTCTATTAAACCTATTGATCTCTATAAAGACAGACGAGAAAACAATCCTTATGTCTATTAGAGCTGAAAGTAATTTGAGGGGGGATGCCTTTGTCAACTGGCCCTGAAATTGGACTTCAGTATGGTGTGGTGATCGGCAGTGTTCTGCTCTCACGCTGGGAGTGATTGATTGAGTTATTAAAGGGACAGTGCTATAAGGTGTGATTTGTAGTTACACCATAAGCAGGCGAGAAGGGCTATGGTCGAGATGGAAGGACCACTGGATTAATCAAAGTAGGCAAATATGAATATCCATGGACCATGCAAATACATCACCACCACATATGTAACAAGGAAATCGCTGTCTCTCATGGAAACAAATGGAAATATATTGTCACCTCAGCATTATGATGAGTGACTGCTTGTTGTTTTACTGTTTCTGTGCTAGCATCTCTGGCTGTTGATCGTCAGAGTGTGACAATGGCTTGGCTCCTGGCATTTTCTGATGCAGTTTGTGGCAGTGCTCTCCTAAATTCTTATTCTATTCATCTCCAACTGGGCATTGTGGTAGCTACATTCGGTAAAGGGCTGCTGCCTGCCAATACCAGGTATCCAATTTGATCAATATCCTATTAATGTCTTCTCAAGTCAATGTTACATCAAGCTTATTGATTTGAGAATTTTTCTTAATTCCATTGATAATGGTGATTAACTGATTTCAGAATGATAAGACATTGTAATCTGAGAGGCTCTAATTCTGGGATATTTGTTTTCAAATGCAATGACCTTCAAATGGGTTCACTTTTTTGTCTGAAAAGGATTCTGTCTGTAAATGCATGTCATATCTGCGCCCTATCTATGGGAGATTAATACTACCCTGTCCCACTGAACTACTCCAGTGCAGGAGAGAAACGTTCTTTCTAATAGCTCAGCTGAAGCATGAAAGATATGGGCAGAGTTTCTCAATTCCTTGACCTTGAACCCATTTATGAAGTCTTTTTACATTGCCTTTCTCCGGAGAGGGTCGCCTAGACATCCACTCTGGCTCCCAGAGCATGGAGAAATGCGTTCCCTCTAAAGTTATTGTAGAGCCGGTGTATCTGCTCCACTTGTTCCACCAGTGTATCTGGACCACATGTATCTGGCATTATCTCCACGGAGGAGAAAGGAGGAGGAGGAGGAAGAGAGAACAGGCTCTCTAAATTACATTTACATTTAACATTTAAGTCATTTAGTAGATGCTCTTATCCAGAGCGACTTACAAATTGGTGCATTCAACTTAGGATAGCCAGTGGGACAACCACATCTTGATCACAGTAAGTACACTTCTTCAAACAAGCAGCTGTGAGCAAAGTAAGAGCAATCAACTACAACTACATCTCGATCACAATAAGTACATTTCTTTAAACAAGTCAGTGCTAGCAGGTGAAATAAGTCAGGTGTTTAGACAAAAGACAGTGGTAGTAAAGGGGGGGTTGAAGGATTACTATTATACTATTCCAGGTATTCCTTAAAGAGGTAGGGTTTCAAGTGTCTCCGGAAGGTGGTCAGTGACTCCGCTGTCCTGGCGTCGTGGGGGAGCTTGTTCCACCATTGGGGTGCCAGAGCAGCGAATAGCTTTGACTGGGCTGAGCGGGAACTGTGCTTCCGTAGAGGTAGGGGGGCTAGCAGGCCAGAGGTGGATGAATGTAGTGCCCTCGTTTGGGTGTAGGTTCTGATCAGAGCCTGAAGGTAAGGAGGTGCCGTTCCCCTCACAGCTCCGTAGGCAAGCACCATGGTTTTGTAGTAGATGCAAGCTTCAACTGGAAGCCAGTGGAGTGTGCGGAGGAGCGGGGTAACGTGAGAGAACTTGGGAAGGTTGAACACCAGACGGGCTGCAGCGTTCTGGATAAGTTGCAGGGGTTTAATGGCACAGGCAGGGAGCCCAGCCAACAGCGAGTTGCAGTAATCCAGACGGGAGATGACAAGTGCCTGGATTAGGACCTGTGCCGCTTTCTGTGTAGGGTCGTACTCTGCGAATGTTGTAGAGCATGAACCTGCAGGATTGGGTCACCGCTTTGATGTTAGCAGAAAATGACAGGGTGTTGTCCAGGGTCACGCCAAGGTTCTTTGCACTCTGGGAGGAGGACACAATGGAGTTGTCAACCGTGATGGCGAGATCATGGAGCGGGCAGTCCTTCCCCGGGAGGAAGAGCAGCTCCGTCTTGCCGAGCTTCAGCTTGAGGTGGTGATCCGACATCCACACTGATATGTCTGCCAGACATGACATGCAGAGATGCGATTCGCCACCTAGTTATCCGAAGGGGGAAAGGAGAAAATTAATTGTGTGTCGTAGCAGTCATAGGAGAGACCATGTGAGGATATGACAGAGCCAAGTGACTTGGTGTATAGAGAGAATAGGAGAGGGCCTAGAACGGAGCCCTGGGGGACACCAGTGGTGAGAGTACGTGGTGCGGAGACAGATTCACGCCACGCCACCTGGTAGGAGCGACCTGTCAGGTAGGACGCAATCCAAGAGTGAGCAGGGCCGGAGATGCCCAACTCGGAGAGGGTGGAGAGGAGGATCTGATGGTTCACAGTATCAAAGGCAGCAGATTGGTCTAGAAGGATAAGAGCAGAGGAGAGAGAGTTAGCTTTGGCAGTGTGGAGAGCCTCCGTGACACAGAGAAGAGCAGTCTCAGTTGAATGACCAGTCTTGAAACCTGACTGGTTAGGATCAAGAAGGTCATTCTGAGAGAGATAGCAGGAGAGTTGGCTAGAGACGGCACGCTCAAGAGATTTGGAGAGAAAAGAAAGAAAGGATACTGGTCTGTAGTTGTTGACATCGGAGGGATCGAGTGTAGGTTTTTTGAGGAGGGGTGCAACTCTCGCCCTCTTGAAGACGGAAGGGACATAGCCAGAGGTCAAGGATGAGTTGATGAGCGAGGTGAGGTAAGGTAAGGGAGAAATGGTCTGGAGAATAGAGGAGGGGATAGGGTCAAGCGGGCAGGTTGTTGGGCGGCCGGCCGTCACAAGTCGCAAGATTTCATCTGGAGAGAGAGGGGAGAAAGAAGTCAAACCATAGGGTAGCTCAGTGTGAGCAGGACCAGCGGTGTCATTTGACTTAATAAATGAGGATCGGATGTCGTCAACCTTCTTTTCAAAATGGTTGATGAAGTCATCCACAGAGAGGGAGGAGGGAGGGGAGGAGGAGGAGGATTCAGCAGGGAGGAGAAGGTGGCAAAGAGCTTCCTAGGGTTAGAGGCAGAGGCTTGAAATTTAGAGTGGTAGAAAGTGGCTTTAGCAGCAGAAACAGAGGAAGAAAAAGTAGAGAGGAGGGAGTGAAAAGATGACAGGTCCGCAGGGAGTCTAGTTTTCCTCCATTTCCGCTCGGCTGCCCGGAACCCTGTTCTGTGAGCTCGCAATGAGTCGTCAAGCCACGGAGCAGGAGGGGAGGACCGAGCCGGCCGGGAGGATAGGGGACATAGAGAGTAAAAAGATGCAGAAAGGGAGGAGAGGAGGGTCGAGGAGGCAGAATCAGGAGACCGTAGTGTTGGAGGAGAGCGAGAGAGAAAAGGATACAAAGTAGTGGTCGGAGACTTGGAGGGGAGTTGCAGTGAGATTAGTAGAAGAACAGCATCTAGTAAAGATTAGGTCAAGCGTATTCCCTGCCTTGTGAGTAGGGGGGGACGGTGAGAGGGTGAGGTCAAAAGAGGAAAGGAGTAGAAAGAAGGAGGCAGAGAGAAATGAGTCAAAGGCAGACGTCGGCAGGTTAAAGTCACCCAGAACTGTGAGGGGTGAGCCATCCTCAGGAAAGGAACTTATCAAGGCGTCAAGCTCATTGATGAACTCTCCAAGGGAACCTGGAGGGCGATAAATGACAAGGATGTTAAGCTTGAATGGGCTAGTGACTGTGACAGCATGGAATTCAAATGAGGAGATAGACAGATGGGTCAGGGGGAAAAGAGAGAATGTCCACTTGGGAGAGATGAGGATTCCTGTGCCACCGCCGCACTGACCAGATGCTCTCGGGGTATGCGAGAACACATGATCAGACGACGAAAGAGCAGTAGGAGTAGCAGTGTTTTCTGTGGTAATCCATGTTTCCGTCAGCGCCAAGAAGTCGAGAGACTGGAGGGTAGCATAGGCTGAGATGAACTCTGCCTTGTTGGCTACAGAACGGCAGTTCCAGAGGCTGCCGGAGACCTGGAACTCCACGTGGGTCGTGCGCGCAGGGACCACCAGATTAGAGTGGTAGCAGCCACGAGGTGTGAAGCGTTTGTATGGCCTGTGCAGAGAGGAGAGAACAGGGATAGACAGACACATAGTTGACAGGCTACAGAAAAGGCTACAATAATGCAAAAGAGATCGGAATGAAATTAACTAAACATCTGGGGAAGCGAGAGAGCAGGGCCTCCCTCGACTAACTCCCGCAGAACAACTTGGCAGAACTGTCTTTGTTTCAGGGACAGTCTTCGTTTTGGAGACAGCTGCCGCAGACAGCTGCCGCTGAACAAAGAGGTTGTGCTAATAACACTAAGCTAATTGCCTAGCACAAGTATGGCCACTCCCCCTCCTATTGAGTTGTAATCTGCAGAGAACAAAAGAAGTGGCTGGACTTGCATCCAGTGTGAATGGGTAGCAATCGGTTCTTAAGCAGACTGGGTAGCTTACTAACTATGACAGACAGACCGAACCAACACAGTTTACAAGTTAAAACAATTCTACTTACAGAATCAAGCAGGATCCTTCCAAGACTATTAGTTGGCACTCCTATGCAGAAGCTCAGGAGTCCAGCAGCTGCTAGAAGACACTTGATTCAGCTGGGCCTGGAGTAGTGATGGGGGGGGAAATCGATACTGGTACATATCGGGATATTGTTTTTGACAATATATATTGCATATTTTTTGGTGTGATTTTTTACCCCCTTTTTCTCCCCAATTTCGATCTTGTCTAATTGCTGCAACTCCCCAACGTGGTCGGGAGGCGAAGGTCGAGTCATGCATCCTCCAAAACATGACCTGCCAAACCGCGTTTCTTAACACCCGCCCGCTTAATTAGCCGCACCAATGTGTTGGAGGAAACACTGTTCACCTGACGACCAAGGTCAGCCTGCAGGCACCTGGCCCGCCACCAGGAGTCGCTAGAGCGCAATGAGCCAAGTAAAGCCTTCCCGACCAAACCCTCCCCTTTCCCAGACAACGCTGGGCCAATTGTGCGCCGACCTATGGGACTCCCGATCACGGCCGGTTGTGATACAGCCCGAGCTAAAACCCGGGTCTGTAGTGACGCCTCTAGCACTGTAATGCAGTGCCTTAGACCTCTGCACCACTCGGGAGGCCCACAATTATATTTTTTGACAGTATCGCAATATGTTTTGGGAACTAGTCGGCTATACCTACACCAAAACTCCAGTATTTTTGTTTTCAGCACTTTTGTTTCCATGACTGATCAAAACGTGAGTTATGATGAGTTTCTGGTATTGAGAAGTTCAAGATGCCAGAATTTACTTAGACATTCTGTGGAGATTTTATACCAAGTATTTATTGGATCACGAGCTCGTGGGTTCATCTAACAAATGGACAATGCTTTGCCCTTCGTCAGTTGAACTCACTTGAACAAAGGAAACACTCTACCTTATATACCTTCTATTACCCTCTTCCTGGCAGACATCTGGTAAGTCTCCATGGGCACTCCCTGTTTTTGATGTTCATCACTCTTTACCCCAAGTCACTATCCTGCCCATCACTCATGCTATCCTAAACATCACTAATCTACCTTGACATAAGGAATGTAGACTTCATGACCCCAAACCACTTATCTCGTAACTATACCTCTGTCCTCACAATACTATGACATGACATCATTACAATTCATTATTTATTTATATTTTTTTGTGGTAAGTGACATGACTTAACCCCAACAATTCACATATAACTTTATATAAAATACAATATTCTCCAATCAGTAGTACATATATCTCTGACTAGATCCTAAACTATGCTAGAAACTGAGAATTGATCCCTTCAACCTTTCATACCTGAATCCAACTTGATTCTCCATTTATTTAATCAACAAAGGTATAAATTCTCTGTCATCTATCTTATGTGATATCAAACCTCTCAAACCTCTATAAACTCAGTCTGAGTAAAAGATAAACACATAATTAACTACTATATATTCATGCTAATAATCTATGTAGTCAAAACCTTATTTGTATATATAAGGAAAAATCCCACATAGACATCCCCCCTTTTAAAATGACCCCTTTTTCTGAGCCATGCAACCAAGAAAACATACATAGAAATAAATTGTGACCATCATGACATCATCCATACAAAACAATTCTACATAACCATTACGAAATTACATGAAACTATAATCTGAACCCATTAATATAAAAATAACAAAAACACCCGTCTTCATAATTTCTACTCCGTCAGAGGAACCCCACGTTTTTCCCTGGTCACAAGGGGCTCTATCTGATCCACTGAGATATTCATCTGTCCACATCTACGATCCTGTAAACCTTAAATTCCATGTTATACATTTCCACCTTAACATTCCTTGTCCTCAATCAACATTATCAATGGAATCTAAACTGGAACAAGATGACAAAGAAGAATAATTAGTCCTCTCCCTCTTTGCATTAACATTAACTGATACATCTCTAACTGTAATCACAGGCATGTTATTAATCGTTTGTACAGATCTTAAAATCAATCCCCGAAAAATGTGAAAACAACACCCCATAAATATTGCTACAATAATTACTATGGCCACTAGAGGACCTATAATGCTTGCCATCTATGTTCCTATTGAATTACCACTAAAGAAACTTTGAAAAGACTTCAACAGCATTCAAATTACCATATCCTCCTAATCTTACTATAATAGCATCCAATACTATGTGATTATCAATTACACATTCTAATGATTAACATCTCAGACCCAATTCTTAAAAACTCATTATTGTTAAAATATACAACTTTCAACTCCGACTTTGTTCTCCTATTATTCCTAAGATGACATACACATTATAACACTCTATTATCACTCCCTGTTAAATCATTACATCCCTAAACTATTCCTACTTTAATAATTCAACCAAATTCAGATCATATGAAAATATCATAACCCCATGATAATAACCAATTAAGTACTTTCCTATCAACATAGATATTTACCACTCTAAACATCCATATCAATATCACCCAATACTTCAAATTTATATCATTACTAATATGTTAATACTTTAACCCAATTAATCAACATATTCATGATTTCATTCACAATCCTCACCTTAACTTCCATTACAACTTTCAGAATGTATACTTATATTATCATACATTATAAACATTCATAATTCAATTATGACCTTCCTCATCCTGATAATATATACAGATCATTATCTCAATGCATTCGTAATACTATTAATTTAGCAGTGTATATACCTACTACCCAAATTATCAAATTTAGATAAATCCAATTTTATTATCAACAAGCAACCCCTTTATTCCTCCCGGCACTTAAATCTTCTAGCGTCTCTTCATTATGTTCTTCAGACATCTTCATATTTCAAAATGACTTTCCCATTACAATGTCACAACTACAATGTCTCATTCGATTTACCACCAACTCCACAACCTCAATGTCATGTCCATTTGTCAACCATTATACCAACAACATGAGAAATGTTGCATTTGAACAGATCTTTCTCCATTCTCACTCAATGGTGAACTCCTTTCCCACTCCTTCGATATAAAAACATGAGAAAATACTTTGATATCTTTGATTGGTTGTTGTAGACCAGTTGCATGTAGAAGTGGTATTTTACAAAAACGTCTTCAACGCATCTGATATTCATCTTCAGCCGGTTCATAATTTGTTACTTTTACTTATTTAGGTTCACACTATGCTAGGCCAAATTATCCCTACTATGCATTAAAACAGCATCTGTGTTTATCTCACTAGAAGACAAAACATAACAGTTTAATTGATTTCATATCTAAACCAATAAATCCATATAAACATTCACCATATGACAAATTATTATGCTTTAACAATTATTCTTACTACCAATTTCTAATATACTTCCTAATTTCTATTATATAAACCCTTTAAATACATATAACCGAATGGAATGACAGTCATTAGATTCCTGAAAAATCTGAAAAATCGTGAAATTATTGGAGGTCTATAGCTCTGTTCCTCCACTGAGGTAATCAGCCATAACCCACATCTCATCAGTATCATTCCTCAAACATCGTCCTCCATCACCTGATAATTGTTATCAACAGTATCCTCATCTCTAATCGTCAGTTTCCTCGTAGCCATCTGTTGCAGTGGTTGACCTGATACCTGTTCAATCTCCCCTCTATCCATACCTCCGTTGGTGTAGACTGTGTGATGATGCATGAACCTTCTTCCTTCACTAGTTCTATGATCATGCAGAGTCCTTCTCCATTTATCACCATCCCTCTGTGGATTGTGTCCTTCTATCAGCGTACCAATATTCCCTGCTTCCAAAAACACACAAACAAAACAAAACAATGCTCCGCCGAAGTGGTGCCATCTTCCTCCTCTGCGTTAGAAAAGTCCTACAATGGTACATACAGATCTAGGAATCTCTCTCTCTTACTTGCCCCTCCATCAATGTAGTCATCAATACCTATTACTAACCTTCCCACTTGGGTGTTGTCCATCAATGACTTCCTTAATCCTTTACCACCACATAGTCTCCAAGTCACAGAAAATGTCCAGATTCTCCTGGTAGGTCTGGCAGAGAAGCCTTCACCTTTTCGAAAGAAATCTTCATAACATTGTTAGTTGAGACACAGCATGCTACTTCATCCTTTCTTCTTATCAGTCCTGATAAGCCTTTTAGATTAGGAAGTGCACAATCTTTCAGCTTGTTGCAGTCCACTCATGTCTTAGAAAGGCCTCCTCTAAATTCTGCCTTATACCACAAATACATTTTCCCCTAAAACATTTAATCTAACCCATAACACATTACTTACTACTGCTCATATTCTTAATACAATATGAAAATATACCAATAAATCCTCATACCATTAATACTACCCCCTTTTTTGAACACATGAGTCACAACGTGATTCATGCTTTCAAAAACAAAACACCAACATTGTATATTAAATCATAATAAAAATGAAATAAAAATGACAACATTTGATAATACCTTTACTTACTTCTATTCTGTAAAGTAATCCAAGATTAGTACAATTAACTAGCAACAGGTATCCCTCATTTAGGATAGCTCCCTCTCTCTTTAGTTATTTTATGGTTTGATTCATATATATTATTACCAAATTATAAACTTTTTCACAATTATCCTTATCATAACTAACCCCCAATTCAGCATGCCTCTAGGATTTACAGTGCGGGTGATCAAGTCACACTATAAAGCCAGGACAGATTGCAGAGGTCATTGAAATCATTCAATGAATTGTTCCATCCAATAGTATACTAAACATTACCAACATTCAAAACCTTTCATAAATGTTATGTACCCAAAGTGTACATTAAATCCTCATGACATTTATTCTCATAATAAATCATGTATACCCAAAGATAGTAATTACACACAAAACCTGCTACATATATCCACAGTCCTATCTCATCAATAATCATTTGTATCAAACTAATTCCTCATAACTACTCCATAAAAAGATTATATAAAACCTTTCACAATATTAAAACCACTCCAATTTCTTCGAGTATACAATGATTATGTTTAATTGATTACCCTTCAGATCATATCCTCTTTAATTCTCACAATAATTATTAAACCCCAAATCTGCTCCTTATTATCCAATATTAAATGATCCATTATCTTTTACATAATCAACAACAAAAGAAAATCAGTTTCCTTTACCATTGTTCCTGTCACCCCTGTAAGTGTCATATTTAATTCATTAGCCAATACCATCACTTACTTTGTTTAAGACTTGATATTTTATCCCCGGCATCTATTTAAAAATTGTTCGCTACGTTGTCTCCTACTCTCCCCTTATCATAATGCTATAGGAGACTTCCATCAATCCTGGAAAAATAAATGCCCCCTCACAAGACACTGGATAATACCATGTTTATTAAGTTAACGACACCTTCTACTATAAACCTATAACCCCTTTCTAGTAATTTAATCATCGCAAACTGTTGCATTGATGTTTTAAAATATAAACATATTGTTTCATAATCCAAAACCAACAAAAAGATGTCTACTTAATCCATCAGGCCAACAGCAACAACTATCTCCCATCGTTCAACATATCTATAAACAGATTATCGTTATCAGAAGTAATGAACCGTCGTCATAACTCACCGCTGTTTAAACAAACTATATAATGTCATAATAAGAATGATCAATTATCAAATATCGTTCCTTATTCAACTATCTAGACATGTTCTTCATTAGTAAATCGTCTCCACAAAGCAATACTACCTAATAACATATTATCATTCACCTAAATATAAATAATAACTTATATTAAACAATCCCATTCAACATCAAGTCAACCTGTCTCATCACCCAATTAACTTACTTACTTTTTAAACCCTCTACAATATCTATCATACTCTACTGCTAATTTTCCTTATAACGGTACCTCAACAGATGACAAATTACTGTGAAGTTATAGTCAAAACAAATAAAACATCCAATTCAAAGCTATACTATTTACTATGTGTCGGTAAGACAATCCCTTTTACAAAATGTTTATCAAGTCACCTATTAATCTATGTCAATATCTTCAATGTAAAAGTTTTGCTTTCTATCCCTCTCTGGGTTTGAACCAGGGACCCTCTACACATATCGATAACATTCACCATCGAAACACCATACAAAATCCGTAATCTTTGCAAAGCAACTACTTCCAGTTCATAGAGCAAGTGACGTCACCTAATGAAAACCGCACTAGCTCTCACCGCTAACTAGCTAGCCATTTCACACCGATAGCATTCAACCCCCTATGACTTCCTACTCCACAGCAACCACTGATCCTTGTACACGTAACTTAACCCATTATGTCCCTTACAGCGCTCTAACGTTTCAGCGATACCCAGTTGCTAACACCCGCAGACAAAAACATGGACATTCTTCCATGTTTTACTAGCAGACCAAATAACACACTCTCAAACAGCGTTCTACATTAACCTCTACCATAGGGTTTAAAAACTAACGTAACAACATTAACCATCCTAAATTGCTCTAGTAAAGTCATGTATGTTCAGTTTATTTATTACGATAGTATGTCCATAATACTTCTAACAAAGCTACATTATCCCTAGTTTAAAAATTTTTTATTTATATAATTGTCTTAGTTCCCTTGCTTCACTCTCCATGAATATACAGTGGGGAAAAAAAGTATTTAGTCAGCCACCAATTGTGCAAGTTCTCCCACTTAAAAAGATGAGAGAGGCCTGTAATTTTCATCATAGGTACACGTCAACTATGACAGACAAAATGAGAGAAAAAAATCCAGAAAATCACATTGTAGGATTTTTTATGAATTTATTTGCAAATTATGGTGGAAAATAAGTATTTGGTCAATAACAAAAGTTTCTCAATACTTTGTTATATACCCTTTGTTGGCAATGACACAGGTCAAATGTTTTCTGTAAGTCTTCACAAGGTTTTCACACACTGTTGCTGGTATTTTGGCCCATTCCTCCATGCAGATCTCCTCTAGAGCAGTGATGTTTTGGGGCTGTCGCTGGGCAACATGGACTTTCAACTCCCTCCAAAGATTTTCTATGGGGTTGAGATCTGGAGACTGGCTAGGCCACTCCAGGACCTTGAAATGCTTCTTACGAAGCCACTCCTTCGTTGCCCGGGCGGTGTGTTTGGGATCATTGTCATGCTGAAAGACCCAGCCACGTTTCATCTTCAATGCCCTTGCTGATGGAAGGAGGTTTTCACTCAAAATCTCATGATACATGGCCCCATTCATTCTTTCCTTTACACGGATCAGTCGTCCTGGTCCCTTTGCAGAAAAACAGCCCCAAAGCCTGATGTTTCCACCCCCATGCTTCACAGTAGGTATGGTGTTCTTTGGATGCAACTCAGCATTCTTTGTCCTCCAAACACGACGAGTTGAGTTTTTACCAAAAAGTTCTATTTTGGTTTCATCTGACCATTTGACATTCTCCCAATCCTCTTCTGGATCATCCAAATGCACTCTAGCAAACTTCAGACGGGCCTGGACATGTACTGGCTTAAGCAGGGGGACACATCTTGCACTGCAGGATTTGAGTCCCTGGCGGCATAGTGTGTTACTGATGGTAGACTTTGTTACTTTGGTCCCAGCTCTCTGCAGGTCATTCACTAGGTCCCCCCGTGTGGTTCTGGGATTTTTGCTCACCGTTCTTGTGATCATTTTGACCCCACGGGGTGAGATCTTGCGTGGAGCCCCAGATCGAGGGAGATTATCAGTGGTCTTGTATGTCTTCCATTTCCTAATAATTGCTCCCACAGTTGATTTCTTCAAACCAAGCTGCTTACCTATTGCAGATTCAGTCTTCCCAGCCTGGTGCAGGTCTACAATTTTGTTTCTGGTGTCCTTTGACAGCTCTTTGGTCTTGGCCATAGTGGAGTTTGGAGTGTGACTGTTTGAGGTTGTGGACAGGTGTCTTTTATACTGATAACAAGTTCAAACAGGTGCCATTAATACAGGTAACGAGTGGAGGACAGAGTACTTATTTTCCACCATAATTTGCAAATAAATTCATAAAAAATCCTACAATGTGATTTTCTGGATTTTTTTTCTCAATTTGTCTGTCATAGTTGACGTGTACCTATGATGAAAATTACAGGCCTCTCTCATCTTTTTAAGTGGGAGAACTTGCACAATTGGTGGCTGACTAAATACTTTTTTCCCCCACTGTAAGACATTCGCTTTTCTGTGCGTCCTAAACTACATTAAATTTCCCTGTAATCAACTAAGATCATAGCCACACAATGAAACCATCACTCCGCCATTATCAGAATGAATGAGATCTATTCAACTATCCTTTCTAAGTAGGCTACAAGTACCACCAAACACTTGCTGTAGTTTACCATCATATATTGAAATCATCCATTTATCACGATACAATTTATTTATAGACATATTCCACCATTCTCACTCGTTTAATCTAGCAAAACCTTATTCAATGCCCAAAAAATTACTACCACGCACTCTTCTTTCCAAACCCGTTAACATTTTAACATTTTAGTCGTTTAGCAGACGCTCCTATTCCGAGCGACCCACAATTAGTGAGCTCATACATTTTTTATACTTATACTAGCCCCCCTTGGGAATCGAACACACAACCCTGGCGTTGCAAGCACCATTCTCCACCAACCGAGCTACAAGAGTCCTGCTATTTAAACCACACACACTTCAAATCATACATTCAACATCACCAAACCAAATACTCCGTCGTACCCATTCAATCAACACATCAGCAGTGGAATTTACACTCATAAATGCAGATTGTTACTCCATGCCATTGAAATGATACATAAATTCCACAAATAGCGCCATTACAATGATTTCTCATCTTATTCCACTATCACATGATCCAACAACGGTATAAACTTAGAAAACCCATATTAATTACTTTCCCACCCATTACATTGGGTGAGCAAGTTTAATACATATATAACGTTATAAACTTCTAGGTACTCACATCAAATAATCCCTTCGTAGTGTTTTTAACCATTCTTAATCGGCACAAATCTCTACAAACATTTTTCCAGCGGAACCAAAAATAAATAAATAAATAGACTGTAATTTCCTGGACACTGCTCTGTCTGTCCAGAAAATATAGCCTATATTGCTCTCTAAAATAACGTCAATCTCCATACCACTCCTTGATTATTCTATGAATTAATTAAGTTATATATCGTAACTTCTTATCCAAACTTATATCAAATTATTATACTCATTTTTAGAACTAATTTTTTACCCTTCAGATTCAAATTACCTACTGCTCTTTGTTCATAATATCGCCCATTTTGTCCCGTTCAATTACTTAACTTTACATTCCTTTTACAAAATACTTATTCTTAACTGCTGATTTGCCTGTAATAATTTAGTCACTTCCTGTCTCTTGCTTCAAGTTTAAATGAAGCTCTGCTTTACGTTTACTGGTGACTGTTTTTCCAGATATCGCTCTACTAAGCTGGTCATTAATTACTTATTAGTTCATGCAATCATTAGTAATTAAATACTTAAATAAAATCCCCATCTGTATTAAAATGTCGTTTGCCTATTTCTGCCATTTTGGTGCTATTATTGAATATGTTACATTGCATTGGCTCCAACTACTGGCCATTTTGAGTAATTCATCAAAATATTAATTCAAAAAGGGCCTCAAACCCACTCATTTATAATGTTTTTTTTTTTTTACCATTATGAGTTAAACATCACAATAAAGGACTCAAACCTTTATTTCTGCTCTGTTGGAGAATCGAACCTCACAACTCTGCACTAAGGACTGTAACCTTCAACCGTAGGCTTACATACAGTACATGGCCTCAAACCATATCCTTAATGTCCTTAAACATTCATGATGTCGTACACTGTATAATCTCGTCATGTCTACCAAGGACATTTATCGCTGAGGACTCGAACCTCGCATCTTTCTACGTTCGTCTACCAAAGACGTTTATCGCTGAGGACTCGAACCTCGCATCTTTCTACGTTCGTCTACCAAAGACGTTTATCGCTGAGGACTCGAACCTCGCATCTTTCTACGTTCGTCTACCAAAGACGTTTATCGCTGAAGACTCGAACCTCGCATCTTTCTACGTTCGTCTACCAAAGACGTTTATCGCTGAGGACTCGAACCTCGCATCTTAAAAATGTCTATCCTGTCGTCACGGGACTGACATAACCCATCTACCTTACTTTAGGACACGAATCTAACTTATCATAATAAAAGAGCCTACACCCAATGTTGTCAAAACCCACTCTACTACTTCTGTTTTATGTTTGATCCTTTACTCAGACCAAACCCTGTTTAGAATAATAGCACCCTATTATCATCAAACTCCTTACATCTCATTACATAACTCAATACAACCCCCTTTAAAAATATTGAATTTCAAACGTTTGTTACAGTTCAGCTTTACCACAGATAAGCAGATTTTGACATAATCAAAAAAATGAAAGTCTGCTTACCTGTTAGTTGAGCTGTAGACTGCATCCTGTTCGTGAAGACGCCAATCTGTTATGATGAGTTTCTGGTATTGAGAAGTTCAAGAATTTACTTAGACATTCTGTGGAGATTTTATACCAAGTATTTATTGGATCACGAGCTTGTGGGTTCATCTAACAAACGGACAATGCTTTGCCCTTCGTCAGTTGAACTAACTTGAACAAAGGAAACACTCTACCTTATATACCTTCTATTACCCTCTTCCTGGCATACATCTGGTAAGTCTCCATGGGCACTCCCTGTCTTTGATGTTCATCACTCTTTACCCCAAGTCACTATCCTGCCCATCACTCATGCTATCCTAAACATCACTAATCTACCTTGACATAAGGAATGTAGACTTCATGAACCCAAAACACTTATCTCTTAACTCTACCTCTGTCCTCACAATACTATGACATGACATCATTACAATGTGTTTTCTCATGGTTCTTTCTGGTCCCTCTGCAGCAGACATATGCTGAGCAATATGTTTGGAACATCGAATCGCAATACATATAGAATCGTGAGAATCGTGAGAATCGCAATACATATCGGATCGGCACCTAAGTATCGTGATAATATCGTATTGTGAAGTCCCAGGTAATTCCCTGCCCTAGTCTGGAGGAGTGTTATCTGAGTGATAGGCTGGGAGTGGCTGTAATACGTGAGGCTTAGAATATGAATAGTTGAATGGATACTGGAAGAATTCACAAAGTAGATGCTCCTCAGTGCTGGACTCCTTCTGGTCCTTTTTTATTCATGCTGAGGTAAGATCTGCAAATTCATTTTCTGTCACCTGCTATTGGACTTCAGATTGGTTTGGGGAGGGGGGTTCAAACAACTATTGCTTTTCAGCATTGCCACCAGATGGTCTTGGGCAGTCAAAGGCAGCCCTAAATATTGCATAGCAGGGGGGAACATCAATTCGTACCCCAGTCCGCCTTGGAACATGTAAAGAGTCCTCTCCCAACTAAAAAAAACAAAACAGAAGTTATTTTGAATTCATGTCTTGACTCTCATCGTCCCCCCAAAAAGGTACTTACCTGCAGTTGTGTAGATATTACAAGAACACCTGGGACCAAGTGCCTATGGGTGTATATTAAACAGAGTTCTAGGAGGCAGTTGTAGCTCTAACTGAACAGTGGAATTGGGCAGTTCCATGTTGGATAAATGGAAAACATATTAATGAAGAGCAATCATTAAAGAAAGAGGATTCCAGTTGTGTTTACCGCTTAATCCACATAAGCTTGGGTACTATTGTGGTAGCAATTATAGGCATAATAGACTTTTTATGCAATATCATGCAATTATTTTACACTATCATCACAATTATTATGTTGTTATTCCTATGTTAGGACATTACTAGGGTTGCAAAGGGAGGGTATGTTACTGGAAATGTTCTAAGTTTACCAGTAAACTACCAGAATTTTGACATCTAGTGGCCCCTTTGGGTACTTCAGATTATCACAGGTGTTTGTAATTATCTCGGGCCCTCTGTGTGGCCTTATCACATGTAAAATATATACAATAATCAAATAAGATGATTTTCAAATAAACTTTTGAATGACAAAGCTGTAAAACATTATCCTAAAAATATAACATCAACTTAGTGAATACCATTGCTGAGTAATATGAGGGTTTCAGCATGAACTATCCTTTATAATTTTTTTACCCACTTTTATTAATTTGACTATGTCAATATGTCTTTGTTATAAATGTTTTGGCGCCAAACTGGTGGCAGTTGTGAAAAAAGTATATAATTGGAAGAGTTGCAGAGTTAATTGAAAATATACCATTGCTTTTTTCATAAATTAGGCTATTTTCTCTTGAACCATATGGTTTATCCACTATGGACAATACGGACACACACATTTAAAAAAATCTACTATATATGAATACATAAAAAAAAGTTATCAAGTATAAATTACCAAAGTTACCATAGAAGATTCCGGTAACTTTAGTAAATTTCAGGTAGCTTTGCAACCCTAGACATTACACCCTTGAAGTATGTAGACTACAAAGCCTGAAACTATGCTCAACTTTCCATTTCTGTATAGGCCTAACCTAGGCCTATACAGAAAGGTTAGGCCCATTTCTGTATAGGCCTAACCTTTCTGTATAGGCCTAAACCTGCGGTGTCATAAACTCTGAGAAGGCAATCAGTGGATGTCATTTGCATTGTATTAGACTGACCCCAAGGCACAGCTTTGAGGATGCAATCTTCACTAAATTTCCAGCTCTTTGGGCCAAGGTTTTCTAGATCAGGGAAATGCACATCTAGGGGAAACTGAGTTTGAATAATATCTGTTATCTTTGGTTATTGTAGGGTTGTTCTGTATGTTTAGCATCGGTGATGGCTCAGACTGATGTGTATTGCATAGCTTATACAGTGCTATGAAAAAGTATTTGCCCCCTTTCTAATTTTCTCTACTTTTGCATATTTGTGATACTGAATGTTATCAGATCTTCAACCAAAACCTAATATTAGATAAAGGGAACATAAGTGAACAAATAACACAACAATTACATATTTATTTCATTTATTTCATAAACAAAGTTATGCAACACCTAATTTCCCTGTGTGAAAAAGTAATTGCCCCCTTACACTCAATAACTGGTTGTGCCACCTTTAGCTGCAATGACTCCAACCAAATGCTTCCTGTAGTTGTTGATTAGTCTCTCACGTCGCTGTGGAGGAATTTTGGCCCACTCTTCCATGCAGAACTGCTTTAACTCAGTGACGTGTGGGTTTTCAAGCATGAACTGCTCGTTTCAAGTCCTGCCACAACATCTCAATTGGGCTTAGGTCTGGACTTTGACTAGGCCATTCCAAAACTTCAAATTTGTTGCTTTTTAGCAATTTTCATGTAGACTTGATTGTGTGTTTTGGATCATTGTCTTGCTGCGTGACCCAGCTGCGCTTCAGCTTCAGCTCACAGACGGATGGTCTGACATTCTCCTGTAGAATTCTCTGATACAGAGCAGAATTCATGGTTCCTTCTATTAAGGCAAGTCGTCCAGGTCCTGAGGCAGCAAAGCATCCCCAAACCATCACACCACCACCACCATGCTTGACCTTTGGTATGATGTTCTTACTGTGGAATGCAGAGTTTGGTTTTCGCCAGGCATTACTGGAACCATGTCGTCCAAAAAGTTATACTAAAAGTTATATCTGTCCATAGAACGTTCTTCCAAGAGTCTTGATGATCATCCAGGTGCTTTTTGGCAAACTTGAGTCAACTTTTTGGACGAGATGGGTCCCATTATGTCTGGCAAAAACCAAACACTGCATTCCAATTAAACTGTGGACTTGGCACTGTCATTTTGTTTTGGCCAGTGTGATATTCATACAGTGCCTCTCTCTGCTCTTGTCCACTGCCCGTGAAGGATGTAGCTAGTTGTGCTTGTGCCTGGACTGCCATGCATGTCAGATGGTCTAGTTGGATATTAAAGTTCCACTGGAAAGGCATTCTCTCTAGGCAGTTTGACAATGGAAGGCTTAACATCGGCCTCTGTCATTCCACAGGGTGGAGCGTCCTATCCCCCTCTGTAGCCTGAGACCCCGTGGTGCCAGGCCAGGCCAGCTGAGAGGTACTGCTGCTGGGTAGACTCTGTGGCCCATGGCCCCTGGATCTCAGTCCGGATGGACCTCCTAACCAGCACAGCTGTCCCTGCTGTTCCTGATTCATTACAATGTGTTTATTAGGACTAGATTAGCATGTGAGGTGCTCATCGACGGGGCTGTAGTGGAACAGCTTGTGAGCTTCAAGTTCCTTGGTGTCCACATCACCAACAAACTATCATGGTCCAAACACACCAAGACAGTCGTGAAGAGGGCACGCAAAGCCTATTCCCCCTCAGGAGACTGAAAACATTTGGCTTGGGTCCTCAGATCCTCAAAAAGTTCTACAGCTGCACCATTGAGAGCATCCTGACTGGTTGCATCACCGCCTGGTATGGCAACTGCTCGGCCTCCGACCGCCTGGCACTACAGAGGGTAGTGCGTACGGCCCAGTACATCACTGGGGCCAAGCTTCCTGCCATCCAGGACCTCTATACCAGGCGGTGTCAGAGGAAGGCCCTCAAAATTGTCAAAGACTCCAGCCACCCTAGTCATAGACTGTTCTCTCTGCTACCGCATGCCAAGCGGTACCGGAGCGCCAAGTCTAGGTCCAAAAGGCTTCTCAACAGCTTCTACCCCCAAGCCATAAGACTCCTGAACAGCTAATCATGGCTACCCGGAGAATTTGCACTGCGCCCCCACCCCGTCCCCCTTTTTTACTCTGCTGCTACTCTGTTTATTATTCATGCATAGTCACTTTAACTCTACCCACATGTACATATTACCTCAATTACCTCGACTAGCCCCCGCATTGACTCTGCACCGGTACCCCCCCCCCCCCCCCCGTTGTATATAGCCTCCCTACTGTTATTTTATTTTACTGCTGCTTTAATTTTTTTTGCTTAACACTTTTTTTTTTTTTTTTACTTTACATTGTTGGTTATGAGCTTGTAAGTAAGCATTTCACTGTAATGTCTACACCTGTTGTATTCGGCGCATGTGGCAAATACAATTTGATTTGATTTGATTTGAGGTGGACTAGAGTCAATCCCTGACCAGTAATGCAATAATATATCAGGGTGGATATAGGCAGCTCTCTTCTTTGACTAAATATAGCCAACTCTCCTTTCATATTGTAACAGATCTATACTGAACCAAGCAATCATTTGAACAAAAACACATTTGCTTATTTTTGTATTTCTAGACTTCCTCCTCATTACAGAGGGAAAGGTAATATGCCCTCCAAGCTGACTGACTCATCAATGTTCCTCCTCAAACATGACTACGGTTCTATTCCATTAAGGGATTCATTAGCCAGGGTATCTCGTTGATGACAGTATTAGAGAGAGCTCAAGTCCTGCCGATGAAATCTAACACGGTGTCTTAGTAACAGGGAGCCTGCCCGCCTGCCCGCCTGCCCGCCTGCCTCTCCAGGTGCACTCACCTGCTCCTCCTCTGGAGAAGCAATTATTCTTTGTGTGGCAGGATGAAGGAGGGGGTGCTCCCCAGATGGTCACAGAGCCAAGCCCCTGCTAATTGGTGATGTTAGGGATTCAGACCAGATGCAAGGAGCTCCTCGCTCTCCTTCTCCTCCTTTTTGCTTTGCTTCCTTCTTTCTCCACTTTTGTTTTGTTTTGTCAACACTTTCTTTTGATATGTATATCAATAAATGTTTTATTCATGCAATCTAGGAAATCAGTCGGTTTAGCCCCGTGCCCCTCTTTATTTCTTCACCACCATGATTCACCATGTGTGTGGGTTCACATTTTCAAAGGCGTTTTTCTGAAAGGCTGTTACAATTAAACAACCGGGTGAAAATGAATGATTAATGCAAGTGTCAATCTCACACCCAGAGAAAACAGCGCAGGTGGAACTGCAGATACATGGCATTCTTCTCTTTTTCTGACAGCCTCCAGTCTTTTTAATGAGTCTGTGATGCTAATTGAGTGGCTGGGAGGGAGCATTGATCAGCGCTGCTCCCGGCAGAACAACTCAAAGGCAGGGGCAGAGGCAGGGGCACGGGCAGGATGTGCTGTTTGGCGTAGGTTTACAGTTCCTGTCTCCCAAAGGGCGTGTGCACCTGTTCCAGAATAACGGCTCTGGCTCTTCCTGTTAATCATCACTCTAAAGATATGACGTTTAATTTAAACTTTGCTGTACTACGATCATGTCAGCGTTTATTAAGTCTCATAATGCCTGTGACAGCAGAGGCCATCTTTGTAAAGAGCAAGTTACTATGACTCATGGATGGTAGTTTGTTTTTTCCCCCTGCGTGACTGCCTATCAGTTGCCATGGAACTTTGCCTGATGCAAGCCAATTCAAAGTTTACCAATGTAGTAAGCCAATGCAAGTGCGTTCTGGTCATGTAGCAACGATACAGTACTATCACACACTGATACTTTACATAATACAGTTGGTGTGTTGGTAAAAAAACGGAATTAAATAATGTTTATCCACTGTTACAGTAACTCCACCACCTCGTCTATGTGCTCTCCTCATCAGTAAGTCCTATGGTCATGTAGAGTACAACTGCAAAATATTCACTGATAGAATGCTATGCACATAGTCAATACCTGCTTGAAACTTTACTCAATTGCCTGTTTGGTTGAACATTCTGTTCTGTTTTTATTTTCCCCCAACCTGTACAGTAGCTTTATGGTTTAATATGTATTCTCCAGTCTCTGCTGTTGTTACATCATCTATCCAGGGAAAGAGGCATTGTGGACCTGAGACTGGGATACACACACAAGTCTGTCACATCACTGGGGACTTCAGTCTAACCAGTAAGGCTGCCTGTCTGAGTGGAAACAAAACAAGTCAAATTATACCAGCTCAAGTACAATGCAGTGGGGGCAAGCAAACAATATTGTTTTTTCTGTATTCTCTATCACAGACACCCTCTACTGAAATTATATTATTTTATAATGGAAAAGAAGAATTCAGGTGCACACACACAAACATACACGCATCAACTAAATATTTAAACCCATTCATTTTAAATAAATACCAGATAGGCCTACACACTTGTGAAAACATCTGCCAGTCTTCACATACAGTGGTGAAAAAAGTATTTAGTCAGCCACCAATTGTGCAAGTTCTCCCACTTAAAAAGATGAGAGAGGCCTGTAATTTTCATCATAGGTACACGTCAACTATGACAGACAAATTGAGAATTTCTTTTCCAGAAAATCACATTGTAGGATTTTTAATGAATTTATTTGCAAATTATGGTGGAAAATAAGTATTTGGTCACCTACAAACAAGCAAGATTTCTGGCTCTCACAGACCTGTAACTTCTTCTTTAAGAGGCTCCTCTGTCCTCCACTCGTTACCTTTATTAATGGCACCTGTTTGAACTTGTTATCAGTATAAAATACACCTGTCCACAACCTCAAACAGTCACACTCCAAACTCCACTATGGCCAAGACCAAAGAGCTGTCAAAGGACACCAGAAACAAAATTGTAGACCTGCACCAGGCTGGGAAGACTGAATCTGCAATAGGTAAGCAGCTTGGTTTGAAGAAATCAACTGTGGGAGCAATTATTAGGAAATGGAAGACATACAAGACCACTGATAATCTCCCTCGATCTGGGGCTCCACGCAAGATCTCACCCCGTGGGGTCAAAATGATCACAAAAATCCCAGAACCACACGGGGGGACCTAGTGAATGACCTGCAGAGAGCTGGGACCAAAGTAACAAAGCCTACCATCAGTAACACACTACGCCGCCAGGGACTCAAATCCTGCAGTGCCAGACGTGTCCCCCTGCTTAAGCCAGTACATGTCCAGGCCTGTCTGAAGTTTGCTAGAGTGCAATTGGATGATCCAGAAGAGGATTGGGAGAATGCCATATGGTCAGATGAAACCGAAATAGAACTTTTTGGTAAAAACTCAACTCGTCGTGTTTGGAGGACAAAGAATGCTGAGTTGCATCCAAAGAACACCATGCCTACTGTGAAGCATGGGGGTGGAAACATCAGGCTTTGGGGCTGTTTTTCTGCAAAGGGACCAGGATGACTGATCCGTGTAAAGGAAAGAATGGGCATTGCAAGGGCATTGAAGATGAAACGTGGCTGGGTCTTTCAGCATGACAATGATCCCAAACACACCGCCCGGGCAACGAAGGAGTGGCTTCGTAAGAAGCATTTCAAGGTCCTGGAGTGGCCTAGCCAGTCTCCAGATCTCAACCCCATAGAAAATCTTTGGAGGGAGTTGAAAGTCCGTGTTGCCCAGCGACAGCCCCAAAACATCACTGCTCTAGAGGAGATCTGCATGGAGGAATGTGCCAAAATACCAGCAACAGTGTGTGAAAACCTTGTGAAGACTTACAGAAAACGTTTGACCTGTGTCATTGCCAACAAAGGGTATATAACAAAGTATTGAGAAACTTTTGTTATTGACCAAATACTTATTTTCCACCATAATTTGCAAATAAATTCATTAAAAATCCTACAATGTGATTTTCTGGATTTCTTTTTCTCATTTTGTCTGTCATAGTTGACGTGTACCTATGATGAAAATTACAGGCCTCTCTCACCTTTTTAAGTGGGAGAACTTGCACATTGGTGGCTGACTAAATACTTTTTTTCCTCACTGTACCTGTTGAAGGGTAGTGAAATTAGTCATTAATTTATTTGCATCCTGCTTCGCACAAATACAATAGTTTACCACTCAACAATATCCAATATCCATCAGTTTATGTGACTATCATTTGAAATAGGGCCTCTTGACGTGCTAGTCACACACATGTACACACGTACACGCATGTACACACACACACCACAAACACAGTATGAACATAATTTTCATAATTTATTTACAGAGTGAGAATAGACAGCAGTCTGGAAGAAGCCAACCCCTTCACAATGCATTTTCAGTCCACTAAACAGCTCTCACTGGGTGCAAAAATGTAAAGATCTTACCAAATATTACCATTTCAAGTGTTCAGTCAAAAATTATCTACCTCCAGTTTCTCTTGTCATTGTGGCTGCAGTAAATCAATGTAAATCTCATGTGAGACAGTAGATATCTATTACATATCTTTCTTAGATTAATTCATTCATTTTTTTCAGTGAGATCTGTTGAATTCATTGAATCCGGAACAAATTAGTTTGATCATTTTCTCTCTAGATGAAAAAAAGACACATTCTGAGAATAAAAGCTGGTGTCCATGAAAAGTTCATAAAGGTCATCCCATAATCAGTGGGTGAATAAAATTGGCTTGGTCTTAATATAGATGGCAACAATAATCACACAAAATTCAAATCTGTTTACTTCATCTTTTTGGAATAGGGTTTATGGCCTCTGTCTATGTATCGTAAACTTTCCAATGGATTCTCCATTAAACAATAATCTATTCCATTTGTAATCTCTGTGTTAAATCTAGCAAGGATGTGGGCATTACTTAAATCCTAACTTTTTCTCAATGTATTGAGGAACCTGATTATGACCCCATGAAAGTTTGATGGAAAAGTATGAAAACACCATCTCTGTCGCATAGCCTGAATTTTGCATGAGAAATGGTGAAAGTGTGTGTATATGTTACAATTATGAATGCACCAATTTGAGCCAGGCGAGAATTCAGAGCGCTGGGGCTCCTTCTCAGCGGAAGTATACTCTGGTGCTTTCACCTGACAAGTTTCCTCTACCAAATATCATGCACGTGACTCGTGCTATAAAGCTATAATCGTTTTTATTTGTATTTTATGTGTCTGGGGTACGGTATGTGAGGCCACCAGGGAGGACAGTAAAGATAGCTGCATGTGTTCCATGAGGCTTTAATGGTGACCTACTTTTACTGTAGAATAAGATGTACAGTACACTATTATGTCTGCACTTAATGAGAGTGAAGATGATGTGCTGCTTTCGTTAACTGTATCACATACTGGCAATACAATATCCCAAATTGGGAACGGTAACGTGTCGTCAGTGGAGACTCCACATCTGTTGCAGAAGTGATATGAGTTTAGACTTGAGGCAATTTACTGTAAATTGTCTTCAGTCATTAAGTTTACACATGCATTCTTTTGCTAAATCATGTTAGAGCCACTCCCGAGTTGTTTTTCCAACAGGCCTAGTTTGAAAACAGGAAGAAAATATTTTAGGTCTGCAGGGAGTTCTGTATCGTAGTTAGGGTTTTTGTTTTGAAATGCATTTTGTCACATTAGCTTATCAGTCACGTGACGTCTCCAGCATGTTTTTCTGTTGTTTTTCATTTTTCCTCAGGGGAGGTACCTTAGAGAAGATCCCAAACAGAAACAACAGATGTGTTCATTTTCATTGCAAAGTTCTGGGAAAAACAGAGCTTATCTTTCCCAAAATTAGCATGAAGTTCTCAGTGACTGCTCACAGGGCATCAAAGGCATGTAATTATATAAATTGTGCAATTTGTGAGGGTAGGACAAAAGCTACAGTCACAAAAACAGAAAATCATTCCCCCTGTAAGGTATTTTGGCTGTTATTGTTTATTTAAACATTGCATTGAATAAGGCAAATTGCCGTGTTTTGAGTGGCTTTGTTATTTACTGAACAATGTAGCATTGATACATCCTGCTGCTAAAAAGCTTTTCTATTCCGGAGACAAAATAAGTGGCCTGGATCTCAATTGTAGAGGCAATATCACCACCGCTGCACGCCAATAAGAACACTGACCTTTGATGTTATACACATTTCAGGAACCAGTCATGAATATCTTTTAGCCAGGCTAGCCACAGGCAGGTGTTAAATACACTCTTTACTTGTGTTTTTATTTTTTTATTATTGTTTATGACTCCTCAGACAGTCCACAGTCATGTCTTGATGGATCTGGTTAGAGTATGAGTTTGCTACTACTGCAGCGTACAGTGGAAATGGCTGGAGATTGGCAGGGTAATGTGGTCTACTGTATAACCCTTGAATCACATCTAATCACATTCTAGGCCAAAGGTAAGATGGTTACAAAGGCTGTCACTTGTCCTTTATCCCATGGCTTACTGATACTAAAGGCTTTTGTTAAGTCATGCACAGATAGCCCATTGGAATCCCAGCTGCCCATGGAGTAATGGAGACTTCCGTTCTGTGTGTCATTTCACTGAGAGAATACAAACCACAGCCGAGGAACGCTAACCGCACAACTAATTGCTTAAACGTCTGCAGGGACACAACTACTCCAATAGCACTTTGGGAAAAAAGGATACAAGTTAAAACGTGTCCTGACTGGTATACATCTGGAGCTATCCTATTACCGCCTAAATAGCTTTTGAAGACACGTCTCACCTCCGATAATTCTTGTCTGTGCCACGGTTCTGTGACAGACAGAATTAATTGATATGTTTTGTCTGCTTGTGGTTCGTCCCCCCTTATGGTTTTACCAGGTCTGGCCTGTTTGCTGCCTCTGACTAATTGCCTGTTTTGCAAGCAGGTTTGGTGTCTGAGCCTGAGTGTAAGCTGAGTGTTTTCCCCTGTCCGTGTGTCCCCTATAGAGAGCAGTGTCCTGCAGAGCCCAGTATTCACCAAGCAGCCTGGCAGCATCGTGTTCCCTGTGGACTCCCAGGAGAACAACAGAGAGGTGGTGTTCAGCTGTGAGGCCCAGGGAAGCCCATCTCCACTTTATCGGTGAGTATGTAATACACAGTGCACGTCTCCCACCACAATCATTTCCCTCTGTTCTGCTATTGTGGATTGCTAATTTTATTGTGATGTAGCCCACTGACTGCTGGACACAAATCGTAATAAAATAGATACTTTTTTTAAAAATATATTTATTTTTATCTCATTGAGATCACGCATACATGAAGGGTAAAAACATTCATCCCACTTAAGATACAGTATGGAACATTATCTTTACTATTTTGGGAAATGCAGTGTGGCTCTGGTTATGAACAGTACCTGGTTCAAACGTATTGAGGCAGAGGCTCAAAGAGAGTGTCCCTTTCGCTCTCTCTTCTTCTCTTGGACGGTTCATTAGTCTATCGAAAGGTTAGTGTGTTGTATCTCTGGCAACTACAAGGTTCAAATCAATCATGTTTGCACACTGAAATTGCTGGGTTGAGATTTAGAAGGATTGGTACGTTTAATACTTGGAATTGAGCCAGCTTAAAGGGTGACCTAATCAGCTGTTTCCTGTCAATGTCGCTGTACAGTCCTGTCAGAAAGAGCACAGAGCCTGGGCAGGGATGGGCTACCAGCCTGCCTTCTAATACTGTCTTCCTGTGTGCAGCTGCAGATTAAATCATCTTCAAAGTTCATTAACTGCACATCACACAATCGTATACTGTGACTGGCTGATGTAAGAGGTTGGGCATTACATTTGGCTCATCCTCTGATATGCTTTAAAACTGTCTGTCCCTACAAGCATAACGTTTCTAAGAGAATATTAACTCTGGAAAGAAGAAGCATTGTTCTCTGGTTCTGGGTCTATTTGGTTTCCCCCAAAATAAAAGTGCCATGCAGAAGGCTAAAGGAAAATAACAGACCGTGTAACATTCTACAAACTCAGAAGCCAGATGGCATGGTATTATACTACTGTATGGACATCCTGTTGAAACATGATCGCATAAAGCATGTGCTTAACAAACGGAGCTGCTGTTCCAGTGTCCCCCCTCTAGAGTGATTGATAGCAAATGAGATTATTAGATTATCAGCAGCATGTACATGTACTTGATTTAATTTATTGCTCGATGTATCATAGCTGTGATGTTAAATTCTATACAAGAGTCATTGTCAGGACAATATCTAGTGACAAGACCATGGATTTCATCTTAGTGTGTTAACCTAACTCCCTTACTTATTCCTTTGTGCAGAACACACCTTGTGGAGCGTAATGCTCCGATGTTGACCTAAAGACAAATGGAGTTATGTGTTTTCTCACTATTACCATATTAGTCAAAGCTATGGCAGTCTTAACGCTCATCCAATATACCCTATTTGCTACAAAAAGACCTAAACGAGCAAATGTTTCCCTGTCAACCGGCCTTTTTGAAAGACACATTTAATGCTGTGTATTAACAACTTCTCTCTGCAAACGCATGTGAAAATGAGACGGTGCAGCATATTGATAGATTGACAGTGATCTTCTTTTGAAGGGTAGTAAACTCTACAGTCTTTGTGATTTGTAACAAGATAACTCACTCTTATACATCACGCATCAAATATTTTTCTCGGTCCCCAATTTGCTCTCTTTTAATGTCTTAGAAAGTCACGGATAAAGCATTAAATGAATAACCGTCAGTAAAATAATTAGCAGGCATGTGTTATTAAAATTGTTGGCTCTATTGAGTGCTTTCATTGTGGATATGTTGCTCACTCTCTCTGTTGAAGAATAATAGAAAACTGTTGAATAGGGTGCTTTCATTTTTAATGCAATGCAATTTTTTCTCTGAAACAAAAATAGCACTTAGTAACAACACATAACAGCCTGCTATGAGAGCTGATGACGACTTCTTCTCTGGGATATCTAGGATCATGTTAGAGGCTCTTCTCTTCCTATCAATTGCAGGTTCTCTCTCTGAAAGCCTGAGTAGTTAGAGTAGACTCACTACTGGGAAGTAAAATATTAATGTTTGTACTTGTTTTTCTTGCATTGGAAGTAAGTGAATGGCTGGAGTTGCCTTGTGAGACGGTCGGTGAGGATCTTTGCCATAGTGTGTGTAAAGTAATGAGGCTCTGGAGACCAGGGGTCTTGCGTATGTACTCTAAGGCTAGTTTGGAGTAGGCATGGTAATGAATGAGGGAATCATTATATATGTTGCTTGTACAAGCAGTGCTACCCCAATAAGCACTATGTATTTAATGGCATGGCCATATTGTATTCTGTACATAAGAAGAAAGCCACGGGAAATGTTTGTAATCATATATCTTTAGGTGAACTACATGTTCCCTTTTTCTCAAGCATTGATACAGAACATGTTCAGGTGCTTATTATTTTGACTGTGTCTCAGTCATAATTGCCATAGCACGACTTGAGTTCTCCCCTTTCTATAGCGAAACCCTGGGAGAGATAACTCTCAGTCCCAGTCTTTATTTAAATGCTTGATATGGTTGTTGGTTGTCTAAATGGTAGATGAAAGAGAACGAAGAAATTGCCGTCAAATGTTATGCTTTTAACCTGGCTGTAACCTTTTACCGTGGTCTCTTTATTAGTATGCCTTTTCTCAGCTAAATCATACAATAAAATAGCTTTTATCTATTCAAGCAGAGCTACACCAACCTAATGGACATATTCCTAGGAATGCTTTGACAAATTCACCCTATTTGCTGAGCTGTTTGGAATCCATAAAGACAATAAATTATTCTCCTCACTCCAAAGACATAATCAGCAACTAATCACCCTGGACTCTAATAATGATTTGCATCGCCCATTTCCCAATAAAGTGATTAAGAATACCTATCATGCTTACTCACATGTGAAATGCCATTTTTTAGTTTTGTTGTAATAGGACTGGACATTGTTGATAATCACCTACAAGTATCAAAGTGTTTTTGTGTCAAGACGTTGTGATGTGTAAATTAGGTGTTCACACCTCCATAACTGGGATTTCGCTTGTCTCGATCCCTTCACCCCCCTGTTGTTTGGTATTGTAACGACCATTCTGCTCTATGTGGAGGGATTGAGGAATCTGCTGCCTTCATAAGTGAATTATATCCTTCACTGATCACCTCTAACACCAATGATAATCTTGTAGCCTGGTGTAGAATGCAAAAGTGCAGAATGCAGGGTGCTAGTCATTAATTTTAATTGCTGCATCGTAATGATTAAGCTGCATTTTTATGCTGTTTGACTGGGTGTCTAGCAAGATGGATGGCCAAGGAGGCTGTGTATTCTTGTTGAGTGGGCTATTTTCTGCTCCGTGGTGTGCCGGCCGTCAGTGTGGTTCACTACTTAGATTAACGTTAAGCCTTTTATTCTCTTATTGAAAAGGAATTAATCAAATGAAGGTAAAATAATACTTTTCTTTGTCAGAATCTCATCTTGTCCTAAAGGTGAATGATCTACATTAGAATGGAGTTAATGGTGGGATTCTCAGATTGTCTATCAAATGTTCTGGATCTAACTGCTTTTCATTTTGTTTCTAGATGGAAACTGAATGGCACCGCAATCACTCCAAAATCAGGCTCACACTACAGCCTGTCTGGAGGCAACCTCCGAATCAGCCATTTGAACAAAGACCAGGATGCTGGAACATATCAGTGCCTCGCCTTCAACTCTTTTGGGACCATCGTGAGCCGAGAGGCCAGTCTAACCTTTGCATGTAAGTCACTAACTATCTTTTGTTCCCTCTCTGATCAAACTGTACTAGCCAGCAGTGTGAAAGCATGTGACATAAAAGATATGTCAGTGGGACTTGTGATAGTGTCTAGTGTCCCGCCTGATAAAACGATCAACATGGAAATATCTCCTTGGGGAGCAGCAGTTCCCAGTGCTGTGATTCCACACTCCCCTTTCTGTCAGGGTGCATCTTAATCCTGATAGAGCTGAAACATGAATCTACACAACTCCAACGCACAAAACTAACTCTCCATCACTTTCCCCAGGCTTGGCTGTTACTCAAAATAAGTAGCAATAAATGCCTACACTACCACATACTATCTTTATAACACATGACAGACTCTCAAAGATGTTCAGTTAAAGCGTATTGAGCAAAAGTAATGTCATCGTAAGTGTAAAACCGAATAGAAATCAACTTCTCTCAGCATGTGAAAATAATCGTTATTGTAGAATAAGTAGTATTTTTGCAGAACTTTAGACATTATGACTGAGACTTGAGTAGAATAAGATAAAGATTGTGAATAAGATAAATAAACTGTGGTTTCCATTTAGCTCTTTCCCTATAGACTAGGAAGAACTCAATACTCCCTGCTGCTCCTCCAGTTATTGGATATCCTTAAATGACGACATTGACAGTGAAGTGAGTGATGGCTTCTTCAGATTGAATTTTGATGCCCCACGTTGGGAACAAGGCCGCTCCATCCCTCACACGCTATTTGTTTTGTCCCTTGGTCGGGCCCAGTCTAACCCCTGAGCAGGAACAATTCGATTCCGTATGGGAACTCCACTGTCACTATAGAGCAATACAGTGACAGTTCCATCAATTGCCAGGGCCTGACCTTACCAGTCTTGGGTCACATATTAAGGCATGCATCTTCTTAATTACTCATGGTAAAGCTTAATTAACTCCACATGATGATTGAATGGTGCGGGTTGAAGAGAATAATTTAAAGGGCAGCTGATATTATTAGAGAGTGTATCCTACAATTTGTTAGAGTAGAGATGAGCGATAATGTCTATGTGGCTCTCAGCTTCATGTCAACATTGCGACGACAGTCCCTGATGTATATAGCCATATGTTGTCATCCCGAATGATCAGCAATGTTTTAGAGAAGATTTGACTGTAAAATCAGTCCAGAAAGTATTGAAACATTAAAGTAACTGTCCAGTGTTTCCCGATTACTATGAAATATTACCTATAATTAATTACAGTAACCACTTTTCCATCCACAGTTTTTATGCGCGTAAAAACATTCTGATGGAAACAGAACGTTTCAGTACAATTGTATAAATGCCGACAGATCATTTGTTTGTTCGTTCGACATGGTGGGATCTTTTTGTGTCGGTACAATTAATTATGGGAGAAATGGCGGTGGAACGCCTTTATGCGCAAATATTGATATAATAACCATCATATCGAAGTAAACTTGGAGTCGTGATGATATAGTGTGTGGTCCTCACACTTTGACTCGGGAAACCATGCAGTTTGTTAGGCTACAGATGATGACATGATGATCGTTGCTTGACTGCCGTTTGACAGATAAAATATTCTCGCTCTTATCCATAATAATCTCATCATGTAGACTAGCCTACCCACCCACCCAGCCTACCCGCAATGTATCTCTGTGAGCTGTTGTTGGCTAGAGTGCACGTGCCAAGACCAGAGTAGGCACGTTTGCTATTTAACGCAACAGTTTTTGTGACAAAATGATGGGTAGAGTTGAAAATGTGATGGAACATGAAAACTTAAGCGAAAAAGTAAATTTTGTGTTGACTACGTCATCACTCACTGATTTTTATCCACAACAATTCAGTTAAGTGGAAACACACCACTGTTGGAAAAATCTGTTGCCAATTGGGTGGAAACCTAGCTAATATTAGTGAAATATGAGTCAAAATGTTTTAATGAAGTATGTTAAAAAGCAGTTTTTCTGTGTTGGAATGGTGTGGGCATACCCCAACAACAGAATGGTGTGGGTGTATACCGGTCATTACAAATATTCATGTGAGTAGACCGCTGATTGGCCAGCTCATCTTCCTCAGAGGATGACATCATGTTATATGAGGAAATTGGTGGATTTGACACTGTTATATCTTTGGGCACAATATACTATATTAATCTTCCGCCGATAGTTTTCAATGCCTTAATATCTTACCTTTTTCTATGTTATCTGTATTGTGTTCTTGACCTTGAAAATGGTTTTCTGTTGATTCACATGTAATCTATGAATGTCATTTTTTACTGTAACTTGCATACCAGTATATAATACTCTTAATTGGTGCAGTCCAGTCAGTGGCATAGCACAGTTTCGCGGGGACCCCCCTGCAAGGTCCAAGCAAGGACCTTTATTGTCCAAAAAGTGTTTAAAGGCCTTAATTGTTTAATTCTAACATTATAATTATTCAAATATGTAATACACATCTCCAAACTTCTCTTTGTTTTGTTTTATAGCATTATTAAATGCTCCAGGGCTAATTTCATTAGCATTTTGGCATATTTTTCTAGATTTAGAACATAAAAAACATTTATAAAGCAAATATTATCCCTTAGGTCTACCATTTCAAATACTTCAATGTTGCAGAGCAACGATTACAATATTTTTTCAGAATATTGACAAAAAATATCTTAAGGGGGTTAGCCATCAGTGACGGAGCTGACAAGCCACTGACGGAGTTGACAACAGATACTCAAAACAGACATATTCTTTCCTCTAAAACTAAAGTTCAATACCAACATTTGTAAATTATGGAAATGCCTCATTTGAAAATCCCCAATAAAAACAAAGCCATTCTATCAGATCTTTCAGCACTCAGACAGAGTTGACGTTAGACAAAAATCTGACGGAGTTGATGTACCATATTTGAACCAAAATGTATATTCTATTTGAATCTATCAGGCACATGGAGTTGACAGTTTATGGTTGAGACCATGGTGATTCCAATATTGTTTGTTTAAATCTATCAAAAGTAGAGAACTTTACAGACAATATGTGGTTTTGTTGCATAACATGTAATGATGACATGAAAAAGGCGTATAGCTGACCCTGCTCATTGCTGATTAATTTAGAATTTTAGACATCTAACAAAGTAAACCAAATCTCTGGACACATATTTTAGGAATCAAAGTTCTGAGAGAAATATTATTTCAAGTCACAGAGGTATAATAACTTTTCTGGTAACTTTTCAGGTAATATAATTGTTTGCCATTTTTTAGAATTTTAAACACTTTTTTGGAGAATTTGAAATTGGGATCCTTTGCTCCAGACAAGTGCATTTCCAGGCAAAGAGCCAACATGGAAATAAATAATATTGAAGGTATTTCAATTCCAAACATATATATATTTTTTTTATAAAATTCCACTAAATGTACATTTTAAGCTCAAATAATGCAATAAAATCCAAAGCTCGTGCTGCGGTGGTGTGTGTTATGTCAGTGTGCCCACTTCAGCTCAATCAATAATACATTCTGTCCATGAGCAGATTGAATTAATGAAATATGTTATTGCTCTTAAAATGAATTCAATGAAGTTATGCATCAATCAATACCATCTTCTTCCAGAGAAGCGTAATGAAAGTTGGCTATTTAGTGTTCTAAAATATGCTCTGTGATTATTCCACTGGAGCTTGACCTTGCAGAGTTGAGATAATAAAAAGAGACCAAGAACAATGAACATCAAATACTTTAAGAATATATGTTTTTCTCTGCCTTTCCTCCTGAATTGGCTTGCTTTAATTGCACAGATATTGAAAGCCTTGTCAGTAAGAGCCATAGGAAATGGATCATTGTCATTATGGACGCATTGATATTGTCTGAAGGACAAGCTCTGCTTCCTAATTCAGTAATTGAATTCTGGGTAAAGAAAGTGTTTTTTTATTCAAATCATCATTGAACGTGAACCTCATGCATAGTGTTTTAATCATGTTTCTTGTGTACTGTAATCTTTTTTTATAATACATAATTGTGATGAATTTCCTTAGGTTTATCAAGGAATGACTGGCTAAACATACAAATTTTTAAGAATGCAAAGGATGATTAAATAAGAAGATTGATTTCCTTAGGTTTTTGACAATCTCTCAACCACTGTATCTTCTCTTTATCTCATCCAGACCCTTTCAACACTGTATCAATCCTTTTCCATTTTGTACAACAACTGTCATGTTTATTTCATTCTGGTGTTAATATTCAGAATTAATATTATCTCTTAATATTCATGGTAAGTATCATTTATTCCTCACAACTTCTTCACGCCCTTAGGATACACTCGCCCTGATGGATGTAATGTTCAATTTGTTTGCTCTGTGCGTGCAAATCCTCTGATGTTGGAACTGTTGCTTCCTGCCTCCTTTAAACCAATGGCTAGTTTTTCAGCTTCTCATTTCCATGTCTATGAACTTGAAGTGACATTGAGCACGAATATCTTAAACCAACTGTATCTGCTTATAATTAAGTGATTGCAGTCATGCTTGGATATATTTTTTGGTCTACTAGTAATACCCGATGGGTATGGTCTGAATTTCACTATGGACAATAATCAGCACTCTGCTTCCTACACTCTTAGAAAAAAAGGTGTTATCTAGAATCTTAAATGGTTATTTGGCTGTCCCCATAGGAGAACCCTTTGAAGAACCCTTTTGGGTTCCATGTAGAACTCTTTCTACAGATGGTTCTACTTGAAACCCATAAGGGTTCTACCTGGAACCAAAAAGGGTTCTGCCTGGAACCAAAAAGGGTTATCCTATGGGGACAGCTGAAGAACCCTTTTGTAACCCTTTTTTCTAAGAGTGTACAGTGTAAAGTTTCAATAGGTACAGATTCTTCAGTTGGAAAAAGTTATGTTCCTCTAGATATTCTACTGGACCGTCAAGGTTACCCCCATGAGAATGGCAGTGCTCCAAATAATTTGGCGTTACCCTTCCCTCTCTGACCTTTTGGTGGATGGTGGTGCTGCCGGTGAAGAGTTGGTCCTGTCTTCTGGCTAACTGATGGATAGAGGGCCACTCTCTCGCTCAATACCGTCTGACCTTGATTACTATTTCTATTGATTCATTATCAGTGATTATGTAAAAGATGTACACCCATAATTCATACTGATGTCTAGCTTGTATATCCAATGTGTCTGAGTCCCAGAGTTGACTTGTTATGTGGGAACTTCTTCAAAGGCCATGCTTTGAATGTGATACATTGTTAAACAGTGTATTCAAGTTTGACTGCAGCGTTAGACTGAAAACATACCAATAATTAGTTATAGAATAGGTATATGTTGGCAATGGAAATGGAAATGTGGGTCCAGATTAAAAGTATGTTAGTACAGACATTTTTATATATATTTTGCTACAAAACAGTCCTCAGTTGTTTTTAGTTTATATTCATAGAGCACATATGTATTTCTCTCACAGAACATGTGCAATTACAGATTTGCTGTTTTTTATTTCCCTTTTTTTAAACTGGGCTCTAGATTTACACTACCGTTCAAAAGTTTGGGTTCACTTAGAAATGTCCTTGCTTTCGAAAGAAAAGCATTTTTTTTGTCCATTAAAATAACATCAAATTGATCAGAAATACAGTGTAGACATTGTTAATGTTGTAAATGGCTATTGTAGCTGGAAACGGCTGATTTTTTATGGAATATCTACATAGGCGGACAGAGGCCCATTATCAGCAACCATCAGTCCTGTGTTCCAATGGCACGTTGTGTTTGATCATCCAAGTTTATCATTTTAAAAGGCTAATTGATCATTAGAAAACCCTTTTGCAATTATGTTAGCACAGCTGAAAACTGTTGTGCTGATTAAAGAAGCAATAAAACTGGCCTTCTTGAGACTAGTTGAGTATCTGGAGCATCAGCAATTGTGTGTTCGATTACAGGCTCAAAATGGCCAGAAACAAATAACTTTCTTCTGAAACTCGTCAGTCTATTCTTGTTCTGAGAAATAAAGGCTATTCCATGCGAGAAATTGCCATGAAACTGAAGATCTCGTACAACGCTGTATACTACTCCCTTCACAGAACAGCGCAAACTAGCTCTAACCAGAATAGAAAGAGGAGTGGGAGGCCCACTAAATCACAAGAGCAGACCACAAGCCCTGGAGGATATACATTAATCCCTCATTTAAATGTGAATAATTCCTAAACACTACTCTCCAGCTGTTGTGATAATGTGAATAGAGAGAGTACAGTAAGCTGAGTTAATGAAGGGTAAATATCTACCAGCTATTTAAACTTTTTCTTGCATGGAATGCAGGTACTGGATCTGTACAGTACTGTATGCAGTTGCGTCAGATATCATGTGCAGTTCTCCCATTTGTGGCTTTGAATGGTTCTTCTTTGATAAGAACAAAATGAAAAGAAAGATCACTCATTACTGCACATTTGAACCTACTCTATGATGCAATGTCAGCTCCAGTTAACCCAGGTGGAGTAAGTTAAGTGTGCAAAGAGGAGTCTAACTTTCAATCCCCTGCGAATCCTCCGGGGTTGGTTTCTGAGTTCAGCGGAAAGGGAAGGATGTGGAAACCATCAAAAGCCTCTCCAGGATCTCGACCATCAAGGAGACCTTGCTATAGCCCCTACACAGCCTGCTGTGAGGAGAAAGTCTACCTCACTCTATACCTCAAATAGAGATACTGTGGCCAAAGTGCTTAAAATATCATAATTGCTTTCCGAACTGCAGGGGTAGAGAAGACAGAAATAGTACTATGGTCCATGTCAAACAAAAACAGATCATCATCAACAAAGTGTGATATCTGATAGCAACACATCTACAGTACTTCCAAAGATCAAGTCATGATGACAAACTTATTTAATTATGCTGTGTATGGTGTGTGATAGGTTCTAGAGTAGAACATCATTGAAATAGACCCTCAGTCCCTTCAGCTCTGACCCCATCATGGTAGTAAATCGTACCTCCAGAAGTTGGTTGCGTAATGAATCCCATTGTTCTGCTTGGACAGCCTTGTTGAAGTATGATAAGTTCTCCTGGCATTTAGAATGCTCATATAGCTGGGATGTGATCATCAGGTTCATCTGGATCATTGTGTGTAATGTCATCCCACCCTTAAAATAATGGACGCTAATTGGATAGAGCATCACATTCAAACTGTGATTTATTATAGTTAGCTGGTTCCATTATTGACATTGACCTACGTTATTGTATTGCTAGTGTCTTCTGTTTTTCTTCTCTTGTGTGTGTGTTTAGATGGAATGGAAAGACGTAACCAGTCTTGAAACTATGAAGCAATTATTTCTTGCTTGATTTGTATTTATTTATATATTTCCTTTTTAATGGGGAAGAGTAGTTCAATACCAACATATACAAGGCCTGTCTTTTTTGTTGCGACTGATGTGAATGATTTGAAATGTCCCTTGAAGGCTGACTGCATGCTTTGTTTTTTAACAAAAAGAGCACATGTGCACAGCTATGTGCATAGAGGAGCACTGGCCACTCTGATTCTGCAGAGGCTCCTCTTAAGACATGGGCTGTATCATACTGTATTAAGCATTTCTGCTGGGCTCTTCAGGCCCTTTTTGCAACAATGGTTTGTTTGCTCTGTTTTGGCTTTTAGGACAGGAGGGGGCACAGTGAATTGTACCACTGCCATTCTCTTTGTGTGTGTGTGTGTTTTATCAGGATTATCAAAAAATGGCCTCCTGCACTTGCAGTGAAGTGGTCCCAGTACTGCTTCTTTTTACTATGATGGCTTTTATCTCAATCCCAAATAATGCCCAAAAAGATACTTTATTTAATTAATTCAGCACCTTAGATGTCCAATGCTTTTGTCCACTTTGTTCCTTTAGGCTCTCTATTTCCTAGGCTTTCTGTGGCTTTTATCTAGCACCCCATCCTGTGTTGAGATGAAAGAGGGCGGCGGTGCCACTCCAAACCTTTTGTTACCAATCCCCCGATTCCAAGATTGGACCAATATAGACACAGAATTACCTCCATGGGCACATATGCTCGGGACATCTGCAAGTCATTCATTACATTTGTGTTTTGATAGAGAAAAGTCAAGCAGTCTAGACTTCCCAAATGGAGAGTTCACATGCAGACAATGAAGCCCAGTCAATTCAGAGATCATGTTCTCTTTGACCAGTAATACTGTCTATAGTTGAACTGCCATAGCATAGAAACAGCTTTGGAAGTAGTAGATATGTTCAGAATAGAATGTATTCAACAAACATTTTTCCCAAAATGAAATAAACTTTCTACTGATCTCTACCAGTGTGCGGGTCAATTATATGGTATCAACAAAATGCATCTCTCTTTGTGCAGTGAGAAAGAAAATATGAGATTCATTCATTCCTTTTTTTTTATCAGTTAAATTGCTGAGGTAGATGCATATAATTGACTCCAAATTGCCAAATCTCATATTAATCTGTGAGAAGTTGCAACGAATATATTTTCTTAATAGAGCTTAAGAGTCTCAAATAGCTATTAGCAAAAGTGTGTTCCTACATGGGTTCAGAGGAGATTTATGTTTTAAGAAATAATTAAAGCCTGCCTCCTAATAGACTTGTCCCATAGCCAGTATGACATATATTAGCTGACCTTATAGTCCTCTTCATAAATCAGTGAGCCCAGTAATTTTACATTTAAATCTGCTCCTGGAGCAGAACTAATCAGCAATCTAGTTTCAAAGCAGGTTGGGTTGGTTGAAGAGAGAGATGCTCAAGACTTTTCCACTGAGTCGCCCTGGAAAGAGAGAGAGCTTTCATTCCTGCATCGCTGCTCGAGGTGACATGACAATATGGAGCATATTACAGAGCAAGGTTAATTAAGGTTAATTAAGGTTAATTAAAGTTAATTAATCAAATTTGAACAATAGGTGCTCTTAAATCTGCCATATCACCCGTTATCAAATAAATGTATCTTTGTTCCCTGTGGTAGAAAGATACAGTATGAATGTCCTGCTTATCACTATCTGTGTCCCCAACAGTCAAATTCTTTCTAACTTGGCCCATTTCTGTGTAGACAGGTTTCATTTTAGTCACTTGCTGTAAATTACCACTGGTTCAATTCATACTGTCCCCACTTTAAACAGTGTCAATACAAATAAACAAAATGGAACATTCAGTAGTGTTTGGGAAATATCAAGGGGGAGAGGAGGGAGTCAGGGGGATTTGTCCACTGTTTTCACAAGCTCACTGCATCTGTTTTGTCTTTGTGTGTTATCTACAGTACCTGTCTGTGCAGCTTTTTCCCCCCAAACAAATGCATCTGTTTTGAGGAACTGCTCCTTTCATGTTTGTGGTAGGTATGGCATTATTCCAAATCTAATCACTGCTTACAGCCTCTTGAAAGGCATTGAGAAGTTCCCGATTGCAGTTCCCCATATTTATCCAGCTCCCACCCGAGACTCTCTGCACACTCATCCATGAAGACTGTTCTGTGCTCTCCGAATTACCTTTACCCAGATCCGCCGGGCAACAATAGAGGGGTAAATTGCACGAAATTGTCAAACATAAATTAGTTTCAATAAAAAGGTACATTTAGTTTCTAAGCCATTTTTGAATTGCTTTGTAATGTTTGCGGGAGTGAGAGTGATGAATATAACACAATGGAAACCTGATAACCACTGGAGCCATTAAAATCCTTCATGTGTGACTTAGGCAAAGCAAAATACTTTCTGCATACTGGAGTCCTCATTTGTTTTGGAGCCCCTATTGATTTGGGCCTTATTGGTTTTATCCACAACACTTTGGGTCCAATAATGCCTTTTTGATGTTCCAAGACTATGAGTTCATCATTTCAGACGTGAAATTACATGATGAAAGTTATGTTGCTGTCTGCCTCAGCTGTGATATTTTTTCGGCTGGCTCAGCCGTGCAACAATGATTCTAATCTAGTGTGGATAACAGTAATAATCATGTGGTAGTGATTCCTATATGGTTGCACCATGTTGTATATGCTGTTTGATACCCTATTAAATATCGAAGATGTAATAGAAGGGGTGCTAATCAAATGATTGTTTGTGTAGTGTGATCCAATTGATTAAACAATCTTTACTGCAGGGTTCCCCAACTGGCAGCCCACAAGAAATTGACTGCAAGAAGCCCAAACAGATATAATATTTGATTATAACATAATCATTTCAAACCTTGCTTACATTTGTATATGATCACGTGTCTCTCTTCCAAGACACCATTGTAGCTTTGTGTATAGTGGATTTCTCATGGTCACGGAATGACCCCCTTCCCTTCTAAGTTCAAGTTCAAGTTTGTTTATTTGTCATATACACATGATATAAATGGAGTACACAGTGCAATGAAATGCTGACTTGCAGGTTCACCTCTCGACAATGCAACAACAATAGAAAGATTATGTAGCTAAGTGAATAAAAAAGAGTAATACAAATAAAAGCTCAATGAAATACATCCTGTAGATCACTTCATTACTCCCTTCTTGTGTACAAAGCTCTGCTCCACAAGCGTCCAATATACCTCACCTCCCTGTTGAAATATAAAAACATGAGATACCAAACCCGTTTGCAGGGTTGGTTAACTCTTGAGGTCCCGCTTGTCTACACAGCGTTTGGTAAATCCGCCTTTAGTTTTAACACACCACAGTTATGGAATACCTTACAAAACAAATTACACCTGGATTCCCTGGTGCCAATAGGGCAGTTTAAAACTATGTTGTTCAATTAGTTCACTGAAGTGTGCAATTGTTTCAATTGACTATTATAACTTGTTGTAATAACCTGATGTAATGTATTTATAGCTGTTTTGTATTTTTTATCTTTTTGTTGTTGTGTTGATGGTATTTTTGTCATCAGGTCACCATTGCAAATGAGACACTGGTCTCAATTGGGCTCTCCTGAATAAATAAAAGTAAATACAAATAATTACCAAATTTAATAATTGGCAGTTTTTTACAAATAGTTGCATAGCCTAAATGGAAATAACAGACATGAGACAAGCATGTTTACCTGTAGAATGGAATAAGACCTCTATGATTATTTTCATTTTGTCAATTCTACCACCTCAACATTACCCATTTTAAACAGGGTTAAATATCTAGTTGTAGTAAAGTTCAGCTTCAGTCCACAGGGGGAAACTGCTTCAGTCTCAGCTAGCTAGCCAGCCAGCCAGTAGCTACCAAAGTGGCTAGCCAGCCAAGCTAGCTACAAAACGAAACCAATCAAATACACTCGCTGGAAATAAACACTTTTCCTAATATCATGACTTATATCAACATCATTAGCTTGCATATTCACAAAATATAATGTTAAATAACTCTGTCTGACACCCAATAGCATAAGAAGGCTGAGCGCTAACGCTAGCTTATTAGCATTAGCATACCCTTATGCGTAGGGAGACTAGCTAGTTAGCTACCATCATCCCTGTACAAACCTGTGGCTAACTCTGCTGCTGCGGCTGCACTTTGACTTTCTGTCTGTGCTGCCCTCTCCACCTCATTCACTGCTGCCTGCTCATGCTCAACCTGCTCGCTTTTTCTACCTCTCTTTAGGAAGAGGCTCTGAATATCTATATTTGCTCTGCAGACTGACTGAGTGACAGGCGTTTTGCTGAGCGATGACATTCACATTTAAACGGCGCTGTAGGTCTGGGAGGGGTCAAGGGACGTGAGCAGTCCACTGCGTTTTGAAATCTCGACCAAATACAAAATATATATATACTTTTATTAGTATTATTATTATTGGACCATCAAAAGGTTCGGGGCTGGACAAAAAACATCCGGGGTGAAGCTAATGATGCCACTGTGTGTGACATTATTATCACATTGAGGCTTGGGATCCCTCAGTAAACACTCAGTCACAGGGGGATTTAGCCTGAGGCAAAGCTTAAGGCTGTTTACCACCCCCAAATGTGTGTACTTACTGCACAAGGCATGGCTCACAGGGATTTCCATCATGACTATTCATCTGTCCTGGATCTGCACAGCTCTGCGAGGGCCTGGGATCGGGAGAGACACTTAAGTGTTTTAGTACTATATCTCTTGACACAATGATGAAAATAATCATGGCCTCTAAACCTTCAAGCTGCATACTGGATCCTATTCCTACTAAACTGCTGAAGGAGCTGCTTCCTGTGCTTGGCCCTCCTATGTTGAACATAATAAACAGCTCTCTATCCACCGGATGTGTACCAAACTCACTAAAAGTGGCAGTGATAAAGCCTCTCTTGAAAAAGCCAAACCTTGACCCGGAAAATATAAAAAACTATCGGCCAATATCGAATCTTCCATTCCTCTCAAAAATTTTAGAAAAAGCTGTTGCGCAGCAACTCACTGCCTTTCTGAAGACAAACAATGTATACGAAATGCTTCAGTCTGGTTTTAGACCCCATCATAGCACTGAGACTGCACTTGTGAAGGTGGTAAATGACCTTTTAATGGCGTCAGACCGAGGCTCTGCATCTGTCCTCGTGCTACTAGACCTTAGTGCTGCCTTTGACACCATCGATCACCACATTCTTTTGGAGAGACTGGAAACCCAAATTGGTCTACACGGACAAGTTCTGGCCTGGTTTAGATCCTACCTGTCGGAAAGATATCAGTTTGTCTCTGTGAATGGTCTGTCCTCCGACAAATCAACTGTACATTTCGGTGTTCCTCAAGGTTCCGTTTTAGGACCACTATTGTTTTCACTATATATTTTACCTCTTGGGGATGTTATTCGAAAACATAATGTTAACTTTCACTGCTATGCGGATGACACACAGCTGTACATTTCAATGAAGCATGGCGAAGCCCCAAAATTGCCCTCGCTAGAAGCCTGTGTTTCAGACATAAGGAAGTGGATGGCTGAAAACTTTTTACTTTTAAACTCGGACAAAACAGAGATGCTTGTTCTAGGTCCCAAGAAACAAAGAGATCTTCTGTTAAATCTGACAATTCATCTTGATGGTTGTAAAGTCGTCTCAAATAAAACTGTGAAGGACCTAGGCGTTACTCTTGACCCTGATCTCTCTTTTGACGAACATATCAAGACTGTTTCAAGGACAGCTTTTTTCCATCTACGTAACATTGCAAAAATCAGAAATTTTCTGTCCAAAAATGATGCAGAAAAATTAATCCATGCATTTGTTACTTCTAGATTAGACTACTGCAATGCTCTATTTTCCGGCTACCCGGATAAAGCACTAAATAAACTTCAGTTAGTGCTAAATACGGCTGCTAGAATCCTGACTAGAACCAAGAAATTTGATCATATTACTCCAGTGCTAGCTTCCCTACACTGGCTTCCTGTTAAGGCAAGGGCTGATTTCAAGGTTTTACTGTTAACCTATAAAGCGTTACATGGGCTTGCTCCTACCTATCTTTCCGAGTTGGTCCTGCCGTACATACCAATACGTACGCTACGGTCACAAGACGCAGGCCTCCTAATTGTCCCTAGAATTTCTAAGCAAACAGCGGGAGGCAGGGCTTTCTCCTATAGATCTCCATTTTTATGGAACAGTCTGCCTACCCATGTGAGAGACGCAGACTCGGTCTCAACCTTTAAGTCTTTACTGAAGACTTATCTCTTCAGTAGGTCATATGATTGAGTGTAGTCTGGCCCAGGAGTGTGAAGGTGAACGGAAAGGCTGGAGCAACGAACAGCCCTTGCTGTCTCTGCCAGGCCGGTTCCCCTCTCCACTGGGGTTCTCTGCCTCTAACCCTGTTGCAGGGGCTGAGTCACTGGCCTGCTGGTGCTCTTTCATGCCGTCCCTGGGAGGGGTGCGTCACTTGAGTGGGTTGAGTTACTGACGTGATCTTCCTGTCTGGGTTGGCGCCCCCCCCCCCCCTTGGTTTGTGCTGTGGTGGAGACCTCTGTGGGCTATACTCGGCCTTGTCTCAGGATTGTAAGTTGGTGGTTGGGGATATCCCTCTAGTGGTGCGGGGGCTGTGCTTTGGCGGAGTGGGTGGGGTTATATCCTTCCTGTTTGGCCCTGTCCGGGGGTTTCTTCGGATGGGGCCACAGTGTCTCCGGACCGCTCCTGTCTCAGCCTCCAGTATTTATGCTGCAGTAGTTTATGTGTCGGGGGGCTGGGGTTAGTTGGTTATACCTGGAGTACTTCTCCTGTCTTATCCAGTGTCCTGTGTGAATTTAAGTATGCTCTCTCTAATTCTCTCGTTCTCTCTTTCTCTCTGAGAACCTGAGCCCTAGGACCATACGTCAGGACTACCGGGCATGATGACACCCTGCTGCCCCCAGTCCGCCTGGCCTTGCTGCTATTCCAGTTTCAACTGTTCTGCCTGCGGCTACGAAACCCCTACCTGTCCCATACCTGCTGTTTTCAACTCTAAATGATCGGCTATGAAAAGCCAACTGAGAGACCTGAGCCCTAGGACCATACGTCGGGACTACCGGCCGTGGTGACTCCTTGCTATCCCCAGTCCGCCTGGCCTTGCTGCTATTCCAGTTTAAACTGTTCTGCCTGCGGTTATGGAACCCCTACCTGTCCCAGACCTGCTGTTTTAAACTCTAATGATCGGCTATGAAAAGCCAACTGAGATTTATTCCTGATTATTATTTGACCATGCTTGTCACTTATGAACATTTTTGAACATCTTGGCATGGTTCTGTTATAATCTCCACCCGGCACAGCCAGAAGAGGACTGGCCACCCCTCATAGCCTGGTTCCTCTCTAGGTTTCTTCCTAGGTTTTGCCTTTCTAGGGAGTTTTTCCTAGCCACCGTGCTTCTACACCTGCATTACTAGCTGTTTGGGGTTTTAGGCTGGGTTTCTGTACAGCACTTCGAGATATTAGCTGATGTAAGAAGGGCTATATAAAATAAAATTGATTGATTGATTGATTGATCTCCAGCTAAATATACACTACATGGCCAAAAGTTTGTGGACGCCCCTTTAAATGAGTGGATTTGGCTATTTCAGCCACACCCGTTGCTGACAGGTGTATGAAATCGAGCACACAGCCATGGAATCTCAATAGACAAACTTTGGCAGTAGAATGGCCCATATTGGAGAGCTCAGTGACTTTCAACGTGGCACCGTCATAGGATGTCACCTTTCCAACAAGTCAGTTCGTCAAATTTCTCTCCTGCTAGAGTTGCCCCAGTCAACTGTAAGTGCTGTTATTGTGAAGTGGAAACGTCTAGTAGCAACAACGGCTCAGCTGCGAAGTGGTAGGCCACACAAGCTCACAGAACGGGACCGGCGAGTGCTGAAGCGCATAGTGAGTAAGAATCGTCTGTCCTCGGTTGCAACACTCACTACCGAGTTCCAAACTGCCTCTAGAAGCAATGTCAGCACAGTAACTGTTCGTTGGGAGCTTCATGAAATGGGTTTCCATGACCGAGCAGCCGCACACAAGCCTAAGATCACCATGCACAAAGCTAAGCGTCAGCTTGAGCGGTGTAAAGCTTGCCACCATTGGACTCTGGAGCTGTGGAAACGTGTTCTCTGGAGTAATGAATCACGCTTCACCATCTGGCAGTCCGTCGGCCGAATCTGGGTTTGGCGGATGCTAAGAGAACGCTACCTACCCCAATGCATAGTGCCCACTGTAAAGTTTGGTGGAGGAGGAATAATGGTCTGGGGCTGTTTTTTATGGTTCGGGCTAGGCCCCTTAGTTCCAGTGAATGGAAATCTTAATGCTACAGTATACAATGACATTGTAGATGATTATGTGCTTCCAACTTTGTGGCAACAGTTTGGGGAAGGCACTTTCATGTTTCACCTGTTTGTAGCGTTAAGATTTCCCTTCACTGGAACTAAGGGGCCTAGCCCGAACCATGAAAAACAGCCCCAGACCATTATTCCTCCTCCACCAAACTTTACAGTTGGTCGAGCAGGTGTCCATATACTTTGTGTACTTCTCACTATCTTCCTTTCTGACCAATGTTTACTTTTGATAAGTTAGATGTTAGATTGTTCAATTTGACCGAAAGTGAGTCTTTCTTTTCTTTTGATTTCTCAAATTTGTATGCTCTGTTTTCTTGCTCTGCACAAACATGTTGTTTTTGTCTGTTTTGTCTTGCACACTATCAAAGATTTGTCGGGCCACAACCCAGCATGGAGTATTACATTATGCCTATTATTTTTCAGACATGGAAAACTTCAAGACCCACAGAAGAAGCTCAGTGTCAGTTCGCGAGGGACAGGGGGTGGTGCTGCTGTGTGGTCCCCCATCTCACTCTGGAGGTAAGAAAGCAACCACAGTGATAACTGAGCCATACTCTGTCACCTGCTTATTAGGCTATAACACGTCTCTGTCTCTCCTGAACACATTTAAACTTTTCAAACAGCTGTCTTAAGAAATGTCAGAGGCTGAGGCATCAGAAATCGAGTGTGGAGTTTCCAGACAGACATCTTCTCTCTGCTACTCTCGGCTCCTGGAGCTGCTTATCTTCGTCTTGCTCATGTTCCTTAGACCGTCAGCAAGTGTTAGCTTGCCGAACTGCCCTCTGGAGACGAAGGTGTTTGTGTGCCTCTAGCCTATAACTCACTAGGGGCAACCAACACCCTCTTTACCAGCCTCTGTGGGGAGCTAAGGCCAAGTGATCTCCAACAGATCATTCCCGGTATCCAATAGATAGATCAAACATTATCATCCTCTGCTAACCATGGGGTGTCAAGCCATTCTCCTCTGTATAGAGTTTAGCTTCCTCTCCCTACCAGCCTTGGAGTCCTACCTCTCCTTCATAGGATGGACTCTGTGTTGAGATTCATTTATTGGATTTATATGACCACCTCTCAGGCCTCCTCGCCCTTTCTGTGCCTTCCATGGTCCTCTGTAGCTCAGTTGGTAGAGTATGGCACTTGCAATGTCAGGAGAGTGGGTTTGATTCCCGGGACCATCTGTATGTAAAATGTATGTATGCATGACTGGGTAAAAGCGGCTGCTAAATGGCATATATTATTTATATTATATTATTTTCCCATATCAGTCTGATTACTTTTATTCATTAAAAGAGCAGTGTGTGTTTTAGCCTCTTATTACTTGTGTTGACAGTGTTGCTCAATTAAAGCTACAATTTGCAGTTGAAACAATAACAAAGCCCTTCCCCGCCTCTGTTTTGGTAAAAAGCTGAGGGATGGATATGGAGAAATGTAACCGCTCTCAAAATCATAGACTGAGCTATGGATGCAAGGACTGACTATCCATTATATCAACATTATAGTTTTAACCATGTTAACCATACAGTGTGTGTTTACATTTATGTTGTTTACAAACGTTGGAGTAAAACAAGCTTATACAATATTTGGGTTTCTGATGGGTTACGACAGTTGAACTAAGCTCACAAGGCATTTGCAAGTTATATTCCTCAAGAATCAATGGGTATATCTTTAATTTATATCATTAAGTCCAAAAATGGATTTAGCAACTGCAGATTCTAGCTTTAAAAGTGTTTCATATCCAAGGAATGTTCAAATTACTATGGGTTGGTCCGTAGTTTCTTTCACACAGAACTATAAACCCATCAGAACTGAGAACTATCAATTACAGTTCTGCTGAATATCCTTACATGATGAAATAGAACAATTAATTACTTTTCAAAAGCAAGTAGAATTTCTGTATATTTTCCATGGTGAACCATACAGTATGTTGCTTATATTGTGTGTTCTATTTTAGCTCACACTTACGTTAATACATTCTTAACAAGTTAAAAGAGAAAAAATTAATTGCTTTAGTTATCACCACTTCTTAGAAAGTGAAGAATTCTCAGAAGTGAAGAGGATAGGTTTGCATTCCCTATACTTGAAAAGGGTGTCTGGTGTCTGACAGATGAATTGTGAAGGCTGAACTTTATACATAGTTTCAACCCACAGTAATATGCTGTGGCTGATGAAGAATTAAAATTGTATTGCTATTGAATATAATTATTTTATATATATATATATATATATATATATATATATATATATACAGTGGGGGAAAAAAGTATTTAGTCAGCCACCAATTGTGCAAGTTCTCCCACTTAAAAAGATGAGAGAGGCCTGTAATTTTCATCATAGGTACACGACAACTATGACAGACAAATTGAGAGAAAAAAAAAACAGAAAATCACATTGTAAGATTTTTAATGAATTTATTTGCAAATTTTGGTGGAAAATAAGTATTTGGTCAATAACAAAAGTTTCTCAATACTTTGTTATATACCCTTTGTTGGCAAGGGCACAGGTCAAACGTTTTCTGTAAGTCTTCACAAGGTTTTCACACACTGTTGCTGGTATTTTGGCCCATTCCTCCATGCAGATCTCCTCTAGAGCAGTGATGTTTTGGGGCTGTCGCTGGGCAACGCGGACTTTCAACTCCCTCCAAAGATTTTCTATGGGGTTGAGATCTGGAGACTGGCTAGGCCACTCCAGGACCTTGAAATGCTTCTTACGAAGCCACTCCTTTGTTGCCCGGGCGGTGTGTTTGGGATCATTGTCATGCTGAAAGACCCAGCCACGTTTCATCTTCAATGCCCTTGCTGATGGAAGGAGGTTTTCACTCAAAATCTCACGATACATGGCCCCATTCATTCTTTCCTTTACACAGATCAGTCGTCCTGGTCCCTTTGCAGAAAAACAGCCCCAAAGCATGATGTTTCCACCCCCATGCTTCACAGTAGGTATGGTGTTCTTTGGATGCAACTCAGCATTCTTTGTCCTCCAAACACGACGAGTTGAGTTTTTACCAAAAAGTTATATTTTGGTTTCATCTGACCATATGACATTCTCCCAATCCTCTTCTGGATCATCCAAAGGCACTCTAGCAGACTTCAGACGGGCCTGGACATGTACTGGCTTAAGCAGGGGGACACGTCTGTCACTGCAGGATTTGAGTCCCTGGCGGCGTAGTGTGTTACTGATGGTAGGCTTTGTTACTTTGGTCCCAGCTCTCTGCAGGTCATTCACTAGGTCCCCCCGTGTGGTTCTGGGATTTTTGCTCACCGTTCTTGTGATCATTTTGACCCCACGGGGTGAGATCTTGCGTGGAGCCCCAGATCGAGGGAGATTATCAGTGGTCTTGTATGTCTTCCATTTCCTAATAATTGCTCCCACAGTTGATTTCTTCAAACCAAGCTTCCCAGCCTGGTGCAGGTCCACAATTTTGTTTCTGGTGTCCTTTGACAGCTCTTTGGTCTTGGCCATAGTGGAGTTTGGAGTGTGACTGTTTGAGGTTGTGGACAGGTGTCTTTTATACTGATAACAAGTTCAAACAGGTGCCATTAATACAGGGAACGAGTGGAGGACAGAGGAGCCTCTTAATGAAGAAGTTACAGGTCTGTGAGAGCCAGAAATATTGCTTGTTTGTTGGTGACCAAATACTTATTTTCCACCATAATTTGCAAATAAATTCATAAAAAATCATACAATGTGATTTTCTGGATTTTTTTCTTCTCAATTTGTCTGTCATAGTTGACGTGTACCTATGATGAAAATTACAGGCCTCTCTCATCTTTTTAAGTGGAAGAACTTGCACAATTGGTGGCTGACTAAATACTTTTTTCCCCCACTGTGTATATTTATATATATATATATATATATTGCATGAGGTCATTTTGTACCCACTCAATATTTCTGAAATATCTGAACTGAATGTGCAGCCGAGATGACAAAGCTTGAGTACCAAAATGTGTTCTTGTTATTTGTGTATTTTAATATTTCTGAGAGAGAAACTGGTAGAAATCAAAACAATTCCCTTTCAGCCAGGATGTTATTTTTTTCTGTTCTGGTTTATGTCACATTAGCTTACCGTGAGGCAGCATTGTGTGAGGAAGAGCTTATCTCATATAACAAACAGTTTCCTCAAGTCTCTAAGTCTCTTCTTCCTACAGGTCTTATAGCTTCAGTAGGACGCTGATATAGCAATGAGTTACAGTAACACATTCGAATGACAGTGCTTTTTCTCATGCTATAATTATATGCATGAACTGCTACTGTAGGCACACATCTGGAAAATAGGGTATCCACATATTTCTAATCATATTTGTGCTATCATTTAGGCTGTCACCTCCTTTGCTTGTTTTGGCAGATGGATCAGATGTGATGGCTCCCATCTCTTTCAGGAGCGATTAAATGCAACACCTGTTTTGCCTCACTCACTCAAACCTCTCTCACAGATGTCATAAATTCACCTACTACCCCTGCAGGGTAGTACAGCAAGTGGAGGGATCGGTGATAAAAAAAAGGGCTGTAGCAATTTGTAGTTTGTAGCCTGTTGGGATTGTTCCTAACAGAAGCTTGGCAGGCGCCATGCCCAATTACAATTTCAGATGTGCATATTTCATATTTTGGTGCCAGTGACTAAGCTGAAACAAAGGTACAGAAAACTGCCTGGAACAAGGTAGGATTCAACCCTTTCCACTTACCTTTATCATAGTCCTCCATCTAGAAAAAGGCATTGTTAATAGTATCCTGATCTACTCTCATATTTTCATTGTTGATAATTCCATATCTAATGTATTCAGTGGAGGGCTGGCCACTGGCTCGAAGACCCTGTTTGGGGATGACATCTCCACTTTAGTTTGTATTTCAATAAACCCATTACTTCTTGTCTAAGAAAGGAGAGAAAACATTTCAAACACATCAGACATGTTAATACATATAACAGAGGCCACCTCGAGGCTGGTGACTCACTACCGATGCATGGTACCGTCTCAGCCTGTCAATTAAAAGTGTTTCTCTGTGAGTCTTCTTAGTAATGTCAAGTGGAACATCATTTTAATTCTCACAATGTTGTTTCAGAAAGAATGAAGAAAGGTGATATTTCTTCTCAAAGACCAAGGTTAATTTGAAATATTTTCCCCATAGAATGTTACTCTACTTCCTGTTGGAGGAATTCTATTGATGGAACATTTCTTCATAGAAAGTAGGTTTCCATTTTTTGTTCCTGCACGGTTTTCAAAGTTAGCCTCTGATAAGTCATATGCTAGGAACAAAACAAAATAGTATACCTCAGCGTGTATATCCCTGTGCTGGTGCAGTCGGTCATTGTGAGTGTCTTCGCGTAGTCCTTCCCACTCAGCTGATGTGCTGTGTTTGAACAGAAGGAAGACTTCGTACTTCAAAGTTGTATGATGTTGCTGTCTTTGTAGTGTAATAATAAAATGAGATGCACCGATAATATTTAACTGCTGACTGTATGAATTTACATCAGACTGAGTGTAATAGCTCAGGAATACAATAAATGGAGATCGTGGAAGGCTCCATAGTATACAGTCAGGTCCAAAATTATTGGCACCCTTGATAAAGATAAGCAAAAAATACTGTATAAAATAAATATTACAAATACTGAGCTATATTCTATGATTTTTTTAAATAGTTATGATATTCTTTCTTTCACCGCAAGTGTGCATGGCCAAAGTGTCATCCAACAAATGTAAGAACGAAAGAAAGATGCATATGCAGAAAATAACCCCATACCTACTGTACAATATGGTGGTGGATCTTTGATGTTATGGTGGTATTTTGCTTCCACTGGTCCTGGGGCCCTTGCTAAGGTCGATGGCATCATGAACTTTACCCAGTACCAGGACATTTTAGCCAAAACCTGGTTGCCTCTGCCAAGAGGCTGAAACTTGGCCGCAAGTGGATCTTCCAGCAAGACAATAACCCCAAGCACACATCAAAATCCACAAATAAATTGTTAATTGACCCCAAAATCTACATTTTGCAATTGCCATCTCAGTTTCTGGACTTGAACTCCATTGAAAACATGTGCTTTCAATTGAGGAGGGCAGTCCATCAGCACAGATGAAGGAGATGAAGGATCTGGAATTATTCTGTATGGAGGAATGGTCTAAGATCCCTCCCAATGTGTTCTCCAGCTCATAAAACATTTTAGAAAAAGACTCAGTGCCATTGTCCTCGCAAGATGAGGTATTGAAAGGTATTTAAAAATGTTTTACTTGTTAAATAATATCTCTTTCACTGAGCAATTGTATTAGTATAAAATAATATAATTTTGAGAATGCAATATAGCTCAGTATTTGGATTATTTATTTTATACAGTCTTTTTTTGCTCTTTATCAAGGGTGCCAATCATTTTGGACCTGACTGCATATAGTATGTACCCAAGCCATGAGTGCATACTGTAGTGATGCCTCACAAGTATGATGCGTTGGGGAAGCAATTACATCGTATGTCACTCGTTTGACACGATGAGGGGTGTCTCTCTTAGCATGTCTTCAAGATAGTGACAACCTATGACAAGCGATGGTGACAACAATCTGCCATCATGCCAAGTTGTATCTCATGAAACCAGTAGCTCAATCAAATCCTGCATGTGGGTGGTGCAGTATTCTTATTCATTACCGTATGTTGGTGGGCAAGGCCATGGGTTCCAGCCTTGAGTGCCAGTGTATCCCCAGGGCTCCACTGGGCCTCTGCCTGAGTGGATGTTAGGGGACCCATAATGTATAACAGACAGCTGTCCACAAGCTCCCTGTGCAGCAGAGTGCATGCATAGTGGGCTCAAAACATGCAGATTGAGCTGTGTGATCTACTGGCAAGGGAGCGCGCGCGTGCGTGTGTGTGTGTGTGTGTGTGTGAAAGAAAGAAAGAAAGAAAGAGAAAGATGTCTTTATATTCTATTCCTAGCTAGGGACACAGGGGTGTGAGTTCACATTGCCTTACACCTGATGGTTTAGCAGCACACACCAGCAAAATGTTTACTCAAAATGCATTTACAGGTCATCTGTGACTCCGTATTTCAGAAGGGTTTGCTGTCAGGGTTTATGTATAATCTGATTAGTGGATGACACATTTTATAATCTCCATAAATAAACTCCTGAGTTGATAACTCTAAAATACTGTATTGAGACACATTTTTACACTCTGGCTACTGCCAGAGGAAGAATCCCCACAGAATGTAATTTGCCGAACCCGTTTGGAATAGCACACATGGCACATCTTCCTAGCATACTAAAGACACACACACACACACACACACAAGTGAGATGCATGTGTTTCCTACGGGGATATACTGTAATAGTGTTATTGACCCGTTTCCCATATTGGTATCAAGTACAAGGTAGAGGCTTTCATACAGACATACATACACTACTGTAAATAAAAAATAAATATATATATATATAACTGTGAAAATAATTGTACTCCATTACCGTACAGAGACATTGTTCACTCCCTTGATAAAACAACTTTGCGTACAGTACATACAGGTAACTGCCAAAATAAAGGAAACACTTGTATAAATGAGGGATACAAAGTATATTGAAAGCAGGTGCTTCCAGACAGGTGTGGTTCCTGAGTTATTTAAGCAATTAACATCCCATCATGCTTAGGGTCATGTATAAAAATGCTGGGCAGGCCATTATTTTGACCATTATTTTGACTAACATGGCTATGGCCCCATAGGATGACAATGCCCCCATCCACAGGGCACAAGGGGCCACTGAATGGTTTAATAAGCAGTCACCAGATCTGAATACTTTGGGAGATTCTGGAGCGACGCATGAGACAGCGTTTTCCAACACCATCAACAGAACTTCTCGTAGATGAGACAACATAATTTATCGTAGAAGAATGGTGTCACATCCTTCCAATAGAGTTCCAGACACTTGTAGAATCTATGTCCCAAAACCCTATTAAGGCACTTTATGTTGTTGTCTCGTTTATTTTGGCAGTTACCTGTAGTTTAACCTGTAGTGTAATCTTTCATTTTCTTACAAGATGGTTCATTTGGAGGGGGGGAAATATGTACCCATAGAATGATCCGTGTACATACAGTAGGCAACTGTAGGAAGGTCACATTCACAGTGTGAATGGGAATACACACACACAAACTGACATCATACTCCAGGGAAACCTGAAAGACGTTTAAGCTTCTCAGAGTATGGAGTAAATAGCATTGAGTTGTTGTTGTTGTCGTTGTATTTGATGTGTGTGTGGTGTGAGGGGAGTGTAATTGCAGGTGCCTTTCCTGCTATACTATCTAGTTGGCTGTGTGTAAGCACCTCGTTCCTTTCTGCTGGACTCCAGCCACACGTCATCTCCCCAGACTCCTGTGCCCCAGTACATAAACACAAATCCCTCAATGCCAGTGGGGATTTCATCCCTCGAGGAATACACTGCATGTTAGCTGCTCTGCAAGGAGAAAATAACAATCCTGGAAAACAACACTCAGTTCGGTTCTGTTCTGTGCTCAACAACAAGCTTGGGTAGCAGAGTACCAGCTTGTGCTTGTGCACGGAATACAGTGTTGTTGCTAACCATTACGATGACAACGCTCCAGCTTTCAGGGTTGCAAGGAATTAAAGCTGCAATATGTAACTTTTAGGGCGAGCCGACCAAATTCACATAGAAATCAGAGTTATAGATCTGTCATTCCCATTGAAAGCAAGTTTAAGAAGCGGTAGATCTGTTCTATGTGTGTAATTTCTATGCTTCCCATTCCTACGTTTTGCTTTTTGTTTTACTTTCGGTTTTGTAGAGCAGCTTCAAACAGCTGAAAATACAATATTTTTGGTTATGGAAAATATATTTCACATCGGTTTAGCTGGTACAATGATTCTCTACACTATACTTGCTTGTTTTGTCACATAAACTGAAATTAGGCGAACTATTAGAATTTTTGCAACCAGGAAATGGCAGAGCGATTTCTGCATAGTGCATCTTTAAAGTCAACTGCATTGTGTTGTGTTCCTTCTCATATTAAATACTTTTGGCTTGTGTATGTTAAATTCTCAAAAGTATAGCAATATTGCTGAAGTGAAATTGCAGCTGCTTGTTTGCTTTTAATATTGCTTGCTGTAATGGTCGCTCTATTTGATAAGCTAAGAGATTGATGGAGAGTTGGCTGTCTGGCTGTGTGGTTATGGTACAATTCAATCAATAGATGGATGTTTCCTTTCCTCCCTGGAAAGATTGCATTGATATACTGTCTTCTTTCTCAAATGTACTTTGAACACAAATCCCTTTCATTTACAGTATATTGATTGACCTCAGGTGTATATGATAAAAGGAAATGGTGCCGCCATTAAACATTTTCTTCGTGCCTTGACCTGCAGTAATACAGGTCTGTCATGGCATAAAAACATTGTCGAGGCACCATCTGAATGCAGGTTGACGTTTATTGTCATGAATCTTGCCCTGGAAGCCAACAGCCTGTCACAACTAATTGTGAAATAGATAACAATTACTTATTCGAAATTCATGACAGGCAAACAAAATACTGGACTATCGCACTATTTTCATCAGAGTGCATTTCGTGTGTATTACCCAATTTTCTTTCTTCATAACGCATTTGTGTACATTACACATATTCCAATTTGTTTGGGTTGCTAGACGTTCGTGTTATACGCCCACCCATCCATCCATCCTCCCCAACCAACCTCCCTCCTATCATTTCTGCCTTAAGTAACCTACTGTCTTTATCTGTGATTGAAATTCACTGTATGCAAAATTGTGTACTGCATACAAATGAAAGTAATTTTTCGTGTGCCTGTCTCGGATTTCCAATAAGCAATTTGTTTCTATTTCAAACTAATCTGTGATACTGGGTTGTGGAGGCAGAACTGAGTGATTTCTGCTAGATGGGCCAGCTGTGAAGTAAAAAATGTCTGTATCATAAAAATCTATGAAAACAACCATTTAAGGTTAGGTTTAGGCATTAGGGTTAGTTGTGTGGTTAAGGTTAGGGTTAGGTTTGTATGACTTTGTGGCTTTGTGGGGCAAGATTCCTGACAATAAATGCCAACTTGCCATCTGAATCAGTGTTCTCAAACAGGTAAAGTAGGGCACACTATTATTCATGTGTTCTATAACTCAACGTTTTATAGGGCTCTTCACAATTATTGTGCTGTTAATGTTATTGGAGTGCATTGCTTTCACTTATTGCTTTTCAGTGTGGCACATGAAGTGTTCTATTCAATTTTGTGGTGTACAGTAGCAGCCTAGAAGTGGGTGAGGAAGGAACACATTGGACTCCTTATGTCTCCAATCTATCTACTGTATGTTAATACATGTGCCCTCTGATTTGGCCAGTTTATTTGCAGTTCAGTATTGGAAAAGCTTTGATTAATTGTAAGCTCTCTAGATGATTAATAACTACATTAAAATAAATCATAGAGTTTGTGTATGATTTTGCAAGAATATTTCTCAGATCTAAATCTGTCTCCACTATGCGCCTTATCTACTGTGGTCACCATGTCTAGATCTAAATGAGCTTTGCTCATACACTCAGGTTTATCTAGCCCAGGACATAATGAGATGGGCAGCCAATGACCAGACTGATCTTATCGACCCACATGTTATATCTAGCCTAGTTGTAGAAGAACGGACATCTGCACAGTTTCACATTGAACATCACTCTGTCGTTTAATGACATGTGCCACGCATTCTGACAACCCATTCATCCGTAACGCAGCACACTGTCGTAAACCATAACAACGTACAGTACGACGTACAGCACGTCGTACCATACATAACATTTCCCCCCCCTTTCCAAAACCAGGGACTGGTACCATATATAAAATGTCCATAGGGCAAGAACCTAGAGTGATACCTGTAAGAAATAAACATTAACCCTTAAACGGATGGACTCTCCAAACTAGCCAGTTCAGTCCATTAACCTGGAGGTTGACTAAGACACCTAACGGAGCCTAAGAATGAAAAGAGGTTAAGTAGTCCCCCAGATAAGCAGGGCGAGTTCGTGCCCGCATAGGCCTTTCTTCCACCGCCACCGCTTGTGGCTCTGGCCCTTGGGGAACCCACAGAGGCTGGGGCTCAGGTGGTAGTGGTGGAGGAGGTCCATCCGGTGGCGTCTCTGGCCTGCATGTCTGTTTTGTGTGCCTTCGTGTTCCTTGAGGGGCAGGGACTTTTCTGAGGCGGCTGGCGTGCCAGCGTGATCCATTGCTCATCATGAATGTGGCGGGCCCCAGTTGTCGACTGACCTGCAAGGGGTCCGACCAGAATGAGGCCATTTTGTTGCACCGCTGAGGCCGTCAGGCTCGGACCCAGTCTGACACTTGAATGATCGACTTCTTCACCCTGTGTGCCTTGTCAAAACGCTGTTTCATTGCTCTTTGGTGCCTGGTCACTGCCTGCTGTTCTTGGGTGCGCCTAGTCGCCGGTTCTGCTACTCTCTGTGTTCTGAGTCTGTCCAGTGGCAGTTCCATCTCACGACCTAGCATGAGGGATGCCGGGGAGACCTGTGTTGTTGTGTGTTTGCTTTCTCTGTAGTGCATTAGCGTTTGATTCAAAGCAGTTTGGAACGTGCACCCCTGGACCAGGTGCGCTCTGATGCCGTTCTTCAGCGTTTGGTGGAAGCGTTCCACCCCTCCGTTAGCTTGTGGGTTGTAGTAGGCCGTGCGGATGTGTTTGATTCCCTTGTTGCTGAGATATGAGGAGAACTCGGCAGAGGTTAGCTGGGGCCCATTGTCCGTGGTAAGGGTGAGGGGTAGGCCCCACCTTGTGAACAGGCTGTCTAGGATGTCCACGATGGCCTGTGCTGTGACAGTTCCGACAGGAACCACTTCTGGCCACTTAGAGTGGAGGTCATACACCACCACCAGGAAGCGCTGATGGTGAGGGACTGCGTGTCCATGGATCTCGCCACAGATGTCCAGTTGGATGTGCTCCCAGGGGTGGGACGGCCATGCGAGAGGCTGCAGGGGGGGTGGGGCGGACTGTCCTGTTTTCCCACTGAGGAGGCATGCAGCACAATCCCTGACCAGGGCTTCAATGTCGTGGTCGATGCCTGGCCACCACACAAGGTCTCGACATCGCTGTTTGACCTTGACTATGCCCAAGTGACCCTCGTGCGCCATGGATAGAACACGCGCACGCAGGCCACTCGGGACCACAGTGCAAAACCCTCGAGAGACACAGACTTCTTCCCAGCAAGAAAGTTCGTGCTTCACTCTGGCGAAAGTCGCCAGCTCTTCCGGCACATGTGCTGGCCATCCAGTGCGTATGTAGGTGCGCAGGGTAGACAGTGTGGGATCCTGTTCCGATGCTTGCTTCAGCTCCTCCAGTGAGACGACTGACTGAAGAGGAGCGTAGAGCATTTGTACAAGCTCTGTTTCGTTGTCGTCTGGCAAGACGGTCGGAGTAGGAGCGTCAAAGGAGCGTGAGAGGAGGTCTGCCACCACGTTATCCCTCCCCGGAGTGAACTTCAGCTGATAGTCATACTGTCTGAGGCGGTCGGCCCATCTGTGCAGCCGAAGTGGCTTGTGGCCAGTTCCTGATGCTGACAGTAGCGTTGTGAGGGACTGGTGGTCGGTTCGGAGTGTGAACAGACGGCCATATAGGTAGAGGTGCCACCTTTCGCACGCCCAGACACAGGCCAGTGCTTCTCGTTCGCCCACAGAGTACCGTTGTTCTGTGGGGCTCAGGGCCCTTGAGGCGAAGGCGACGGGCCTCTCAATGCCATTCTGCAGCTGTGAGAGGACAGCTCCTAGTGCTCCAGCTGAGGCGTCACATGTGACAATGGTGTGGCAGACGGGGTCAAAGTGAGCCAAGACTGGGGCTGTGGTGAGCTGGCTCTTCAGTGAGCGGACCGCGTCTGAGCAGGCTGCCGTCCAGGCCCATGGCTCATCCTTCTTGAGGAGCTGGCGAAGGGGCGCTGTGGTCTGAGAGTAGTGGGGCAGAAACCGGAGGTAGTAAGCTGTCATGCCCAAGAATGAGGCCACCTGAGAGGCTGAGGTCGGTTCCGGGATCCGGTGGACGGCTTCAATGTTCGACATGAGTGGGGCAATGCCTTTGGCCGACAGGCGGAAGCCCACAAACTCGACGGCTGGAGCTGCAAAGGTGCACTTTCCACCGTTCAGGGTCAGGTTGTTCCGCAGTAGAGCACTGAATACTCTGTGGAGTCGATAATCATGGATGTGGAGGTCAGGGCCGTGGACCACGATGTCATCCAGATAGACCGCCACCCCAGGTATTCCAGCGAGGATGGTGCTCATCACCTTCTGGAAGCAGCTGGGGGCGGAGCTAAGTCCAAAAGGCATGCGTGTATATCTGAACACGCCAGCATGTGTGACAAAGGCCGTGAGGTCTCTGCTAGCTGCATGGAGGGGTACCTGAAGATAACCCTGACGAAGGTCAAGCTTCGTGAAGATCGTGGAGCCATGGAATTGTGCGGTCAGCTCCTCAGCTGTAGGCAAGGGGTACTTATCCGGGACAATGGCCTTGTTCACAGCACGGAGATCCACACAGGTCCGGATTCCACCGGACTTTTTGGTTGCAATGACCAAGTTTGAAATCCAGGGGGCAGCGTTGACTGGCTCAATGATGCCTGCATCCAACTGTGACTGGAGATCTTTTGTGACGTCATCACGCAGTGCAAAGGGAATGCGCCGCAGGGGCTGCATGACTGGGGTCACTTCCGGATTCACTAGGGGCCTGTGAGTAAAGGCTGTGAGGCAGCCCAGTCCATCAAACAGAGTCGGCCAGTTCTGTTGCCATGTGCAGGTAACCTGGTAGATAGCTGACCCACTGTCATCTCTCAGTGTGAATCCCAAGCCTGTGAAGAGGTCGAGGCCCAGGAGGTTGGCACCCCGCTTTGCAACATGAAATGTGAATGATGGCAGATGTTTGGTGCCGTAGTGTACTGGGACCTGGAGGGTGCCTACAATGTCTATCTTAGATCTACCGTACCCACACAGGGCAGTGGAGGGCTGTTGGAGTGGTAGGTGACTGAAAAACTTGTAGTAAGTGGCAAGGTTGAGCAACGACACCGCAGCGCCAGTATCCAGCAGCAAAGGCAAACCCACCTCACCCAGCTGCACAGTGCATGTCCTGAATGACACATGGTTGGTGGAGACGGTTCGGATTTCCGTGTGTTCATGTTGAGAGTGAGATGAAACGAAGGGCCTGTTCTGGGTGGAGCTAGTAGCAGGGGCAGAACGACACACTTTCGCAAAGTGATTGTATTTTGAACAGTTCTTGCATATTTTCCCACGGGCTGGGCAGTTTGAAGCCCTTGAATTGTGAGAGCTAGCCCCACAGTTGCCACAGCTAGTTATGTTTGTTTGTCTGTGTGCCTGCTGCACGGGCATGTCGGTGTCTGTGTCCATGCAGCTATCGACGCGGGAGGGCGTGCGCAGCGCGTGATCGTTGTAGTGCGCCTGCTCGGGCTGAAGCTGCTGTGTGAGAATGGCTGGGGGCCGAGTGTATGCTGCAGAGCTGTCTGTTAGCATAGAAGAGCATTCCAACGCCGCTTCAACCTGGAGTGCTATTTTAATAGCTCCATCTAGTTGTAAATTATCCGATTCCAAAAGCAGTTTCTCCCTTGTCTTTTCACATAACGTCCCCTCTATCAACTGATCCCTGATGATCTCGTCCTGAAGTGTCCCGTAGTTACAAGAGCTAGCCAAATCCCTCAGATTAGCCACGTAGCTTTGAATGGACTCACCCGGCCGTTGGTGTCTCTTCCGTAGCCGGTAGCGTCGGAGGAGCACTCGCTCTTTCCCGGCGAAGTGGTTCCGTAAGAGGCTGACTGCAGCAGTGAATGTAGGAGCCGATCCAAGCGCTCTGAAAATCCTCTGTCCCTCTGTACCAAGGCAGTGACGGAGCAGTGCTGTCCTCTGCTTGTCGGAGATTGTAGAAAAGTCCATAGCTTCTAGATAAGTGTTAAAACTATCAAGCCAGTTATTCCACGGGACTGGAGGTTCGCCAGGCACGGCGAGGAATGGTGCTGGCGGTGGTAAACTGAATTCAGCCATCTTCGTCGCCAATGTTATATCTAGCCTAGTTGTAGAAGAACGGACATCTGCACAGTTTCACATTGAACATCACTCTGTCGTTTAATGACATGTGCCACGCATTCTGACAACCCATTCATCCGTAACGCAGCACACTGTCGTAAACCATAACAACGTACAGTACGACGTACAGCACGTCGTACCATACATAACACCACACCTTCCAATTATTAACATATTTGCTAATCAGTGATCCTATCATTTCAAATATATATGTGATATTTTGCAGAATTGGTATGCTTTTATGTTAAAGACATCAAGGTTCAAAGACACTGACTACTACTTTTTTAATATGATTTTACCTGAGAAGCGTTGTCAAATTTCATTTTTTGATCATGTGGTATGGATTAAAGTGGTCATTAAAATGAACATGATTATTACCAGTTTTGTGAAGTTATGGAATGGCAATGATATTTTGACATTGGCTGTTATTTTTTGCCGAAGGCCAATGTCCGCATGCAGAGCCTACCTGCTCCTCGTAGTCAGCAGAAGAGAGACAGGCAGGGAGACGGGGCTGGGTGCAGATCAGGGATGACACAGACTGCCAGGCCAGATACAAGCGCAAACAGAGCAAGGAGCTGCCTCCCCTCCACTGATGCACATCCTATTTTGACAGGCCAATGTTCTAGCATTGGGAACATGCTGGGAATGTGTGGTCGTTATAACAGAATACACATAGATTTGAAGTAGACACAGTCGTGCTTACATGCTATTATTAGCATTGTTGAAATGATATTTTAATGATAAGGTTATAATCATCTCTGTTTGCTGTATTTGTTGCAAGCGTTTCCAGAAATCTGCAGTGGAGAGTCAAATATCTACCTTGGGCTCCCATATTCACCTCATATCAGAGAAGTCAGAGAGGCTGAAAGGCTGTCACTTTTGCTCTCTCAAAGCACACTACATTAGTGTGCTGCCTGTGTGACTTAGCCTTGGTCTTTGTATTACTCAATTACTGTTTTTAGTCCTGGACCTAATGCATCTGACCTCCATTTTATAATGGAGAGAGAACTTTTAGGGGCACTCAAGACTGAAATCACTTGTGCACATCCACTTAGAATAGGGATGCTGTATTGTGTATCCCTCCATTCTTTCTGCCCTAAGACCCCGGGATTTGAGAACACGGAGCATGTGCACTCTGTCAAGTCATGTAAAGGAACAGAATGTGGGGAGGAAGAGGATTCTTGGAGCCTGGAGCAAATTTGGGCGCACTGCACTTTGAAACACAATTGGAGTGGCATTACTTTCAGGGGGTGTTTTTCACAGAGGCTGTGGGATGGAATTCTACGTTTCCAGCAGAGAGGAGAGGCAGTCTTTTGGAGGAAGACTGCCTCTAGTTATATAAAGCAGTGGGCACTGATTGTACCAAATTTAGAGTGAAGCTGTTATTTTATGTAGTTTTATTTTGTGTGTGATTTTGCCTTATTTTGATGCTCACCAGACTATTGGACCTGAAAGGACCTCGTCTCAGTGAAACTAAAGCAATATTTCAGAGAAACTGAGAAATTAGTTTTGTGACACCTCTATGGGTTTGTCCAACAGCTCCACACATGTCACGGTACAATACTTCTTCTAGGGACTATATTAAACTTTGAACACGACTATTAGTAACCTTTTTGTTTGAAGTTTGTTTATCGCCAGGATGCTGCTGCCTGTGTTTGTAGCACAGTAATTAAAAATGCATATTGTAGTCAGAGTAAACTTTACATGTATATTAATACCAGATGATCAGACAGCTGTGCCATTATTAATATTAATTGAAACCATGACACTGATAATGCATGATGAAGAATCAACACACCAGTATTAACACTGATGCAACTCATAACTCAGAAGGATCTAACCAACTGATATGCCCTTACTATAAACCTTAACAACCATATTGTATTGGTAGATGGGTTGTTTTGTCTGTTGATGCAGGCCTACGCTGCACATGTTGTTCACCCTTGTCATAATTATTCCCCATGTTCAGATGAATATGTATTGTTTTTATAGCATGCTGACTCTGCAGGGGGCTCCCAGGGGGCTCTGCCTCTGGGATCAGCAAAGAAGGAACTGAGGCTTGGAGCCTGCCGTCCTGCTACATGTAGATACAGTGCCAGTATTCATCCCGTTGGCGTTTTTCCTATTTTGTTGCTTTACAACCTGTAATTAAAATTAATTTTTATTTGGATTTCATGTAATGGACATACACAAAATAGTCCAAATTGGTAAAGTGAAATGAAAAAACTAACTTGTTTCATAAAATTCTACAAAATAAATAACGGAAAAGTGGTGCATTCACCCCCTTTGCTATGAAGCCCCTAAATAAGATCTGGTGCAACCAATTACCTTCAGAAGTCACATAATTAGTTAAATAAAGTCCACCTGTGTGCAATCTAAGTGTCACATGATCTGTCACATGATCTCAGTATATATTTACATTTACATTTACATTTAAGTCATTTAGCAGACGCTCTTATCCAGAGCGACTTACAGTTAGTGAGTGCATACATTTTCCATATATGCACCTGTTCTGAAAGGCCCCAGAGTCTGCAACACAACTAAGCAAGGGGCACCACCAAGCAAGCGGCACCATGAAGACCAAGGAGCTCTCCAAACAGATCAGGGACAAAGTTGTGGAGAAGTACAGATCAGGGTTGGGTTATAAAAAAATATCTGAAACTTTGAACATCCCACGGAGCACCATTAAATCCATTATAAAAAAATTGAAAGAATATGGCACCACAACAAACATGCCAAGAGAGGGCCGCCCACCAAACTCACGGACCAGGCTAGGAGGGCATTAATCAGAGCGGCAACAAAGAGACCAAAGATAACCCTGAAGGAGCTGCAAAGCGCCACAGCGGAGATTGGAGTATCTGTCCATAGGACCACTTTATGCCGTACACTCCACAGAGCTGGGCTTTACGGAAGAGTGGCCTGAAAAAAGCCATTGCTTAAACAAAACAATAAGCAAACACGTTTGGCGTTCGCCAAAAGGCATGTGGGAGACTCCCCAAACATATGGAAGAAGGTACTCTGGTCAGATTAGACTAAAATTGATATTTTTGGCCATCAAGGAAAACGCTATGTCTGGCGCAAACCCAAAACCTCTCATCACCCCAAGAACATCACCCCAAGGACTGGGAAACTGTTCAGAATTGAAGGAATGATCGATTGCGCCAAATACAGGGTAATTCTTGAGGGAAACCTGTTTCATTGTTCCAGAGATTTGACACTGGGACGGAGGTTCACCTTCCAGCAGGACAATGACCCTAAGCATGCTGCTAAAGCAAAATCAAGTGGTTTAAGGGGAAACATGTAAATGTATTGGAATGGCCTAGTCAAAGCCCAGACCTCAATCCAATTGAGAATCTGTGGTATGACTTAAAGATTGCTGCACACCAGCGGTACCCATCCAACTTGAAGGAGCTGGAGCAGTTTTGCCTTGAAGAAGGGGCAAAAATCTCAGTGGCTAGATGTGCCAAGCTTATAGAGACATACCCCAAGATACTTGCAGCTGTAATTGCTGCAAAAGGTGGCTCTACAAAGTATTGACTTTGGGGGGGGGGGGGTGAATAGTTATGCATGCTCAAGTTTTCAGTTTTTTTGATTATTTCTTGTTTGTTTCACACACAAAAAATATTTTGCATCTTCAAAGTGGTAGGCATGTTGTGTAAATCAAATGATACAAACCCCCAAAAAATACATTTCAATTCCAGGTTGTAAGGCAACAAAATAGGAAAAATGTCAAAATATTTTCGCAAGCCACTCTATTAATCACGTTGGTTACTTTGAACAAAGCCAAGAGGCTGGTTGGGTTTTAATTGTTGGCTCAGAACACTGACACCACTAGACACATAAAGGAATACTTGTATAAGCATTTCCAATCATTTGTCATTAAGGCCTGTTTATATTCTGTTATCTGGAAGCCCATTGAAGGGAATAATTACACTGTTGCACTAGCGCTTTGATGATAAATAAACAATATTATTTGTATTTCTGTCATGGTGATTTTTGTGTTTGGGGAAAAATGTAATGATGCACAGTTATGTTATGAAATATTTTTCATTGTGATTGGATGTGCTATTGTGTTTGTCAAGTTTGCTTGGGCTAATGGAGTGAGTCTATACATTGACTAACTAATTTTACCAAATATGTTATATGTAAAACAAACCCTTTTAAAAATCTTACTTTCAGTCATACAGTATGTTATTTTCTCTGTGTGACAGAAATACAGTGAGGGAAAAAATTATTTGATCCCCTGCTGATTTTGTACGTTTGCCCACTGACAAATAAATTATCAGTCTATAATTTTAATGGTAGGGTTACTTGAACAGTGAGAGACAGAATAACAACAAAAAAATCCAGAAAAACGCATGTCCAAAATGTTATAAATTGATTTGCATTTTAATGAGGGAAATAAGTATTTGACCCCCTCTCAATCAGAAAGATTTCTGTCTCCCAGTTGTCTTTTATACAGGTAACGAGCTGAGATTAGGAGCACACTCTTAAAGGGAGTGCTCCTAATCTCAGCTTGTTACCTGTATAAAAGGCACCTGTCCACAGAAGCAATCAATCATTCAGATTCCAAACTCTCCACCATGGCCAAGACCAAAGAGCTCTCCAAGGATGTCAGGGACAAGATTGTAGACCTACACAAGGCTGGAATGGGCTACAAGACCATCGCCATGCAGCTTGGTGAGAAGGTGACAACAGTTGGTGCGATTATTCGCAAATGGAAGAAACACAAAATAACTGTCAATCTCCCTCGGCCTGGGGCTCCATGCAAGATCTCACCTCGTGGAGTTGCAATGATCATGAGAACGGTGAGGAATCAGCCCAGAACTACACGGGAGGATCTTGTCAATGATCTCAAGGCAGCTGGGACCATAGTCACCAAGAAAACAATTGGTAACACACTACGCCATGAAGGACTGAAATCCTGCAGCGCCCGCAAGGTCCCCCTGCTCAAGAAAGCACATATACATGCCCGTCTGAAGTTTGCCAATGAACATCTGAATGATTCAGAGGAGAACTGGGTGAAAGTGTTGTGGTCAGATGAGTCCAAAATCGAGCACTTTGGCATCAACTCAACTTGCCGTGTTTGGAGGAGGAGGAATGCTGCCTATGACCCCAAGAACACCATCCCCACCGTCAAACATGGAGGTGGAATCATTATGCTTTGGGGGTGTTTTTCTGCTAAGGGGACAGGACAACTTCACTGCATCAAAGGGACGATGGACGGGGCCATGTACCGTCAAATCTTGGGTGAGAACCTCCTTCCCTCAGCCAGGGCATTGAAAATGGGTCGTGGATGGGTATTCCAGCATGACAACGACCCAAAACACACGGCCAAGGCAACAAAGGAGTGGCTCAAGACGAAGCACATTAAGGTCCTGGAGTGGCCTAGCCAGTCTCCAGACCTTAATCCCATAGAAAATCTGTGGAGGGAGCTGAAGGTTAAGTTGCCAAACGTCAGCCTCGAAACCTTAATGACTTGGAGAAGATCTGCAAAGAGGAGTGGGACAAAATCCCTCCTGAGATGTGTGCAAACCTGGTGGCCAACTACAAGAAACGTCTGACCTCTGTGATTGCCAACAAGGGTTTTGCCACCAAGTACTAAGTCATGTTTTGCAGAGGTGTCAAATACTTATTTCCCTCATTAAAATGCAAATCAATTTATAACATTTTTGACATGCGTTTTTCTGGATTTTTTTGTTGTTATTCTGTCTCTCACTGTTCAAATAAACCTACCATTCAAATTATAGACTGATCATGTCTTTGTCAGTGGGCAAACGTACAAAATCAGCAGGGGATCAAATACTTTTTTCCCTGACTGTACATTGTATGCTCAATCTGTAGTGGAAACCTACGAGACAGCGGTGTCATCTTAAAGTATGGCAGATTTTCCTTTGGAGAATTTCTTAGTGCCTCCGTCTTCCTACATAATTCTAAAATTTTCACAAATCATTCATGACATACTTGCTGGTTTCTCCGTTTTTGTGGATCTCCTTATTTCATTGTGACTTTTCCAAAACATTGTGCCACCCCAGCAGTCTAGACACACACCGCACTATATTTTGTCAGCATCTGACAAGCCTCTCGAGGGACTCCTCAAAGTGGAAACTCCTCTCTACTCAAATGTAGCATCTTTTAGCAACAGCCTTGAAGAATTTGCCCACACTTTACAGATTGCTTTATCTATCTAGCATTCATAACCTTACACATGGTCAAAATCATTAGAAATTGTTCAGCGTATATACAATACAATACTTGGAGCTTATTGTTAATCTTTTTTCTTTCTGTAGGTAAAACACACTTTTGGGATCTGTGTTTGTCGTTTTGTTTGTTGAACCTAAACATGATAATGCAATTAGTCAGTTGCATGGGTGTGGTGGCTGTCAGGCCTGTCTTATTCATATTATTAAAGCTTAATGGTGAAACTGCCACGTCTGTTTGCGATATTACAACAACAAAGAAGTTACTGTAAACAACAAACACTGTTTGTTTTCTCTCTGACATCATTGCACACGTGATAGAACAGCAAAATATGTGCTGCTATTCTTTTCACCACGTTGGGCGCCGCTCCTCACCTCCGCTTCACCAACAGTTGGGACTCAGTCGGGATCTCAACTTACTGTTCAGAGTTAGAATAGTAGACTAACCAAGGTGCAATTTTGAAATATGGTTGTGCATCATCAGTTTTTCTCTTGTTATGTCAGTCACTGACAGTCACTCAATTAGCCCATGTCAGCTACATTTTTTTAGAGTGGCAAGTTAGTCTATCTGGTCGGATTACCGACCGGGCGCCCCTCCCATTGATTTTATTAGTCACTCTCACTCAGATATCATATTAAAAACTGCAAACATTTCTCTCTGCCCTATGGCAAAATGTGTACATTTGCGGCATTCTTGCTTTAAAACCGCAACATTTTCTCTATGCCCCTGGCAAAATCTGTAGAATTGCAGAAAATGAACTCTCTCCGCTAAAATGTTTTGCTCGCAAGGTGGGGTGTCGGTACGCAGAGCCGTGCGCCACTGCGGCCCCCCATTATGAGTTCAGATTTGTTGTGGCCCGCACCCCATCAAAGTTGCCCATCCCTGGTTTATATTATGGCAGAATTATTGATGCTTTAAGAAAGTAAATATTGATTTAGGCCCCCATCTGAATGTATAAGTCTGACATCTAAATTTTAAGTTTAATTTTAAGTCAAAAGCCCTCTGTTACATTATGCAAATGCATTATCCTCTACCTACAATAACCAATTACCTTTTCTGATAATATTTTTCAGTCATGTTTCCTAATCTTGTTTAACACTGAATGATCATTACATGTTCTTGCTCTGACATTATTTACCCATACTGTAGTCACCATGTAACATATGAGTAGTAAACTTAAGGCACTGCGGAGCATAAATTGAAATAATTAGCATTTTTATTTGACTGGACTGATGGTACCTGCATCTGATGGACATGGTGCTTTCAAGACAACTGTGAACCCCTCCCCCCAAAAAATGTGGGGGGTAAAATCATGATGTCAGTGATATTCAGGTCGGAAAGTCAGAGCTCTAGAAAGATGCCTGAGTTTCCGACTTGGAATTCCGACTTGGATGACCGATTTTTCCCGGTCTGATCAATTTTTTTTGGAAGTCGGAGATTTCCGAATTCCCAGTTGTTTTGAACACGGCATTAGTCTCAGTGCAGGGAGGAGAGAGCAGCAGAGGGTCCGCCTCACAGTCCCTGCTCTCTTCTTCCTTTCCTCCAGAGAGACTGACCAGAGAGAGGGGACACCGTCTTCCACCTGATGGCCAAACTCCAGTCGCACCGCAACTGCCTCATGCACAAATTCATGTTGTTCCTATGATCTGAGAAAGTGAAATATTCCTTGATATTAAAATAGACACGATGAGCTGCTAATAATAATAAAAATGCAGGGCTATCGATACACTTGGCTACTCATTCATTGCAGCTGCAGTGCAAGTGGAAGTACGGAGAAGCGCATTTTATTTTTTGTAATAGTGTTGGATGAAAACAGTGTTGACGGTGCTGAATAAAAACTTTAACATGAACATGAAAACAGCAGCTCTTTGCTGTATTCTTGGAAGCTCTGTAGGCACAGTGATTTGAGCTATCCAATTGGCCAGCGCAGTAGGGGCCCTCGATTCAGACAAATTAAATGGTTCAAAATGGGAGTACATTGCTTACCCGGTGCGTAGGACTTCTGAATCAAGTGCACCTACTGCCAACAGTGCAGCACGAATATAAAACTAAAAGGAGTGCAAGTCTTTATCGTTGGCTTTTCTACAGAAATGTTGGACCGCTGTTAGACCACTGGTCTATAAACTCAGGACCCTTTTGAATAGGCTGATTGGCCTGCTCTGATTCAGGCTGTAGCCTATACCTGCTCCTAACTGTGATCAAGCTGATAAATTACCAGGCAGTTAGAAAGGGTAAGGGAGGTATCCTCCATGACTGTTTTGTTTAATTTCCAGCCACCTAACAAGTGAATGGGTTTGATTAGGCTCAGCAGGGAAAAGGTATGAACATGCCTGTCAATTAGAAGGCCTGGAAAACTCATTGATTAGAATGTCAGAACATTCAGAAATAATAATTTCTTCAAAGGAGAACTCAGCAACAGAAAGCTAGCGTTGAAAGGAATGCATTGATAAGCACTCCAGCTGAGATCAAACTGTCACAAATCATGATGTGTCTTACACTGGCTCTGGTTCTCTGGTTTCGTTGTAGGGTACTGCAATATGTTTAACAGGATCACATCTGATTTGACATACCTTTTAAATCAGATGATGATGATGATGAGGATGATGATGTGGATGATGATGATGATGATGAAACAACGTTCAAAATCCTGGTGGGAACAGTGAGCTTGGATTGTGAGCAGTGAGCTTGGATTAACACAAAGCAGTGAGCTTGGATTAACACAAAGCATTACAAAAGATACAGAACAAAGAATGTGCAGTATTTCAGTTGTCTCAGTCACGTGTACAAATTAATAACAAATTCAGGTTTTGTAGTCCTCTGTGAATCCTTTTGGCCTGAGGAGCCCAAGTCTCTGAGCACAGAAAGTAATTGACTCTGCAGACAAATAGCAAAATAAAGTGTCTTTCTCAAAGGTCACTCTTCAGAACGTGTGTTTTGTTCTTTTTGAAAGAATCATACCACAAAGATGACTAGAGAGATTACCCACTTGACAGTTACCAGCCAACAGGACGCTCGTTATCCTGAGAATCATAGAAGATCTGAGATCCTGGCTTGCTCTGTGATCCTACAAATGTACTGTAAACTGTATGTCGTGCTGTTATTTTTACCATTGTGGTAATTAGTTATTTTAAAGCTTACTTAACGTACAATTTATCAAGTATTTTTGGTCACGTTACAGTCCAACTGTGTGCTACAAAAACAAAACCCAACTAACTAGGCTGTCAGGTCCGTCATTCTTAACATATTTATTTACAAATTGTATGGTTATTGTTGGAGTTGGTTTTCACTGTGAAATTAAACATTCATCTAATCTTGAAGCCTTGTATTAACTACAAAGTCTCCTCAGATTTTGTCAAAAATGAAATGTTTGTTTACAGAAGAAACCCTGCCACACAAACAATATTCATTTTGAAATGTGTCCAGATAATTACAGCACCTCGTAACTCCTCACACTTGGACCATCATTAATTTTCACCCAAGTGTGTAGCTCTGTGGTGATTGAACCACAACACCACACACCTGCTACACCATCAAATCAACTTCAGTCAGACAAACCTGGACAAATCTGGTATTTTCTGTATTCTCCCATGATATTATTTTAATAAGAAGGAGAGTCAACGTGACCCTGTAACCCCTGTGTAGTTTTAGTTTGATTTGATCTCACACATTTTTTATCCTTTTTCCACAGATCTGACGTTCTCTTGGATTTTTAATGAGTACCCCTCATTTGTGAAGCAGGACACACGTCGCTTTATCTCCCAGGAGACTGGGAATCTATACATCGCTAAAGTGGAGCCTTCTGATGTGGGCAACTACACCTGTGTGGTGACCAACACTGTCACCAAGACCAGGGTCCAAGGCCCGCCCACTCCTCTGGTGCTGCGCAGTGATGGTGAGATCCAGTTCTACAACAACTACTGCCACCCTATCAAACAGTATTTATCCTATTTTATGTGTTCCTTTTCTGGCCCTTGTGCTGTTTAATGTGATCAATATCATCACATTTGAATATGAGATAAACAAATTGTAATTGAATTGATTAACTGGTATTTGTTCATTGGTTTCAAACTGAGGCCTGAACAGTTGGAATGAAAGCTCTGAACAAACTTGTGAACAAACTTGTTGTAGGAAACAGAAAAATAGGACAGTGATTTTAAAGGTCCAATGCAGCCGTTTTTATCTCAATATCAAATAATTTCTGGATAATGAAGTATATTTTCTGTGATTGTTTTCAATTAAAATGGTCAAAAACAAACAAAAATAGCTTTGTAGCAAAGAACAATTTCTCAAGCAACTATTTTGCTAGGACTGTCAAGGAGTGATCTGAGTGGGGAGAGGAAAACTGTCAATTAGCTGTTATTGGCAGAGTTTGGGACTCTCTTTTTTATTGGTCTATTAACTAATTTACCACACAGTGATGTCACCATGGAAGCCCAAAACTCCATCCCACCAAAACAAGCTGAAGTTTCAGGTGCTCTTTTCAAACAGCACTTACACTAAAAGGGCGTTATCACCATTTTCACAATTTCACATTTCACAATGTCATAGTGTGGAAATATATACACTCATCTAGTACCGGGTCAGACCCCCCTTTGCCTCCAGAACAGCCTGAATTCTTGCTCAATTTGTATCAAGGGACCTAACGTGTGCCAGAAAAACATTCCCCACACCATTACACCACCGCCACCAGCCTGTACCGTTGACACCAGGCAGGATGGGGCCATGGACTCATGCTGTTTACGCCAAATCCTGCCATCAATTGTCCAGTGTTGGCGATCGCGTGCCCACTGGAGCCGCTTCTTCTTGTTTTTAGCTGATAGGAGTGGAACCCGGTGTGGTCGATTGCTGAAATAGCCCATCCGTGACAAGGACCGATGAGTTGTGTGTTCCGAGAAACCTTTCTGAAAACCACTGTTATACTGCGCTGTTATTTGCCTGTTTGTGGCCTACCTGTTAGCTTGCACGTTCTAGCCATTCTCTTTCAACCTTTCATCAATGAGCTGTTTTCGCCCACATAACTGCCGCTGACTGGATGTTTTTGTTTGTCGCACCATACCCGGTAAACCCTAGACACTGTCATGCGTGAAAAGCCCAGGAGGCCGGCCGTTTCTGAGATACTGGAACCGCCGCGCCTGGCACCGACGACCATACCACTCTCAAAGTCGCTTAGGTCACTCGTTTTGGCCATTCTAATGTTCAATCGAATAGTAGCTGAATGCCTCGATGCCTGTCAACCTGCTTTATATAGCAAGCCATGGCCACATGACTCACTGTCTGTATGAGCGAACCATTTTTGTGAACGGTGTGGTGTACCGAATAAACTGTCCACTGAGTGTATAAAACACAGGTAAATCACGTTTTTGACTGCACTGGGCCTTTAAGGAATACAAATTAATTCCAAAGGTTAATTAGCTGTTTCTTTGCAACTTTAAGATAGCCCACTAGCCAATGATGGTGGTGCTTCAGGCTGGCCTTATCAAAGGCTCTCCAATGGAAAGGTCATTTGTCTGAGAGTGATCTAATTGTTGGCTTTCCAGGAATAATTAGTTCTCTAACTAATGTTTAACACTATGCAGGGATACAATTATGATATGTAGGATCTATTCATGGTAAAGTATTGAAGTTTTTCATACTCTTGACATTTCATCTACTGATTGTGAACCATATCTACAGTAAACTACAGTACAGTATGATAGCATGAAAACTACTATTACTACGTAATTCATCCCTCTTAGATATGAACATGAGTAAACGAAGCCTCCCTATTGAATATGGTCTTTAAGACAACTGTAATTGATTGAATCAGGGGAAATGTTTACTGTGTGTGTAGTCAGCCTACGTATCATCAAATATTGCCATGGGTAGTATAGCAGAATTACTGTACATTACACTAACTGTATCTAAGCAATCAGGTGGGAATTGTTTAGATAAAACACTCTGCAGAAGCAGTAGGAGCATTTGAGGGTTATGTTTCCGCGACAGTGGATCTCTGCTAGTCTGGAATCACTACTTCTAGTGCATGCTATTTTGTTGGATGCTGCATGAGAAGGTATGATTATTTGTATTTAATTTCTAACTTATTGTTTTTACCAATGCACCAAACCTACTGGTGTGACAATGAGATGCCAATAATGAACCCTCCAGTCACACAGGTCACATTAGCATGTGTCCCCTCCTAAATGTTATGGTATGAGAAGTGGTTAAACACGATGGTGTTCTCCGTTTTGCTCTACGACCTCCACAAGTGTCACGAGACATAATTCCTTTTCATTAATTTTTTGACTGTCTGCTTTTCCATGCATGAATCTGTTACTCAAGGTGTTTCTATGGGCTAATAGCAGTATGGCCAAATTCAATGATTTTATTTTATTTATATTTTCTATACGTGATGATGCTCATAGGCACCTGAGTAATGGAGCAAACGGAGCATCTGCATCCCCACTTTCAAAATAGGGTGCAATTTTCAATGATTAGTCATGTTTGAGCTAGTCTATATTAAAATAAATATGTAAATTTTCTATATTATATAATAATTAACTGATTTAATGAATAATATTCCTCGAGATGAATATAATTTTCTCGCATAGAGTACGACAGGCTGACAATTGAATAGCTAAACTATTCTACTATGGGGTTGTCTGATTCTGCTGTTGCTTACTCGTGTTGTTGGCTGTGGAAAATATTTGCATAACCAAAGGTACCGGATCTCAGCTCCGCCTGGCTCTCATTTGGATCAAAGGTGGCGGGTCTCGGACCCAGCCCAATTGAATCCCTGGGTATAAGACCATTAGAGCCTCGACCAGCGGTCTCATTTACCATGGCTGATAGGCCCTTGGCTACCTGGCTGTATTAGAAAATAGAGATACGGATCAGAATGAGCTTTCACAGTCAGTCAGGGAACCATCCAGATAACACTTGCCTCACAAAATCAAGAGCTCATTTGGGCTGAAAAACCTTTGGAAATGTCATAGAGGATTGCAGATAAAGAATACCAGCAGCAATGAGAAAACCTGTTAGTGGTGTTCCAAAAGAACCACTTCTCAGATGTATGATTGTAATCGCTTATAGAACATATATAGGAAACAACATATCAGCAGTTTCCATGTTGTTGTAGTTTTTTTTGCTTTCTTGTAATTGGTTGTGAATTTCTTTCCTCAGGTATAATGGGTGAATACGAGCCAAAGATTGAAGTTCAGTTTCCAGAGATTGTCCATGTAGCCAAAGGATCGACAGTGAAACTGGAGTGTTTTGCATTAGGAAAGTAAGTATGCTCTGGGCTTGATTAAACAGGCACACAAATACATGAAAAGCAGAAGGTTATTAACAAACAGCGTGATATTTTTCATGTTTCACTGCATGCCTCCAACCATCCTCTGATTGAGGCCGGGCTGCGCATCTGAGAATTCTGGTAGAGTTGGGGCCGTGTGAGACTCCTCCTGGTTCACTAGCTGAATTATGTATTCCCTACATGTCTCTTTTCTGTCTAATCCACTGAATCCATATAGGTTAAGTACAGTGGCGATGTTACAATTATTTGTGTTTGTAAAATGAACATGCTACAAGGATTCTCTACCTTTCTGCATTACTCTTTCTTCCAGCCCTGTCCCCTCCATAAACTGGAGGAGAATGGACGGAATTCCCTTTTCTAGGAAGGTGGACGTGAGGAAAGCCAGTGGCGTTCTGGAAATCCCCTATTTCCAGCAGGAAGACGCGGGCACATACGAGTGTGTGGCAGAGAACTCCAGAGGGAGGAACACTGTAAAAGGAAAACTCTCTTTCTACGGTAGGTGATCCTGAACCACATTAATATTTGAACCAGCGAAGGCTACATGTGTCAGTTTCGCTTCGACTGAGAGGCATCAAAGGGACAACTAACTGGGTTTAAAACACAGCCATTGGTAATCAACTGTGGCTCCGCCACTTTGCATGGGAGGAGCATCGTTTTAACAGCGCATCCCAAATGTTTAAAGCCCCAGCGGCCAATATGCCTTTAATATTTTGATCCAGATTAAAGCAGTGATGATGTGAATGAGGAGGAGACCTTGGACGTGACCTTGTATTGGGTTCCACCAGATGGCATCATGATTGACATCCAACTTGACTGGAGATCAAAGCTCTTAAATATACTACTGTATATTTAGACCAGGGCCACATATTCCACAGGAATAACCTGCAGTGCAGCGTCTGGATGAAGAGGAAGAGGACTGGTAGTCTAGTGGTTAGAGTGTTGGGCCAGTAACTGAAAGGTTGCTGGTTTGAATTCCTGAGCTGACAAGGTGAACAACATCTGATGTGCGCTTGAGCAAAGCACTTAACCGTTTGCTAAATGGCAAATGTAATGTAGTAGTTGGGACATTGGTTATTAGTTGTATTCATGTCTGTTTAATTCAGATCTACTTTAAGCCCTTCGGCTGAATATGTGTGTTTTGGATTTGCTGTCATTGTCATCTATGCATGTATTATTTGTGGACTTTCCTCATAATTATTGATGTAAAGTCATCAAAACATCACTGTCTATTCAGGACGTTTCAAGTAAAGAGGAAATATTAAGTAGTTCCCCTCAACACTGCTACAAGCATGCTTTTCCTTTCCCTATTAATGCCAATAGTAGTCATTATTAACTCCAGCATATGTTTAATCCGTATTCTAACATTATTTTTACAGAGCAGCGGTGTTTGTATCTAGAGAAAGACCACAGGCTCTATCAGTGGTACTATGGACAGTCAAATGAAGGGTCGTGACCTTCCGTTGTTCTCTAGTAGTCATATGATAGTATTGTTCATACAAGACATCCTCCTATTAAGTAAGTACCTGTAGGCTAGCCGTACCACTGAGATGTATCTCTCCCTTCTGGAGTCTTTCTCTGCTGCATGCCTAAGGACCCATTTACAAGAATAGCTTGTCGGGCTCCCTGAGTGTTTTATTACACTTGTTGTTTAATTTTTTATATTCCACACAATGTGGATCACTAACAGATGCTGGAAAAGACTTGAAAGAAACATGGCTGGCTGGACTAATGACATGGAAGTATGTTTGCTATGGTAGTTGCAACGATATACAGTATAGCGGTATGTATAATAAAATGAGGTAAAAAAAAAACTGCACAGCAGATGATAACCAACAGTCATACTTCCATACAGACCATCTATTTTAGTGTGGGTAAATATTTATGTTATCTTTTCCAAATTCAACTGAAGCTCTCTCCTTCAATTGGTTTCACATCCCCCTGCCCTGCCTCCTGTGGTGCATAAGTCAGGCTCGGTCAGTTATCAGGAATAACTCATTCTCTGCATTAAACAATTTGTCATTATTTACAAGGTGCCTGCCTCATAGCTCCCTGCACCTCTCAGTAATGGAACCCAGCAGCAGCGTTGCTGTGGCTGTGAGCTATGGGGGATGATTTGTCCGTATTCGCAGCAGGTCTGCCCTCTTTTGATGTGCTTTCTCACTTACTCTCTCTCTCGTCTCTCTCTCGTCTCTCTCTCGTCTCTCTCTCTCTCGTCTCGTCTCTCTCTCTCTCTCTCTCTCTCTCTCTCTCTCTCTCTCTCTCTCTCCTCTCTCTCTCTCTCTCCTCTCTCTCTCTCTCTCTCTCTCTCTCTCCAGGTGATAAAAATCTATCTGTAATCTTATTTTGAAGTCCCTTGGAATTAAGCCTTTGAGACATTTGTCAGCAGTGTGTGAGAATCAGGGAATCTCGTGTACATTGTTACAACCTGCAGTCACAAAGCGGTGAAAGCCTCAGCTTTCTGCCTAGGAAAGAGCTGAAGGCATTATTTGACTCTGAGTTTCTACTGATCACTGTGTCATTAGTAGTTAGATGTTAATGCTTTAATTGGGTTCTGCACGTCTTGTGTTTTCACAAGGTGAATGGTAATTATCTTTTCATGTCAGTCAAAGCTACATTCAAATGAATATCTGTTGTTTTAGTCTTGATTGGAGAGAGCATTTTGGGATAAAATGGGGAAATGTTGCACATTATTCTATTTTAACCTCATCCAAAAGGTAGCCTACATACTAATTAAATACAACTAATTATGCATATGGACTGCCATTGGTTTCTCTATTTTAATCAACAATTTAACTCTGCAGTATATTTAATACTTTCCTAAGTAAGCAGTATCCCAAGATAATGCCATGAATATCAAAACCCCATGCCAGTTTCACTTTGATTCCCCTATCGCCTATCTCCCTCTTTGCTTTAGCTGGTTGATTTGAAATGTTTGGGCTGATTGTGTGCACACTGGGCCTGATGCAGCTAGGAATGGGCTGCCCTCTTTCATTTGGTGGTCTGTGACTGAGCGTCGATACGTTCACAGTGGCTGAGGGATGGAGTGACAGTGGGCTAAAAAACAACAACAACACATTGCACTGGCATGGATGTGATGCTAAATGACTGGTGATAATGGAGTCTCAGAGTACCCCTCTCTCTCTCTCTCTCTCTCTCTCTCTCTCTCTCTCTCTCTCTCTCTCTCTCTCTCTCTCTCTCTCTCTCTCTCTCTCTCTCTCTCTCTCTCTCTCTCTCTCTCTCTCTCTCTCTCTCTCTCTCTCTCTCTCTCTCTCTCTCTCTCTCTCTCCCTCCCTCTCTGCTATCTTGTCTAGGGGCACTTCTGTCCAAAACACACACTGGCTAACCTCTTAATACCCAGACACACACACAGACCCACAGACCACACAAACACACAAGCTCTCTCTTTTTCTGTTTTCCCTATGTCTCTCTCTCTCTCTCTCTCTCTCTCTCTCTCTCTCTCTCTCTCTCTTTCAGTCACTCTCTTCTCTCTCTCTCGCTCTCTCTCTCTTCTCTCTCAGACACATGCATCACATCAAATACACACAGGAGGGATAAGGATACATTTGCAATTACTATTGGATTTCTCACTGTTTCATCTCGAATTTCTTGGAAGCAAGCTAAGCTGAAGCAGGAACCCAATTAGAGTTGGATTTGTATGTACTATTACAGAGAAGTCACCTCAAAGGTCAGTCGGGGAGTATGGCATTAGTCAGGTGCTGCATAATGGAAATGTATAGTGTGCCATTACTCTTGTCGTAACAATGACCTGGTGTGATAGAGGATGATGGCGGATTGACCTACACATCATCCACAACATGGATAGTTACGAGGATAGTAAATCTGGAGGTTTATGTTCCTCATTTCCCCCCTTGCTAATTCGTTAACCAGTCATGAGTTACTTGGAAGCTACTGTAGGAATCAATAAAGCTCCTGTATAATTCCAACATAATTTACTTGAATGGTTTTGGGAGAGGTATTTTATGGCAATGTACTATACCACCCATGTATACACTAATACATCTGGATTGTTTTGTTCACTGTCTCAGCAGCACACATAATGAACCTAACAATAGGATAGTCATGTATCATTTATGCCATCTACTGTATTTTTTGTTTCTACTTATGTCCAAGCACAAGGTCAATTTGCAACAATAGGTAACTCATTTTAATTTCAGTGCAGGATCAACTGTCTGTGATTTCATGAGGAGAAATAATAATAAATAATATGCCATTTAGCAGACGCTTTTATCCAAAGCGACTTACAGTCAGGCGTGCATACATTTTTTGTGTATGGGTGGTCCCGGGGATCAAACCCACTACCCTGGCATTACAAGCGCCGTGCTCTACCAGTTGAGCTACAGAGAACCAGTATAGGAGTATAGGCTAGCTGCGAGAAATGTGATCTGTATGACAATGTTCTAATTCATGGCCATGTTGTTTTGACCATGCAGCCCCTCCACATCTGATAGAGAAACCCCAGGATGTACAGAAGCCCATTGACGACTCTCTGGTGTGGGAATGCAAGGCCACTGGAAAGCCCAAGCCCTCATATAGGTGGATGAAGAACGGAGAGAACCTGGAGTCACTGGAGGTTAGTTCTACATAGGGTTGCAAAGCTACTGGTAATTTACCAAAGTTACTGTAATCTTTGGTAATTAAAAGTTAATCTATGGCAATCTATGGTAACATTTTGTTCATTTATACTCGAATAACATTTGATATATATTCAGTACCAGTCCAAAGTTTGGACACACCTACTCATTCAAGGGTTTTTCTTAATTTTTACTATTTTCTACATTGTAGAATAATAGTGAAGACAAATAACAGATATGGAATCATGTAGTAACCAAAAAAGTGTTAAACAAATTAAAATATATTTTATGTTTGAGATTCTTCAAAGTAGCCGCCTGTTACAGGAAAGGGACGCAGTTCCGGAGCGACCCATTAGGTGTCATCCTCCGACAACCTTAAGCACCTCCTCACTCACAGTCGGGACTAATCATCATCCTATTGGTTTCACCTGTGTCTATCGGTTCACCTGTGTATTTATGCCCTCACTTCCCTATGTTCCCTTATTCAATTCTCTCTGCTAGTTTCTCTATGTCCAGCAGTACTACTCAGTGTCTGATCGGAGATCTATGTACAGGTACTTGAGAAGTGTTCTCCCTGTTTCGTTATTTGTTTCAGTCTTAGGTAGTATTTCTTTATTTTATCGTGATAAGTCCGTTATTTTGTATTTTGGCTTTGGGACCACCAGTAAAGATCCTTGTTTCACAATCTCTGCCTACTGCCTACTGTATATCCTGCACCGCACCTGGGTCACACCTCACCCCTACCCTTACAGCCACCCTTTGCCTTGATGACAGCTTTGCACACTCTCAACCAGCTTCATGAGGTAGTCACCTGGAATGCATTTCAATTAACAGGTGTGCCTTGTTAAAATTAATTTGTGGAATTTCTTTCCTTCTTAATGCGTTTCAGCCAATCAGTTGTGTTGTTACAAGGTAGGGGTGGTATACAGAAGATAGCCCTATTTGGTAAAAGACCAAGTCCATATTATGGCATGAACAGCTCAAATAAGCATCATTACTTTAGACATGAAGGTCAGTCAATCCGGAAAATGTCAAGATCTTTGAAAGTTTCTTCAAGTGCAGTGGTAAAAACCATCAAGCGTTATGATGAACCTGTCTCTCATGAGGACCGCCACAGGAAGACCCAGAGTTACCTCTGCTGCACCTCAGATTGCAGCCCAAATAAATGCTTCACAGAGTTCAAGTAACAGACACATCTCAACATAAACTGTTCAGAGGAGACTGTGTGAATCAGGCCTTCATGGTCGAATTGCTGCAAAGAAACCACTACTAAAGGACACCAATAAGAAGAAGAGACTTGCTTAGGCCAAGAAACACGAACAATGGACATTAGACCGGTGGAAATCTGTCCTTTGGTCTGATGAGTCCAAATGTGAGATTTTTGGTTCCAACCACCGTATCTTTGTGAGACGCAAATTAGGTGAACTGATGATTCCTGCATGTGTGGTTCCCATGGAGGAGGTGTGATGGTGTGGGGATGCTTTGCTGTTGACATTGTCTGTGATTTATTTAGAATTCAAGGCACACTTAACCAGCATGGCTACCACAGCATTCTGCAGCGATACACCATCTCATCTGGTTTGGGCTTAGTGGGATTATCATTTGTTTTTCAACAGGACAATGACCCAAAACACACCTCCAGACTGTGTAAGGGTTATTTGACCAAGAAGGCGAGTGATGGAGTGCTGCATCAGATGACCTGGTCTCCACAATCACCCGACCTCAACCCAATTGAGATGGTTTGGGATGAGTTGGACCGCAGAGTGAAGGAAAAGCAGCCAACAACTGCTCAGCATATGCGGGAACTCCTTCAAGACACTGTTGGAAAAGCATTCCTCATGAAGCTGGTTGAGAGAATGCCAAGAGTGTGCAAAGCTGTCATCAATGCAAAAGTTGGCTACTTAGAAGAATCTAAAATCTAAAATATATTTTGATTTGTTTAACACTTTTTTGGTTACTACATGATTCTATATGTGTTATTTCATAGTGTTGATGTCTTCACTATTATTCTACAATGTAGAAAATAGTGAAAAATTATGAAAAACCCTTGGTGTGTCCAAACTTTTGACTGGTACTGAATATACAGCTCTGGAAAAAATAAAGAGACCACTGCAAAATTATCAGTTTCTCTGGTTTTACTATTTATAGGTATGTGTTTGGGTAAAAATAACATTTTTGTTTTATTCTATAAACTACTGACAACATTTCTCCCAAATTACAAATAAAAATATTTTCATTTAGAGCATTTATTTGCAGAAAATGACAACTGGTCAAAATAACAAAAAAGATGCAGTATTGTCAGACCTCGAATAATGCAAAGAAAATAAGTTAATGTTAATTTTTAAACAACACAGTACTAATGTTTTAATTTAGGAAGAGTTCAGAAATCAAAATTTGGTGGAATAACCCTGATTTTCAATCACAGCTTTCATGCGTCTTGGCATGCTCTCCACCAGTCTTTCACATTGATGTTGGGTGACTTCATGCCACTCCTAGCGCAAGAATTCAAGCAGCTCGGCTTTGTTTGATGGCTTGTGACCATCCATCTTCCTCTTGATCACATTCCAGAAGTTTTCAATGGGGTTCAGGTCTGGAGATTGGACTGGCCATGACAGGGTCTTGATCTGGTGGTCCTCCATCCACACCTTGATTGACCTGGCTGTGTGGAATGGCGCATTGTCCTGCTGGAAAAACCAATCCTCAGAGTTGGGGAACAATGTCAGAGCAAAAGGAAGCAAGTTTTCTTCCAGGACAACCTTGTACGTGGCTTGATTCATGCGTCCTTCACAAAGACAAATCTGCCCGATTTCAGCCTTGCTGAAGCACCCCCAGATCATCACCGATCCTCCGCCAAATTTCACAGTGGGTGCGAGACACTGTGGCTTGTAGGACTCTCCAGGTCTCCGTCTAACCAATAGACGACGAGGTGTTGGGCAAAGCTGAAAATTGGACTCATCAGAGAAGATGACCTTACTCCAGTCCTCTACGGTCCAATCCTTATGGTCTTTTGCAAACCTCAGCCTGGCTCTTCTTTGCTTCTCATTGATGAAGGGCTTTTTTCTAGCTTTGCACAACTTCAGCCCCGCCCCTAGGAGCCTGTATCGAACCGTCCTCACTGTGCACTTCACCCCAGCTGCCGTTTGCCATTATTTTTGTAGGTCACTTGATGTCATCCTACGGTTGTTGAGTGACATTAGAATTAGTTGGCGGTCATCCCGTTCAGTAGAGAGTCGTTTTCGCCCTCTGCCGGTCTGTAGCTTTGTTGTCCCCAATGTCTGCTGCTTGACCTTGTTCTTATGAACCGCCTTCTTTGAAATTTTAAGGATGGAAGCAACCTGACGCTCACTGTATCCCTTTGCCAGTAAAGCCAGAATTGAACCCTTCTTTTCCTCACTCAAAACTTTCCTTTTCAACTCTTTTGGCATGGTCAATAGTTATTTTTTTATTAATATAACTTTTGAGGTACTATTAGCACTGTTTTTGCCGTCCAGCTGGTCCTATTGCAAGAGGATAGTGATGACCACAGCAGTGGTTTTTATACTTTTCCTTGTTAAATAAGATTTGGTTCACGTGATCACCTAATCTGTACCTAATTCAGTAGAATGATGTGTGCCTGTGTTGGAATTCAATAGACACTGGAATGGAATGGCTGTCATACATTCTACTGATGTTAATTTTTTCCAGAGCTGTATATAGTATTAATTTGTTATATCTGTGTTCATGTTGTCTATGCGTTTCTAGTGGATAGACCATATGGTTCAAGAGAAAATAGCTGAATAAAAAAAGCATCTAATTAACAATGGCATTATTTTCAAACGAATATGCAACTCTTCCAACTATTGTATTTTTTCACAACTGCCTCCAGTTTGGCAGCAAAACATTTACAACAAAGACATATTGACAAAGTAAAAAAAGTGTGTAAAGAAATATAAAGGATATTTCATGTTGAAACCATCATATTAAACACCAATGGTATTCACTAAATTGATGGTTTGTATTTAGGATAATGTTTTACAGTTTTGTCATTCAACATTTCTATTTTAAAATGTCATCTGATAAAATGCCATATATTCCTTGAAAGTTACAAAAATTCTGGTAGTTTACTGGTAAACTTCAAAAGGTTCCAGTACCCTAGTTCTGCATATAGCTCACAGTGGAGTGAATGGTGTATATACTCAGAATTGGGGCTGATTCAGGAGGATGCAACAGAGAAATGCATTGTGCTGAATAGACATGATTCTAATTTCACTAGCATACCGAATGCAGATAGTTTTATGAACTTCAATTACTGTAGTAAACATTGTATTGACAAAGCAGTGTGTCTCCCGCTTGGCTTGTTTAACCTCTCTTTCCCAGTATATGAGTCCCTGGTGAAATCTGAACACAATTTGGCTAGATATCACCTTTATTGCTCAGAGCATGGCTTTAAACTGTTTAGTTCCCCAGAACACCACTTATCTTACAGGATTTACAATAACCTGAAAGTGTCTTCTAAGCTCTGGTTTGTTAAAGGTACAGTGCATTCAGAAAGTATTCAGACCCCTTGACTTTTTCCATATTTTGTTACGTTACAGCCTTATTCAAAAATTGATTAAATCGTTTTTTTTCCCCCTCATCAATTTACACACAATACCCCATAATGACAAAGCCAAAACAGGTTTTTTGACATTTTAGCAAATTTATAAAATAAAATAAACCGAAATATCACATTTACATAAGTATTCAGACCCTTTACTCAGTACTTTGTTGAAGCACCTTTGGCAGCGATTACAGCCTAGAGTCTTCTTGGGTATGATCCTACAAGCTTGGCACACCTGTATTTGGGGAGTTTCTCCGATTCTTCTCTGCAGATCCTCTCAAGCTCTGTCAGGTTGGATGGGGAGTGTCGCTGTACAGCTATTTCCAGGTCTCTCCAGATATGTTCTATCAGGTTCAAGTCCGGGCTCTGGCTGGGCCACTCAAGGACATTCAGAGACTTGTCCCGGATCTACTGTTTGCTTAGGGTCTTTGTCCTGTTGGAAGGTGAACCATCGCCCCAGTCTGAGGTCCTGAGTGCTCTGGAGCAGGTTTTCATGAAGGATCTCTCTGTACTTTGCTCCATTCAGAATTCCATAAATCCTGACTACTCTCCCAGTCCCTGCTGCTGAAAAACATTCCCACAGCATGATGCTGCCACCAGCATGCTTCACTGTAGGGATGGTGCCAGGTTTCCTCCAGACGTGACGCTTGGCATTCATTCCAAAGAGTTCAATCTTAGTTTCATCAGACCGGAGAATCTTGTTTCTCATGGTCTGAGAGTCCTTTAGGTGCCTTTTGGCAAACTCCAAGCGGGCTGCCATGTGCCTTTTAATAAGGAGTGGCTTCCGTAGAAAGACCTGATTGGTGTAGTGCTGCAGAGATGGTTGTCCTTCTGGAAGGTTCTCCCATCTCCACAGAGGAACTCTGAAGCTCAGTCAGAGTGACCATCGGGTTTTTGGTCACCTCCCAGACCAAGGCCCTTCTCCCCCGATTGCTCAGTTTGGCCGGGCGGCAAGTTCTAGGAGGTCTTGGTGCTTCCAAACTTCTTCAATTTAAGAATGATGGAGGCCACTCTGTTCTTGGGGACCTTCAATGCTGCAGACATTTTTTGGTACCCTTACCCAGATCTGTGCCTCGACACAATCCTGTCTCGGAGCTCTACAGACAATTCCTTCGACCTCATGGCTTGGTTTTTGCTCTGACATGCATTGTCAACTGTGGGACCTTATATAGACAGGTGTGTGCCTTTCTAAATCATGTCCAATCAAATGAATTTCCCACAGGTGGACTCCAATCAAGTTGTAGAAACATCTCAAGGATGATCAATGGAAACAGGATGCACTTGAGCTCAATTTCGAGTCTCATAGCAAAGGGTCTGAATACTTATGTAATTATGGGGTATTGTATGTAGAATGATGAGGGAAAACGTTTATTTAATTAATTTTAGAATAAAGCTGTAACGTAACAAAATGTGGAAAAAGTTAAGGGGTCTGAATACTAGCCGAATGCACTGTGTTCACCGAAATGACGTTGACACAAGCAGCTCCGAAGATATTGAGATGAGCGAGATGCAACACTTCGCTCTCACACAGTCACACAAAGTATCTGCTCATGTGCACGGGTTCGCTTCACGCTGTTACAGCGTGGTAGCCAGGACACCAAAACAGCTGAGAAGTTGAGCCTCGCGCTTCATCGCTCTTAGTTGTTGCGGAAATTGACCCACTATGCTGTTTACTTTCTGAATCTACGTAATATCGCTGAGTCTACCTTTAAGAGACCAAACTGCTAACAATTTTATGCACGTCTTAGAGCGCCATAATGTAAGACCCACTGTAATCTTCTGGTAAATCTCTCTTCCCAGAGTGGAGTCATTAATCCTGTACCACCAATGGAGAAAAAGGAGGTTAGCCCCTTATAAACACACTGACATAATCCTAAACACATCCTAGATCTGCTTTAGCCAGCCCCTTATAAACACACTGACATAATCCTAAACACATCCTAGATCTGCTTTAGCCAGCCCCTTATAAACACACTGACATCATCCTAAACACATCCTAGATCTGCTTTAGCCAGCCCCTTATAAACACACTGACTACTGTGTATCCTAGACCTCCTAGACCCCCTGTACTATAGCCATGTGCCTCCCTCTAATTACCTATCATGAGCACAATAATGAGAGCTTAACACTACCTAGACACTGTACAGTGTAGACTGCAATGCAAAGTTATTTGTTCGGCTCATATTAATGGCAATAAGGGTATGGCTTTGTGGAAATATTATTCAATACCCTTGAATGGGAGCGCGCAAGGTCCCCTGTGCTACAGTATGTAGCCAGGTTATTTGCTGGAGATTGATGGTGGGCACTCAGGCACAGCTTGGACATAATGAATAAGCAGACTTGATGTTAATTTTCTTAATTATACAAAATGTTCACAAACAAAACAGACGGCATCGATCAATCCTTCAATGTTATCTATGTAGTAGAAATGAGAGACACAGATTCATTTTATTGTTTCAAGAGGCAGTGCTCCAAACAGCAGCAGCAGGCTCCTCTCTTTCCTTTCCCCATAAAGGCAGATTAGGGTTGCCTTCAGCTGTGCATAATTAACAATATGTCTAGTCATTGGCATCACATTTGATTAAAAACCTTTGCAAGGTCTGCTGGAATGGTATGATTTGTTCTTTCAGTTGGTTAAAGAAAGAACTAGAGTAGGTAACAAAGTTACCCCACCATCTGTTTGTCTCTAGGAAAGAGGGATACTTTTATTCAGTTCTTTTTATCACTTTTTGCAAGCATTATTTTCATACCATCCCACTCGGTACAGATGTCAATTCAACGTCTATTCCACGTTGGTTCAATGTCTATTCCTCGTTTGTTCAACATAATTTCATTGAAATGACGTGGAAACAACGTTGATTCAACCAGTTTGTGCCCAGTGGGATATCATTTTACGTTGGTTCAATGTCTATTCCTCGTTTGTTCAACGTAATTTCATTGAAATGACGTGGAAACAACGTTGATTCAACCAGTTTGTGCCCAGTGGGATATCATTTTACATGGATAGTTTGACTCCACAAATGTGGGAACCATCTGTATCTGATGCCTCTGAGTCTACAGTATCTGTGATAAAAGGTTAGACATTGACAGTATTCATTCCCATGGAGTAGGATTTCCTTAATATGAACATAATAAATGGGATGATTAGTAATGGATGACTCAAGCAGAGGGATTCCATTGTTTGAAATTTCACCATCAAATAGTGCAGCTTCATCAATCTAATAACTAAAGGTCACTGATGGAAGGAGAGCAGGAACGGGGAAGATATACAATTTGTAGTGATTCATTACAGTAAATCAATGGGGACCTTTTCTGCTTAATGGCTTAATTTTTTTAATAACTTCCGTTAACACTTTATTTTGATAATCCCAAGTAGATGGTTTGTAGATCAGTAGTTCAGTAGATGTTCAATAACTGTCAACAACATTCCAACTAACTACAGTATCTACTAACCCTAACCCTAGCCCTAACCCTAACCTTAACCCTTATCCTTATCCTTATCCTAAACCTAAACTTAACCCTTACCCTAACCCTAGCCCTAGCCCTAGCCCTAACCTTAACCCTTACCCTAACCCTTATTCTAAACCTAAACCAAACCTTAACCTTAGCAAGCAGTTGCTTATCAACAGATAATTTGCTGATAGTATGACCATATGTAGATCATCTATATGGGACTATCCAAATAAAATGTGACCTAACTTCCCAAGTTTGGTCAGTAGCTAAAGTTCAAATGCATTTCTCATACCTGCCGAAATGGACGATAATCAAACACCAAATGCAATGCATCTCAAAAACCGCCATGACAGTCGTTTGTTTGTGACATCAATCGAGTCACCCGTAGGGCTGTTGTGGTGACCATATTACCGCCACACCGGCAGTCATGAGTCATGACCGCAGTCAAATTCTACGTGACCGTTTAGTCACGGTAATCTCCTCTTATGCGTTGGTAGTACCCAACTCGCTAACGACCATCAGGTCGCTAATGGCCTGGTAATCAGGGCTCTATAGTCCCTCTAACCATTCCATCAATGCAAATGCAATCGGAAATCACATCAAACAAATCATCAAAACAGTATCATCCTTTTTAAACTCACCTCACAAATTCACTACAGTTATAATGAATTTGTATTTTATTTTGAATAGCCTAGTAATAGGGCCGTTTTTATATTTTTATAATTAATAGGCTAGCACACTACCTTTCGCGACAGAATATCTCACCACTGTGCATTTCCATCTCCTCCCCTCTCTCCTTCATTCATTTATTGAGCGCACAGAAAGAGGGGCTGTCAACAGTTTAATGAAGTATGTTTCGTTTTGAAAACATGTTACTATCGATGTTCCCGAATAGATTGCACTTGGTTTGGCTGCAGGAACAGGGTTGGAGAGCCCATGGCATAAAGAGTTTGGGTGGAATATCACCTGTCACGCAGCAAGAGGCTGCATGCTCCACAAACAGTGGTTGATGCATGGAGTGAAATAACCGGAGTAGCCTACCCGGCATGATTGAAAAACGAACAGGCGGGAAAGCGGCCTCCATTCCTTATTGGAGTGCATACGGATGACATTTATTTTTTCCCCTGCCCCTGTTCCTGCCCGTTTGATAATGGGCCATTGTAAGTCAAAACAGATTTTACATATTAGTAAAGACAAGATTAAATTGAGAATAGTCTGATGGGTGAACATATACAGTAAATGTGATCACTTGATGAGAGAACAGAATGTGCAGCCTGAGACAAGTAACAGAGTGCAAGCTTTTTTGTGTGACTTTCTCACATCATCAATAGCCTATAGTCGCATCATGCAGCCCATATATGTTTTGATTTCTAAGACATTCTAAGGTTTGTATCATTCACAACTAAATTAGCCAAATAACTCTAAATCTAGCCTATAGGACCTGTTTCAAATGATCACTTTTACACTCAACCTACTTCATATGCGCACTAGCTCTGGAATGGGAAAAGATATCCTTTCTATTTTATTTAGATGTTCAATTACAGTGCCTTCAGAAAGTATTCATACCGCTTGACTTATTCCACATTTTGTTGTGTTACAGCCTGAATTCAAAATGGATTAAATGTTGGTTTTTTTCTCATCCATCTACACACAATACACCATAATGACAAAGTGAAAACATTTATTTAAAATGAAATACAGGAATATCACACACCTTTGTAGAAATAAAATAAATAATAAATAAATTGGTCATTTAGCAGACGCTCTTATCCAGAGCGACTTACAGAAGCACATTTGGCAGTGATTACAGCTGTGAGTCTTTCTGGGTAAGTCTCTAAGAGCTTTCCACACCTATATTGTGCAACATTTGCCCGTTATTCTTTTCAAAATTCTTCAAGGTCTGTCAAATTGGTTGTTGATCATTGCTAGACAACCATTTTCAGTTCTTGCCATATATTTTCAAGCAGATTTAATTCAAAACTGTAACTGGCCACTCAGGAACATTCACTATCTTCTTGGTAAGCAACTCCAGTGTATATTTGGTCTTGTGTTTTAGGTTATTGCCCTGCTGAAAGGTGAATTCATCTCCCAGTGTCTGGTGGAAAGCAGACTGAACCAGGTTTTCCTCTAGGATTTTGCCTGTGCATAGCTCCATTCCCTTTCTTTTTTATCCTGAAAAACTCCCCAGTCCTTAACGATTACAAGCATACCCATAACATGATGCAGCCACCACTATGCTTGAAAATATGGAGAGGGGTACTCAGTAATGTGTTGTATTGGATTTGCCCCAACATAACACTTTGTATTCAAGACAAAAAGTGAATTGCTTTGTCACATTTTTTGCAGTATTAATTTAGTGCCTTGTTGCAAACAGGATGCATGTTTTGAAATATTTGTATTCTGTACAGGCGTCCTTCTTTTCACTCTGTCAATTAGGTTTGTATTGTGGAGTAACTGCTATGTTGTTGATCCATCCTCAGTTTTCTCCTATCACAGCCATTAAACTATGTAACTGTTTTAAAATCACCATTGGCCTCATGGTGAAATCCCTGAGCAGTTTCCTTCCTGTCCGGCAACTGAGTTAGGAAGGACACCTGTATCTTTGTAGTGACTGGGTATATTGATACACCATCTAAAGTGTAATTAATATCTTCACCATGCTCAAAGGGAAATTCAATGTCTGCTTTAAAAAAAAAAAAAATCCAATCTACCAATGGGTGCCCTTGTTTGCGAGGCATTGGAAACCTCCCTGGTCTTTGTGGTTGAATCTGTGTTTAAAATTCACTGCTCGACTGAGGGACCTTACAGTTAATTTTGTGTGTGCGGTACAGAGATGAGTCAGTCATTCAAAGATCATGTTAAACACTATTATTGCACACAGAGTGAGTCCAACTTATTATGTGACTTGTTAAGCACTTATTTAGACTTGCCATAACAAAGGTGTCACAAGCTGATGTGGATGCGGTGTTGGAGTCAGGCGCAGGACACAGAAGCTCAGTCAAAACGACTTTACTAGTCAACAAGACAATACAAAATAACGGGCCTCAAACACTGGAGGCGAGCGATTACGCATACAGTGCGTAAATACACTATCAACACGAGAACAAATACCATACATCAACGGACAGGCGGACAATCACACACAACTGCAAACAAAACTAAAGGAAACTTATAGGTGACCTAATCAATACATAACACGAAACAGGTGCACTAACAAGACAAGACCAAACAAACATCGAGACATCAAGCGGTAGTAGCTAGTACTCCGGGGACGACGAACGCCGAAGCCTGCCCGAGCAAGGAGGAGGAGCAGTCTCGGCGGAATTCGTGACAAAAGGGGTTGAATACTTATTGACTTAAGACATTTAAACTTTTATTATTATTATTTTGTATTAATTTGAAAACATTTCGAAAAACATAATTCCACTCTGACATTATGGAGTATTGTGTCTAGGCCAGTAACAAAACAATCTCAAGTCAATCCATTACACAACAAAATGCGGAAAAAGTCAAGGGATATGAATACTTTCTGTAGGCACCGTATATTCTTCTTACTATAAAATCCTATAATACAAACATGAACAAGCATACAGCCTATGGCATGGTGCATAGCCAGATAACATACAGTAGGCCAACTCATGTTCTGTTCTTCTGAAATCCATATCATGTTTCTTTAGACCTGCCTAAAATAAATAATGGATTTATCGTGATGGTGTATATTACATTGATTTATTCAACTTTTTTAAATGTACATGTTCCAAAGGCGCGCATCAGCAGCTTGAATGCGTGGAGGCCTCGAGATGCTAAACGTGTTTATGTTAATTAATTGTCAATTACCGTGAGACTGGCAGTCTTTTGCATGACAATAACCAGTTGACAAAATGTCATGTCCGCCACGGCCCTATCTGTGATAAAAGGTTAGACATTGACAGTATTCATTCCCATGGAGTAGGATTTCCTTAATATGAACATAATAAATGGGATGATTAGTAATGCACTTCGATTATAGATTAATAGATGAATAGATTAATCAAGCAGAGTTGTTCCGTTGTTTGAAATTTCACCATCAAATAGTCTAGCCTCATCAATCTAATAACTAATGGAGGGAGAGCAGGAACGGGGGAAGATATACTATTTGTAGTGATTCATCACAGTAAATCAATGGGGACCTTTTCTGCTTCTCCTGCTCATTTGGACATTTGAGCTGACTGCAATGGCTTATGATATTACCTTCATTTAGCAAATAACTTCCGGTGACACTTTATTTGGCTAATCCCAAGTAGATGGCTTGTAGATGTTCAGTAGATGTTCAATAACTGTCAACAACATTCCAACTAACTACAGTATCTACTAACCCTAGCCCTAACCCTAACCTTAACCCTTATCCTAACCCTAAACTTAACCCTTACCCTAACCCTAGCCCTAACCTTAACCCTAACCCTTACCCTTACCCTAATCTGAATCCTGTCCCTAACCTTAACTGTTATCTTAGCAAGCAGTTGCTTATCAACAGATAATTTGCTGATAGTATGACCATCTGTAGATCATCTGTATGGGACTATCAAAATAAAGTGTAACCTAACTTCCCAAGTTTGGTCAGTAGCTAAAGTGCATGGGTACACAGTAGGGTATGAATAGTTCTGATACTGTCAATAATGCAAATGCATTTCTCATACCTGCCGAAATGGACAATAATTAAACACCAAATTCAATGCATCTCAAAAACCGCGATGACAGGCGATTGTTTGTGACATCAATCGAGTCATACGGCATGTTGTTTATACTGTCCTATATCAAATGAAGTGACCCGGTAGTGTTGGCAATGACATTGCCAATCATTTACATTCAGCAGAAGTTGTGCAGATGGTCCCCCCAGGTCCCCGCATGAAAAACTGCTGATTTAAGAGGAATGTCATCCTTAATTAATAGCAGCCCGTAAATGGAGTGCATTCCACGCAAAGACTGATATAAGCCACCACCATTCTGCTGCTCCTGCCAGCAGGCACATTCGCCCCTGTGCATCCAGCTAGCGGCGAGTCACTGAGCATCATCGAAATTCACAACGCAACCTGCTCAAACACGGGATTAGCTACTGATGTTTCAATGAGGACAGCTCCTCTTTTCATGTGACAGTACCTTAATCCCGTCAGACTGGAGCCACACCAAGCTGACACCCCTATGGAAATGTGCTTTAATGACATTAAGGGTAAGCCTTTGGAAAACAGAGGAGATGAAGGGCAGCAGGGAGCAGGCAGCACAAAGTACACTGCCAAAAAGCCCTACCCTTAAAAACTGGTGTCGGTTTTAATGCCGTTCTGGAAATAAAGACACACTACATGACCAAAAGTATGTTGACACCTGCTCGTCGAACATCTCATTCCAAAACCATGGGCATTAACATGGAGTTGGTCCCCCCCTTTACTGCTATAACAGTCTCCACTCTTCTGGGAAGGCTTTCCACTAGATTTTGGAACATTGCTGCAGAGATTTGCTTCCATTCAGCTACAAGAGTATTAGTGAGGTCGGGCACTGATGTTGGGCAATTAGGATTTCCTCGCAGTCTGCGTTCCAATTCATCCCAAAGGTGTTTGATGGGGTTGAGGTCAGGGCTCTGTGCAGGCCAGTCAAGTTCTTCCACACCGATCTCGTCAAACCATTTCTGTATGGACCTTGCTTTGTGCACGGGGGCATTGTCATGCTGAAACAGGAAAGGGCCTTCCCCAAACTTTTGCCACAAAGTTGGAAGCAGAGAATCATCTAAAATGTCACTGTATGCTGTAGCGTTAAGATTTCCCTTCACTGGAACTAAGGGGCCTAGCCCGAACCATGAAAAACAGCCCGCCCCAGACCATTATTCCTCCTCCACCAAACTTTACAGTTGGGGCAGGTAGCGGTCTCCTGGCATCCGCCAAACCCAGATTCGGCCAGCCGACTGCCAGATGGTGAAGCGTGATTCATCACTTTAGAGAACGCGTTTCCACTGCTCCAGATTCCAATGGCGGTGAGCTTTACACCACTCCAGCCGACGTTTGGCATTGCACATGGTGATCTTAGGCTTGTCGGCCATGGAAACCCATTCCATGAAGCTCCCGACAAACAGTTATTGTGCTGACATTGCTTCCAGAGGCAGTTCGGAACTGGGTAGTGAGTGTTGCAACCGAGGACAGACGATTGTTACGCGCTACGCACTCAGCAGTCCCGCTCTGTGAGCTTGTGTGGCCTACCACTTTGCGGCTGAGCCGTTGTTGCTCCTAGACGTTTCCACTTCACAATAACAACACTTACAGTTGACCGGGGCAGCTCTAGCAGGGCAGACATTTCATGAAATGACTTGTTGGAAAGGTGGCATCCTATGACGGTGCCACGTTGAAAGTCACTGAGCTCTTCAGTAAGGCCATTCTACTGCCAATGTTTGTCTATGGAGATTGCATGGCGGTGTGCTTGATTTTATACACCTGTCAGAGACAGGTGTGGCTGAAATAGCCGAATCCACTAATTTGAAGGGGAGTCCACATACTTTTGGTGATGTAGTGTATATATTCATGCTTAAGTTCAAATACAGTGGGGAAAAAAAGTATTTAGTCAGCCACCAATTGTGCAAGTTCTCCCACTTAAAAAGATGAGAGAGGCCTGTAATTTTCATCATAGGTACACGTCAACTATGACAGACAAATTGAGCATTTTTTTTCTCCAGAAAATCACATTGTAGGATTTTTAATGAATTTATTTGCATATTTGGTCACCTACAAACAAGCAAGATTTCTGGCTCTCACAGACCTGTAACTTCTTCTTTAAGAGGCTCCTCTGTCCTCCACTCATTACCTGTATTAATGGCACCTGTTTGAACTTGTTATCAGTATAAAAGACACCTGTCCACAACCTCAAACAGTCACACTCCAAACTCCACTATGGCCAAGACCAAAGAGCTGTCAAAGGACACCAGAAACAAAATTGTAGACCTGCACCAGGCTGGGAAGACTGAATCTGCAATAGGTAAGCAGCTTGGTTTGAAGAAATCAACTGTGGGAGCAATTATTAGGAAATGGAAGACATACAAGACCACTGATAATCTCCCTCGATCTGGGGCTCCAAGCAAGATCTCACCCCGTGGGGTCAAAATGATCACAAGAACGGTGAGCAAAAATCCCAGAACCACACGGGGGGACCTAGTGAATGACCTGCAGAGAGCTGGGACCAAAGTAACAAAGCCTACCATCAGTAACACACTATGCCGCCAGGGACTCAAATCCTGCAGTGCCAGACGTGTCCCCCTGCTTAAGCCAGTACATGTCCAGGCCCGTCTGAAGTTTGCTAGAGTGCATTTGGATGATCCAGAAGAGGATTGGGAGAATGTCATATGGTCAGATGAAACCAAAATAGAACTTTTTGGTAAAAACTCAACTCGTCACGTTTGGAGGACAAAGAATGCTGAGTTGCATCCAAAGAACACCATACCTACTGTGAAGCATGGGGGTGGAAACATCATGCTTTGGAGCTGTTTTTCTGCAAAGGGACCAGGACGACTGATCCGTGTAAAGGAAAGAATGAATGGGGCCATGTATCGTGAGATTTTGAGTGAAAACCTCCTTCCATCAGCAAGGGCATTGAAGATGAAACGTGGCTGGGTCTTTCAGCATGACAATGATCCCAAACACACCGCCCGGGCAACGAAGGAGTGGCTTGGTAAGAAGCATTTCAAGGTCCTGGAGTGGCCTAGCCAGTCTCCAGATCTCAACCCCATAGAAAATCTTTGGAGGGAGTTGAAAGTCCGTGTTGCCCAGCGACAGCCCCAAAACATCACTGCTCTAGAGGAGATCTGCATGGAGGAATGGGCCAAAATACCAGCAACAGTGTGTGAAAACCTTGTGAAGACATATAGAAAACGTTTGACCTGTGTCATTGCCAACAAAGGGTATATAACAAAGTATTGAGAAACTTTTGTTATTGACCAAATACTTATTTTCCACCATAATTTGCAAATAAATTCATTAAAAATCCTACATGTGATTTTCTGGAGAACAAAAATCTCATTTTGTCTGTCATAGTTGACGTGTACCTATGATGAAAATTACAGGCCTCTCTCATCTTTTGAAGTGGGAGAACTTGCACAATTGGTGGCTGACTAAATACTTTTTCCCCCCAATGTATGTAAACATACCTTGAAGATAAAGATGCTAAGTGTCTGGGTTTTAGTGCATTAAGCCCATTTAGGCTAGTAAGCCTGTTTATTTTGATGGGCCAGTCACAAGACGTGTATCTCCTTCACTAAGATGGCAGGAATCTGCTATTCAACAGTGGCTCAGTACAGTGTGTGATCTGTGGTGTACATAACAGCATACATACAGTACTTAGTATGTATAGGGCATACCATACCTATCAGGAAACCAATTTTCACATGCAGCATGGCTCTGATAAGATATTCCTAACCCTCACATCCAGTCCTTGTGCTGAAGGGGAAACAGGTCCTTTGGTGCAGCCAGAGATATAAATAGGGCATGGTTTTATTTCACTCTCATAAACATGCAGATTGATTAGGGTCATTTTCTGCTAGCCTGCCTCCCTCCACCCAACCCCCTCCCTCCATTAGTGATGAAAACCTAGATTTATTGCCACGTCCGTCACTGCCACACTATAATTCACTGGCACATTGGCTGCATGCTTTTATGTAAATGACCAATCGTAATAAGGCATATCAAAAAGCATGTCTCTGTCTCTCTGTTCATAGGAGCGCATACAGGTTGCCAATGGGGCGTTGTCAATCAGCCGACTGACGCTGTCCGATATTGGAATGTATCAATGTGTGGCTGGAAACAAACATGGGGAGGTCTACTCCAATGTAGAGCTCAAAGTCATAGGTAAGGCAATACAAGGTCTGTGGATGTGCCTGTCTGACAGCCTACATACCGGTGCATGTATTGAATGTTGTACAGTATGCACGTTTGTTTGTTGTGTGCATGTTTTAGTGTCATTGCTAGTTTGTTTTTCCGTTCTCTACCATCGCAGTGTGACCTCTAGCTTCTCTGTGATTGCCTCCTAATTAAAAAGCATTCATTAAAAGATGAATGCACTGGGGTGCTGTTGATGTATGGCCATGCCACTGTGCTCTCCAGTCCCACCCATCTGCCCTGTCAGTCCTGTTACTCAGTACCCTGTTCCCTGGCACAGGGCTGGCCTCCAGCTATCACTCCCGAAACCCATCTCCCACCACTCTTGATCATTGTTTTGTCATTGATTGGAATTAGATCCAACACAGCCAAAGTTTCCAGGTTGAATTAAACGTGAAGGAGGTAAAAACGTCATTGACAGTCCCTGGCAGAGAAACACTAATTGAGGTGCTTTATAAAAGCAAAGGGAGGGAGGATCCTGGAGAGAAAAGTAAATGATCATGATAGAACTAATTTGTCTTTCTTAGCCGAAAAAAGGATTCCCTGTTTTTTAAGGAGTGCAGTGTGTTGCACTCTCCTTCCTTCCCTGCCATTTCTACTCAACACATTACACGCCTCACTCTTTAGGGGTTATACAGATAACGTTCCATTTCATCATTCTTTTTTTGTTTTGTGCTTTTTCAATATGTCTGCCTTTGACTCACTCTCTGTCTAGTCCATACAAGCTGGAGTGTGGAGTTTAGTAATCTCCTTGAGCCTTGTCTACCCTGGCTAAGACCTGCTCTAGCTCTGGCCAATGACAATGACTCTCTCTCGGTCTTGCCAAATGGGAGTCTCTTGTTCCCTTGATGTATATGTTGTTCTTTCCTGAGACCTTACCAGGAAAGACTCTGGATCCAGTATACTGAGGTTTTCCTAGTTCTGGTTATGTGTTCAGGATAAACTCATGTCTTTACGCTCAGGTAATACATGTCGAAAGTTAGACATAAGAAAGTAAAGGGGCAGGGAAGTGTTTGGTTTTTAACATGCATGTGTTGTCTCAGCTGTTGCCCCAGATTTCTCCCAGAACCAGCTGAGGAGCCACACCATGGTGAAGGAGCGAGGAGATGTGCTGATCGAGTGCAGGCCCAAAATGTCCCCCTGGGGTGTGATCTCCTGGAGGAAGGGCAGTGAGACTCTACGAGAGAGCAACAGGTAACCTAACAATCTCTCTCTTTATTAGGTAATCCCTCTCTCTGTAAGGGGGTTGATTTCCTAAGCCCTGGGGTTACTGTAGGATTTGTTCAGGTATGGTACCCTGGAGGCAATGTTCTTGTAGTATTGATAAAGAGCAAATGCCAGACACCCCTGGCTATGATTACTGTATGTTTACCTTGCCCGGCTCTGTAGCTTTATATTATATCTCTGGTCATATTAGTGATTCTATTCCTCACTGTTACAGAGTCCCTCCTTGACTGTTAACATTTTATCTCCAGCTTTGCGTTGAAATAAATATTTGAAGTAACATCTCTGTCTGTCTACCTACCTGCTTCAGATGTAGACTCCTGTAGGCCAGTGTTAATTTCATCAACAATAACTATGACGAAAAATATTGGTCAACGACCTATTTTTCCTGGCGAAAACTAATGACGATAACGAGACGAGATGCCATGGAAAAAAAGATAACTATTATAAATGACTTTTCATTTTAGTTGACGAGAGGAGAATTCCATATGAGACTAATGGGCATTCAATTTGACATGAAGCTCCTTTTCATCTGTTATATCCAATCATAAGCATGCATACCTTTGCAGAATATCATTGGTCGTTTAGTTGGACGGGCTGATTGAGCTGATCTACCCGGCTCTCCCACACACACAGCTACCAGGCGGTCACCTCAGTCACTCATCTTTCTTTTGAACTGATGCATAGCCAGGACATTTCAATTGTAACAATAATGTTTACTGTCTCTTACTTTATTTTAGCTTTTTCATGATTTGCTTTTTCACGATTGGAAATACTAATGCTATTTGCTGAATATTGGGAGTACAGTAATAATTCTAGCATTGTTGGAAAGCTCAGGTTCTCCCCTTTTAAGGGAATCACTGTTATTTACCCCATCACAAGGTTATGATGGGGAGAAAATCAGAGCTGTAGGTCTACATTGTTTAACCTGTAGCCAATAACAATGTTGCCAGCAATATGAGGGGATAGTAGGCCTTGTTGGACAAGGCTATCTTAATGTGCACATAGAAGTTGGAGGTAAAAAAAAATGCACAGAGTAAAATGTGACTAACATGACAGTGACTAAAACAAGACTAAAATTGTCCAGAGTTTTAGTTGACTGATAATAGCTAAAACTACGATGGCTGAAATGATTAAAATGAAATAAATATCTGACCAAATTAAACACTGCTTTAGGCCTATATTCAGTAAATGTTTCAACTCACTGAGTGTACAAAACATTAGGAACACCTTCCTAATATTGAGTTGCACCCCCTTTGTCCTCAGAACAGCCTCAATGACATCAATAAGGGATCATAGCTTTCACCTGGATTCACCTGGTCAGTCTATATCATGGTGTTCCTAATGTTTTGTACACTTAATGTATAATCCCTGTTGTAATACACAGTGTAGATATACACCAAAAACAAACCAGTGTGAGTACTGAAGGTATAATTAGTTTGGCCAGTACTTATGGGTGTCCCGATATGCCCCTCGCTGTGCAGAGTCTGGGTGCTAATCAAGCACTCTTCGCCCTCTGTGGGGGTGTGTGGGCGACTATACCAGTCACTGTCTGCTGACATGACATGCTTTTCTGGGCTAACGTGTTAAGCCAGCCTCCTGCTATCAGTGACGGGAGAGCAGTGTGTGTATTTGGGTGAGTGAGTGGTGTGTCTGGGTAGCGTCAGGGATCTGGTCAGTCAGAACATCCTGATCCAGACAGCGGTTGCGCCCCTTTGGTGGCACGACTCTGACAGCAGGACTGTGTGCAGAGTGTCTGGTATGTCTCGTCATAGTTTACATATACACAAAGAAGTGTTGTTGCTAAACAAAGTGGCCCAGCATTTGCATAGTGGTTACGCTGCTGGTGCCCTTCAGTTGCCCTGTATACCTACGTATATGATGCTGTCTCCCAAGCAGACTGATCAAGGCTGGAATTCTGAAGCGCATCAGGTTTTATTAATAAAATATGTATTTTTCTATTCTAGTGTTTTGTCATCCCCTCTTGAACTGACAGTTTGAATCTTGGGTGAACTATGAGGTAGCAACGGATTACACACAAAAAAATGAGGGTTCCTCAAAGGTTATTTGGGAAGGGTGATGGTTCTACTGTACTGACCCAAAGAACTGGCCCAAAGAACCATTTGAGCCATTCAATTACTCTTTGCAGTTCAAAAAAGGGTTCTTTCCTCTTTTAGTGATAATTAAAATGTAGGGGTGGTGGTTCATTAGAATATTTTGGGGCATGATTTGCTCACAGCTCTTTTTGTGCAACTGTGAGTGAGAGTGTCATTCCAGTGTATCTAATCTGTTGTGTTATGCTATAATTGTTGTATATGACAATGCCAGTGACGGTGTCTTGTGAAAGACTTACCTATGGCCTTGTGTCAATTGAGAACGGTTGACTAAGTCAGTAGTTTGCAATTCTCTCCCAGCTGTTGCAGAGCTAGCACACCTGATTCAACCTATGGCATTTTAACAATACAATATAAAGCCAGAATAAAAAAAACATGTGTGGTTCTACAAAGAACCTTTGAGATTGAGAAAGGTTCGATATAGAACTGTTCTCCATAAAGGTTATAAAGGTTATATAGCCCCAAAGAGCTTTGTATCCATAGCGGAACCCTTTTTTGGTGCTATATAAATATAACATTTTTTAATGGTTCTTTATAGAACCTTGATAGCACTGTACAGGTTCCATTTAGAACCTTATGAACATGGTTCTTTATAGAACCTTAAAAAATGGTTCCATATAGCACCAAAAAGGGTTCCATTATGGTTAAAAGCCAAAGAACCCCTATTTGGCACTACTGTATATAGAACCATTTGTTTTTAGTGTGTATGCTTTTCCCTTTCCATGATTTCCAACACAGATATCCACTGAGCTACAGTAACTGATCATTTTGATTTAACATCCTGCTTGTAGCCTATGGATATGTTTGGAACGGAGAGTTTTGTTGATTGATTTGGTATTTTGCACTGCTGTGACATTGGTATATGTTCCCATGGGATGATTAATTCAATTGCAGTGGCTATATTACAGTTGAATGGATGGATGTAACCCTGTTCTTCCCTGCTGTTTTGTGGGTTCTTGTTGTTTCGCTATGAGCTTGTTAGAAGTAGATAGATAGTTGAGATATATTGTATTTGTTTGCTGTAGCGGAGAGGCCTACCAGAACTCATATACTGTATGGTATTTTAATGTACTGATTTGGACTTGTTGGAAACAAAGGCAAAATAGTATTATTAAACCTGGACCAGTGCCCTTACTGTTATAAACACAATCTATCATAGTAATGTGGTATTCACAAATATAATTCTATTACAATATCTCTAGGTCTGTATTCAAGTGGAGTCCTGCATTGAACTTGAAAAGTAAATTGTCATGCTTTTACTTTGTAAATGCTATTCAGCGCAGACCACCTCTTTGACACAGAGGTAATTAAAAATAAAAATGTGCAGATAACAAGTTTGCTCGCATCTGTCCCAGGTTGTATTGTGCTGGATGATATCTTGTCAGGATGCTGGATTGCATTGTCAATAGGTGGAACCCTGCCAAATTACTTTTCGCAGAACTGAAAACGTGTGTGAGGCATTGAATGTGTTCTCTCTACTCTTTCTTGCTTTTATTCTTTCTTTCTTTCGCCCTCACTCTCTCTCTCTCTCTATTTCTCTCTATCTTGCTCTATCTCTCTCTCTATCGGTTTCTCTCTCTCGCTATCTCTTCCTCTCTCATCCCAGTCTCTTTCTTTCTCTCTCTCTATCACACACACAAACACACATTGCTCAGACATACAAACCTACTTTGCACCCAAGTTGTCCTGCCCTTTCTGGACCGCATACATCTCATGCTATGAAAGTAATCATCATCTGTTGTTGTCATCATAATAGTAATTTAACATATTGTCTCACTTCAAAATGACTGTTACTGGAGGATGAATGCTTTGATAACCATTGTGATTTAGCGGTAGTTTTAACATAATGTAAAGTGAAACTAGTTCACCATGCAAATGAGAGGACCACCACTGCCTTGCTTTGTCCATCCTACATCGACTATGGCAGTAACACAATTACTGCACTTGACAGTAATCCATAATCACATTTATTGTTTTGAAAATAAGGTGTGAGCAGGATATGGCGGTACACCTGCTCAGGAGCGTGCATACTCAAAGGCGGGAGGGGTGTGTGTGTGTTGTGAACCCCTTTTGTTCAAGATTAATTGGCCTAATTGCGTTAGCGCTCCACTGTGGCTTTAGAGGGAGGGGAGCCAGTGTCACCAGCTGGGTAATCCATCTTCATAGCAGCAGCTCTTTTTTTCTGCAAGAGCCCAGCAGAGGGGGGGAAGGGGGGGAAGGGAGGGTGGGTGTTGTCTTATCTCTCCCAGACAACCCTGCAGGGAACCGGTTTAGATGACATCAGCTGGAACAAAGCAGCTGAGAACGTAGCGCAGGGTCTTGCTGATGAGTGTATAAGTGGGCCGTGTCAGGCAATGGACCGCTGCCTAAAAATATGCCATTTCAATATGTCACCACTGAATTGGAAGAGAGATAAAAAAAAAAAAACCTGTGTTGGTCCCCCACACCAGACCCACACACTCAACTGTCTCTGTATGAGTGGCCACCGCCCGCCCGCCTGCCCGCCGGACGTGCTGACATTCTGTTTTCCCCCCATCTCTTCTCCCTAAATTAAAGGCTTTTTTCTTTCAAAGGAATGTTTGGAGTTATCTTACACCACAGGAGCACTCGTAGGGGAGAGTGGGGTATGTTGAGCCATTTTTTACATTCAGCATAAATACGTCAAGGGAAATATAGATACGTCAAGGGAAATATAGATATCTTTCTATCAAAGATATCTACATATACAGTGAGGGAAAAAAGTATTTGATCCCCTGCTGATTTTGTACGTTTGCCCACTGACAAAGACATGAACAGTCTATAATTTTAATGATAGGTTTATTTGAACAGTGAGAGACAGAATAACAACAAAAAAATCCAGAAAAACGCATGTCAAAAATGTTATAAATTGATTTGGATTTTAATGAGGGAAATACGTATTTGACCCCTCTGCAAAACATGACTTAGTACTTGGTGGCAAAACCCTTGTTGGCAATCACAGAGGTCAGACGTTTCTTGTAGTTGGCCACCAGGTTTGCACACATCTCAGGAGGGATTTTGTCCCACTCCTCTTTGCAGATCTTCTCCAAGTCATTAAGGTTTCGAGGCTGACGTTTGGCAACTCGAACCTTCAGCTCTCTCCACAGATTTTCTATGGGATTAAGGTCTGGAGACTGGCTAGGCCACTCCAGGACCTTCATGTGCTTCTTCTTGAGCCACTCCTTTGTTGCCTTGGCCGTGTGTTTTGGGTCATTGTCATGCTGGAATACCCATCCACAACCCATTTTCAATGCCCTGGCTGAGGGAAGGAGGTTCTCACCCAAGATTTGACGGTACATGGCCCCGTCCATCGTCCCTTTGATGCGGTGAAGTTGCCCTGTCACCTTAGCAGAAAAACACCCCCAAAGCATAATGTTTCCACCTCCATGTTTGATGGTGGGGATGGTGTTCTTGGGGTCATAGGCAGCATTCCTCCTCCTCCAAACACGGCGAGTTGAGTTGATGCCAAAGAGCTCGATTTTGGTCTCATCTGACGACAACACTTTCACCCAGTTCTCCTCTGAATCATTCAGATGTTCATTGGCAAACTTCAGACGGGCCTGTATATGTGCTTGCTTGAGCAGGGGGACCTTGCGGGCGCTGCAGGATTTCAGTCCTTCACGGCGTAGTGTGTTACCAATTGTTTTCTTGGTGACTATGGTCCCAGCTGCCTTGGGATCATTGACAAGATCCTCCCGTGTAGTTCTGGGCTGATTCCTCACTGTTCTCATGATCATTGCAACTCCACGAGGTGAGATCTTGCATGGAGCCCCAGGCCAAGGGAGATTGACAGTTATTTTGTGTTTCTTCCATTTGCGAATAATCGCATCAACTGTTGTCACCTTCTCACCAAGCTGCTTGGCGATGGTCTTGTAGCCCATTCCAGCCTTGTGTAGGTCTACAATCTTGTCCCTGACATCCTTGGAGAGCTCTTTGGTCTTGGCCATGGTGGAGAGTTTGGAATCTGATTGATTGATTGCTTCTGTGGACAGGTGTCTTTTATACAGGTAACAAACTGAGATTAGGAGGACTCCCTTTAATAGTGTGCTCCTAATCTCAGCTCGTTACCTGTATAAAAGACACCTGGGAGCCAGAAATCTTTCTGATTGAGAGGGGGTCAAATACTTATTTCCCTCATTAAAATGCAAATCAATTTATAACATTTTTGACATGCGTTTTTCTGGATTTTGTTGTTGTTATTCTGTCTCTCACTGTTCAAATAAACCTACCATTAAAATTATAGACTGATCATTTCTTTGTCAGTGGGCAAACGTAATCAGCAGGGGATCAAATACTTTTTTCCCTCACTGTATTTCAAAATGTTGTATATCCCTGGAAATAACCAGAATTATGTAAACATAACAGTTTTGAAAACATTTAACATAGGCTTAAGCCCTCGTGTAACCTCATATCCCAGTGATAATGCCTGGGGGAAAAACACTTCAACTGTGGCCTAGAGGGGGAGCGAACCCCACTGAAGAAGACATTTTTCATCATTTGAACTAAACTAATCACACAAATGTGAGGTGTCTTCAAAATACTATGCATATTATGCAGAAAATGGACAAACGTAATCGTGATTTGTATGGGGTATATTGATTAGCTATTGACTCAACTTGCCCCTGGCCAAATGGCACAATTTACCCCAAAGCAAAGACTATATTAGCTACAAGGATGCACTTTCATACAAGGTTTAGGACCTCATATTGTAGCTTATAGAGACACCAACTGATGTATAAAACAGTCTTTAAACGGTCTACTTTGGTGTAGATACAAGCATCATGAAACCTATAACACAATAAATTCATTTGACTTTGTAAAAGTCCGTTTTTTTTACCTGGCTTGCTTACCACTTTTTCCATGTGATTTCTTCCTTCACAGACTGCATGACATGATGACCTCTTCCTAAATATTTGGTCACATGATTCAATTTGTGTATGGTTTCTTAGAAACAATGGGGTGGCTCAACTAACCCTTTTGCATGATTTATCCCATTCTTCCCTACAAATATTTCAAAAAAGTTTTTTAGTCCTTTGATATAGTTGCTTGGCTTCAGATGGAAGTCTTAAACTGATGTGTAAGTGGTACAGATACATTGCAGTGTGTTTTGGTGTGCTCTGATGCTGCACAGGTGTTTTATTGCCATGGAGAGATCTGTTTAGTGGCTCTATATTAGTTTTGCTGTTGTATATGGAAGGAGGAAAGAAAAATAGATTGGTTAGTGTCAGTTAAGAATAACATATGGCAGGTTTATTCAATCAAAGCCATGGTATGGTACAGTATGTTCTCATTAAGACTAAATGTAATGAAGCACTAACATTTACCTATTTGCTGTGTAGACTTTTTACTCAAGTTGTAACAAATGAAGAATGATATACTACAAGAAGTCCCAAGTGATTGTATTGTATTGTAATGCATAGGCTTCTGCAGAAATGACTGTATCATGAGCAATACAGTAGATTAAGTTAACTTCCAGAAGATGTCATACAGAGACCATCTTCTTTTAAACATTAACCTCACTTTAAATCTATTCTTGTAAATTTGACCTTTATTATATGTGGCCAGATAGAATAATTCCATCTGCTTACTGTATAACATAAGTTACCTTGATTGCTTTGTGCACTTTAAAGAAGTGCATTATGATTAGACTTGGTCTGAGTTTCGCTGTTTCTACCACTCTCTCTTGAACTCATAATTGGTGGCTTGTCAGGCCTTGATGCCTGGCCGGGGGTGTTTAACATACAATGCTTGTAGAATATTCTCCCTACATCCCTGTAGCGTGGATAATGGATTGAGTGGGGGAAATAAGGCACAGCAGGGGTTTCTGCGTCAGGGTGTTGACTGTTGACTGCTCCACCATATTGAGGGTGACAGGGACGGGAGTGAGATTGCTCCAGATCTAGCCATGCTTATGGCCCATCGCTAGCCCTTCCTGCAAAGCAAGAGGAAATGAAGATGGCTCTCACATAAATGAAGTGATGTCTGCCAGAGTGAACTCCATTTACAGACCCCATCTGCTATGCCACACACACTCCAGAATGAATCAATGTCAGGAAGGAAACCAAATGTAGAATGAGTATCAGCACATTTTTGTAAGTGTCCACTGAGGAAGCTTGTGATGCATTTACTTACATTGACTTAGTATAAATGATTTTGCACTCAGTCATTACTCAGACATGATTGTGTCACTTTTTAAAAGATAATAATTCGATTTTCATCAAACGTTGCCCAAAGTTACGTTATGAAATCTTAACATGAAACAGTGCCATGTGAAAACAGATGCGTTGTTATTAAAGAGATGGATTAGCCCAGAGCACTGTTTTAGTTTTAATTCATTTCAGAGGTGCCACGCTGTTGTGCTTATTAAAAAACATTGGTTATCATGTTTAAATGTCACTTCGCATTTTTTCTCATCACGTCTCTAATTTCCTCATTTGATTCCTAATTGAACATCTGCTTGGAAAAGTGGAGATCTGGATCTCTGCAGAGGTGCCTGTGCCACAGCGTTCCAAGTAGAATATTGAGAGGTTCTGCAGCCTAATAAACGTATCTCATTTCCTCACCTTGAAGGGAGGCACACCACTTGATAGGTTGTTTGGGCAGCTTATGGTGCTCATGCTCATTTAGCGTTAGCCTCTGTCTTCAGAGTCTGGTGTTGGCTGGGCCGGGAATGTCACATGAAGGGGAATGGCCCTCCCACCTGAGGACGAGAGCAGGCTGGAGCTCTGCTGGGGTACCCTGACAGCCCCACGCACTCACACACTTATGTGCACACATGTTCAAAGGAACACACACATACGCATGCATGGACTGACAGGAGCACATCCAAACATAGATAGACACACTCACACTCCCCCGTGCAGTCTTGATTTAATTTAAATTATGTTGTGGCTTTTATCACTGTCTCTTAAATTGTTTTAACAGCTGACCTTAACTTGATCTAGCAAGATGTGCAGTGCTAGTGCATAGAGGATTCATGTTAATTGATGATTTCCCTCTCCAAAAAAGTAAATTAATAAGACACATCAATTTATTTATATTTATTTATATTTATTTTTATCTTTATTTAACTAGACAAGTCAGTTAAAAAATATCTACTAACCCTAGCCCTAACCCTAACCCGAGCCCTAACCTTAACCCTTACCCTAACCCTTATTCTAAACCTAAACCTAACCTTAACCTTAACCTTAGCAAGCAGTTGCTTATCAACAGATAGTTTGTTGAAAGTATGACCATCCGGACTATCCAAATACGGTGTAACCGATTTATGCATAAACTTGCCCTCACATACCTCAAGTAAGGATTTGACCCTTAATAATCAAGCTATTTCTGATCATATCAGGTTAGGTGAACCCTTGTTCCCTTTCCTGTAAGGGTTGTAAAACAAGCTCAAGCAATTTGAGTTGATCGACTTAACCCAAATAAATCTAAACCTGGAGCAAAAGGGAATTTGAAGATGTTTGCTGAGATTAGGTCAGAACCCTCTTTACCCGTCCACGTCCCATGTTCTTCTCTACGGGATTATTTTTATCTGGGAGAGCCTGCTGCTGATATCGTTTTTCAAAGAGAGAATCTGCCAGCACAGCACAAGTAATCCATCTTGGTTCCTCCGACAATTTCTTTGGAACCGGTGTGTGTGTGTGTGTGTGTGCTCCTTATTCCTGAAGGATATCTCAGCCAGCGCATGAGGAGGAGATTAATATCAGTGGAAGGGAATACATTTTGAGAGCAATTTGTGATTAGAGGAAGGATCCTATAGCAGTACATCCACACGTCCCTCTGTGGACCAGACACTCCACTCCTTCCAATGCAATTACCAACACAATCCCATCCTGTTCTCCTGTTTCACCACCGGAAATGAAGACAATGTAAATCATGAGCTTTGATTAAGACAGGTACCTGTAATAAGTAGTAGCTCTGCACAGTGTTTAATTCATACACATACATTAATTCATACACCGTCCTAATGTTGAGTTGCACCCCCTTTTGCCCTCAGAACAGCCTCAATTCGTCGGGGCATGTACTCTACAAGGTGTCGAAAGCATTCCACAGAGATGCTGGCCCATGTTGACTCCAATGCTTCCCACAGTTGTGTTAAGTTGGCTGAATGTCCTTTGGGTGGTGGACCATTCTTGATGAACACAGGAAACTGTTGGGCGTGAAAAACCCAGCAGCGTTGCAGTTTTGGACACACACAAACCGGTGCACCTGGCACCTACTACCATACCCCGTTCAAAGGCACTTACATATTTTGTCTTGCCCATTCACCCTCTGAATGACACACGTACACAATCCATGTCTCAATTGTCTCAAGGCTTAGAAATCCTTCTTTAACCTGTCTCCTCCCCTTCAGCTACACCAGGGATGAGCAACTGGTGGCCCACGGGCCGCATGGCCCCCCTTTTGTAGGCCTGTGGTCAATTTGTTAAATATATTTTTAAACAATTTTTTATTGTTATCTGTGTGTTTGTTGTGGGAACTTAGTCAGGGTCACAAGTTACTGTTGCGAGTTAGAATAATAGAATGCATCAGCAGCCACTCAATTAGCCCATGTCAGCTACATTTCTTTAGATTGGTAAGTAAGTCTAGCGGCCAGCTACCTAAACTTCTAGTAAGCATGGTCGAATTACCGTAGAATTGTAGAATTGAATGAAATTAGTTATAAAATTGTAAAATCTTCTCTCTGCCCCATGACAAAATGTGTAGAATTGCAGGAAATGAACTTTAAAAATAAAAATGTTTCTCTTCACTGTCACGAGGGGGGCCACTAAAATGTTTTGCTTGCAAGGGTATGGATGCACACTGCGGCCCTTCATGATGAGTTCAGTTTTTTGGGGGCCCCCACCTATTTAAAAGTTGCCCATCCCTGATCTAAACTGATTGAAGTGGATTTAACAAGTGACATCAATAAGGGATCATAGCTTTCACCTGGATGTTATGGAAATAGCATATTTTGTACACTCAGTGTATAAAAGCATATTAGGTTAGAAAAGCCTACAGTGGGGGAAAAAAGTATTTAGTCAGCCACCAATTGTGCAAGTTCTCCCACTTAAAAAGATGAGAGAGGCCTGTAATTTTCATCATAGGTACACGTCAACTATGACAGACAAAATGAGAAAAAAAATCCAGAAAATCACATTGTAGGATTTTTAATGAATTTATTTGCAAATGATGGTGGAAAATAAGTATTTGGTCAATAACAAAAGTTTCTCAATACTTTGTTATATACCCTTTGTTGGCAATGACACAGGTCAAACGTTTTCTGTAAGTCTTCACAAAGTTTTCACACACTGTTGCTGGTATTTTGGCCCATTCCTCCATGCAGATCTCCTCTAGAGCAGTGATGTTTTGGGGCTGTCGCTGGGCAACACGGACTTTCAACTCCCTCCAAAGATTTTCTATGGGGTTGAGATCTGGAGACTGGCTAGGCCACTCCAGGACCTTGAAATGCTTCTTACGAAGCCACTACTTTGTTGCCCGGGCGGTGTGTTTGGGATCATTGTCATGCTGAAAGACCCAGCCACGTTTCATCTTCAATGCCCTTGCTGATGGAAGGAGGTTTTCACTCAAAATCTCACGATACATGGCCCCATTCATTCTTTCCTTTACACGGATCAGTCGTCCTGGTCCCTTTGCAGAAAAACAGCCCCACAGTATGATGTTTCCACCCCCATGCTTCACAGTAGCTATGGTGTTCTTTGGATGCAACTCAGCATTCTTCGTCCTCCAAACACGACGAGTTGAGTTTTTACCAAAAAGTTCTATTTTGGTTTCATCTGACCATATGACATTCTCCCAATCCTCTTCTGGATCATCCAAATGCACTTTAGCAAACTTCAGACGGGCCTGGACATGTACTGGCTTAAGCAGGTGGACACGTCTGGCACTGCAGGATTTGAGTCCCTGACGGCGTAGTGTGTTACTGATGGTAGGCTTTGTTACTTTGGTCCCAGCTCTCTGCAGGTCATTCACTAGGTCCCCCCGTGTGGTTCTGGGATTTTTGCTCACCGTTCTTATGATCATTTTGACCCCACGGGGTGAGATCTTGCGTGGAGCCCCAGATCGAGGGAGATTATCTGTGGTCTTGTATGTCTTCCATTTCCAAATAATTGCTCCCACAGTTGATTTCTTCAAACCAAGCTGCTTACCTATTGCATATTCAGTCTTCCCAGCCTGGTGCAGGTCTACAATTTTGTTTCTGGTGTCCTTTGACAGCTCTTTGGTCTTGGCCATAGTGGAGTTTGGAGTGTGACTGTTTGAGGTTGTGGACAGGTGTCTTTTATACTGATAACAAGTTCAAACAGGTGCCATTAATACAGGTAACGAGTGGAGGACAGAGGAGCCTCTTAAAGAAGAAGTTACAGGTCTGTGAGAGCCAGAAATCTTGCTTGTTTGTAGGTGACCAAATACTTATTTTCCACCATAATTAGCAAATAAATTCATTAAAAATCCTACAATGTGATTTTCAGGATTTTTTTTCTCATTTTGTCTGTCATAGTTGACGTGTACCTATGATGAAAATTATAGGCCTCTCTCATCTTTTTAAGTGGGAGAACTTGCACAATTGGTGGCTGACTAAATACTTTTTTCCCCTACTCTATGTATTAAGGAATGTTACTGTAGCAGGCCTAGGTTGCATTAGCCATGAACAATGTGTCTGTTAGGTCCATGGGGAATCACTTGTCATTTCTCTCTTTGTGTGAAGGTGGTGTAAGAGGGAATGTTTGGCACCTCGGTGTATTTGTTTCACAAAGTAGAGATGAATACTTCCTTTGCAGGCTAACACCCCTGTCCCCTGGCTGTGTTTTGATTAAGCTGCGTATTGCCATGGAAACCTTATTAATGTGCTGGAGACAAGGGTCAACCCAGAGAGAACTGAAAGGAAATGTCATCTCATGTATAGCCTGCAAATCAGTCTTTTTTCTTCCTACAGCTTAATGTAACTGAAAAAATTAAAAGAACCCACTCAGTGCATTCTGCTAGTTGCAGGGTAGAGCAGGGTAAATAATATGTACTGTGACAAGGGGAATGAGTCCTTACTTACTGTCAATCATTCTTCTTCTTGTACACTCAACTAGAGCTCTGTGCAACACTGGCTCCTGATGCACTCCTCATACTCCTATTGTGCTTTGATTGACGTAAGCAAATTATCTCTATAGGGTAGGCCTTCCAAGCATTGTGGTGATTGCTGTTATTCTCAGCAATACTCTCCATGATGTACTGTTCTGTTCAGCACATCATTTTATTTTACCTTTATTTATCTAGGCAAGTCAGTTAAGAACAAATTCTTATTTACAATGACGGCCTACAGCGGCCAAACCCGGACGACGCTGGGCCAATTGTGTGCCGCCCTGTGGTACTCCCAATCACGGCCAGTTGTGATACAGCCTGGAATTGAACCAGGGGGTCTGTAGTGACGCCTCAAGCACTGAGATGCAGTGTCTTAGACCGCTGCGCCGTCATTGTTGTTGATAATTAGTGCATTCAGTGGTCAACAGTTCCAACATTCTGCAATTTAAGCAATATTTAAACTTTGTGTCATTAAGTACATTTAGTCATCAGGGCTTCCAACTTTTGAAGATAGCTTGGAGTGAGATCTCCTATCGTGAATGTCATTGGCTCCACCACTAGTTAGGGTATGGTGGTCCCCTCCCCAGGACAAAAACATCTGTTTTAAATCTCATTTCCTGCTATTATACATATTTTCACATGGCTTAGTCCCATGACCAGGGTGGAATAAAAATCATAGGTCAGGTGTATTCAGGATTATTTTTAAAGTTGAATAAACACTCAAAAGTCGACAACTTGTTTTGAAGTTAATTTGAGATTATTTGGGAATGGAATTTAGAGTATGTTAGCTAGGGAACCATTGATGTTTGGTTCAAAAATGCTATTATTAATGGTTGGTGGCAGTAGCTAACCATAGGATGGATTGCAGTCTCTCCTTGTCCATAAGAAACAAACATGTTAATATGTAATTCATTTGGGTGAACTATGTGTTTAAAATAGGACCGTAGAAAATCCTGCATAGAGGTAGCTCTTCAAAGGGGGTTGCCCACCCCTGATCTATGTTTCCCAAATACTGGGGGTTTGAATAAGGTCATGTGACATTTGATTTCTACACATTACCCTACATTCAAGAAAAATATAATGAATAATGACAAGTTGGCATATCAGATTTCAAATAGCCTAATTACACCAGCAAAATTGGTAAGTGAAATAATAAAAGTATGGGGAATAACAGTAGTGTTTTTGCTGAGATAAACACACTAATTAGTATATATTTTAGCCCATTGTAGGGGATGGCAATTGTTCTAATGACTTACATCAGCTATTGTGAAAGACCAAATAAATTAAACAGATAATAAAATCTCATGAAGACAAGATGGCATAGCCTAAATCTGCCCCTACACCCAACCCAAATTATCTTTCAATGTATTGTTTTCCCCCCACTAGAATCAGTTACACATTAGGGTTCACAATTTGTTTGGGCAAAATAATGTTAATAATACATCTAGACAAATCAGGTCTGAATGCTGCCTTTTTGTTGTTACAGCTTAATGAACGTAGTGCTAAAATGGCAATGTCCAAACGAGGTGAATAATGTAGCCTATGGATCTGGGCTAATGCGAGCAGTGGATTATTAAATTAGCAGGCTAGGTTATATTATCACATGCTGTCAAAAAAAAACGTTCTGCGACAGGGACAGTAGTGAGAGCAAATTAATTTGCTGCTCTTTTGACAATTCAGCTCATAAACTTTGATCAGCGGAGAACAAACCTGCTCCACTCTAATCGTGAAGGCCGTTTCTTTACAAACACACATCCAATCGCCCCAATTACTAAACGAATCACAAGCTTCAATCTGCCGTGGCTTACAGTGCAGTGGTAGGAAAATGATGGATCTCCCGGGTGAAGCTGCCTCAGTTACAATGCTCGTGATGTAGAATTGCAGGCGCATATGCTCTGATTTGAAAATGATTTGAAGGCACAATTGAAAAGTTAAAGCACTGTATTAATCAGAAAATAAAAGCAGTACTTTTTTCATTGCGTGAGAAATAAGAGGCGTGGCGTATGAAGAGGGTCAAATACGTGTCTCTCGCCCAATGCGTAAGATTTGGCAGCACTGAGTTATACAGCACCTTTAGGTACATTTGGCACACACTACAGTCTAAACACTCCAGTCACACTAAACTTTTATATATTCAATGCTTATGGCAATGTCATCATAAATATGCAGTTTGAGTGACATTCAAGTTCTCTCCTGTTGTGGGGGTGTCAGCCCGACCATCAGATGAGGTGCCATTTGAATGTGTGCACCTCATTTTACAGCTGATAGCACCTTAAACTAAATCATTTTCTATCATAACGACATTTATTCCTGAATAATTTGGTAGAACTAATAGTGCATGTGACAAGCTAAGAGGTATTGGGAAAAGCCTACGTAGGGCAAAAATCAATATCAATTACAGTGCTATTGGAGAATTGTCAGAGGTAAATGCTCAGGTGTCCCTATTTTACAAATGTCAGGCAATCGGTTTGTTGTCTAAGTGATTAAAAAAACTCATTACCACACGTATTATTGTAGTCTGTAATTGCCTGTTAACCTTGGGGCTGACAACTTTAAAAACAGTGGTATGCACTCCGGATTTATCTTGATGGAACTGTGAAAATAGACTTCTCAGTACTTTTCCCATTCAGTTGATCTACACAGTGCATTCTGCATCATATACTCCGGCTTTGGTTTTGCTGGGTCAAATCTGAGCAGTTTTACTTGATTTCCGTGTCTGACAAGGCAGTTCCTCTCAAACACGGAGCTCTGTGGGGAACCTGGAGAGAGACAGACTTTCCATTTATCTTGTGATGCCAGAATTTCTCCCTGTACACTTCAGGATTTTAAAGCAGTCAAGAGCATAGATCAAAACTTGAAGTTGGGTCCAACCTCTTGTCCTGTTCAGAGGATAGGGTGACCTAGCCTTTCCCCCTGTAGACACCTCATCTGAGCTTTTCCTATTCTCCCCTGGAGCAGTGTTACTACCACCGACGCGTTGATACAATCATGATTACAAACACCACCTGCAGGTAGGTCAGTGTGGACCAGGACAAGCAACATACTTTAATGCATACCTTTCCTTATCTGTAAAGTTAATACAAAGGGCACACACAGCTACAGCACAGAAGCACACAGAGTGAAACCCTGAAATACTTGTGCTGGATGAGGTTTGCGTTTGGAGATTGCCTGGCTCCAGTGGTGGTTGGCCTTAACCAGATGGGGCGAAATGAGTGTCAGAGGAGTGCAGAGATGCAATACGGACTGAGTGTAACGCACCTTAGCCAAGGTTAATTATTTTGTGATATCACCGAAAGCGTAAGATGGCCTTTTTTTACACAGCCTCATGGCTGAGTAATTCTACTGATAGAATCTTAACCCCTATTTTCACAGTCCTGTTTTATTTACCGTGATAATGAAGAGCACACAGAGACCCTGCAGTCACCCGTTCAACCGGGCTCTGAGATGGAGAGGGTGTATTTGCGTTTATCAATGCTACCTTCACATATGCACGTATTAGGACATTGGTCTAAATAGTTTGATTTATGTTATGCCAATATACGCATATAAAAGATTTTACTGAGTTTACAGTTCATATAAGGAAATCAACTCATTAGGCCCTAATCAGATATGCATATGTTGGTCACAGATACCTTTTTAAAAAAAGTAGGGGCGTGGATCAGAAAACCAGTCAGTATCTGGCGTGACCACCATTTGCCTCATGCAGTACGACACATCTCCTCTGCATAGAGTTGATCAGGCCATTGATTATGGCCTGTGGAATGTTGTCCCACTCCTCTTCAATGGCTGTGCAAAGTTGATGGATATTGGGGGGAACTGGAACATGCTGTCATACACGTCGATCCAGAGCATCCCAAACATGCTCAATGGGTCATATGTCTGGTGAATATGCAGGCCATGGAAAAACTGTGACATTTTCAGCTTCCAGGAATTGTGTACAGATCCTTACGACATGGGGCCGTGCATTATCATGCTGAAACATGAGGTGATGGTGGTGGATGAATGGCACAACAATGGGCCTCAGGATCTCGTCACGGTATCCCTCTGCATTGAAATTGCCATCGATAAAATGCAATTGTGGTCGTTGTCTGTAGCTTATGCCAGCCCATACCATAACCCCACTGCCACCATGGTGCACTCTGTTCAGAACGTTGACATCAGCAAACCGCACGCCCACACGACACCATACATGCTCTCTGCTATCTGCCTGGTACAGTTGAAACCGGGATTCATCCGTGAAGAGCAAACTTCTCCAGCGTGCCAGTGCCCATCGAAGGTGAGCATTTGCCCAGTGAAGTAAGTTATGACACCGAACTGCAGTCAGGTCTAGACCCTGGTGAGGACGACGAGCACGCAGATGAGCTTCCCTGAGACGGTTTCTGACAGTTTGTGCAGAAATTATTTGGTTGTGCAAACCCAGTTTCATCAGCTGTCCGGGTGGCTGGTCTCAGACGATCCCGCAGGTGCAGAAGCCGGATGTGGAGGTCCTGGGCTGGCATGGTTACACGTGGACTGCGGTTGTGAGGCCGGTTGGACATACTGCCAAATTCTCTAAAACAATGTTGGAGGCGGCTTATGGTAGAGAAATGAACATTAAATTCTCTGGCAACAGCTCTGGTGGACATTCCTGCAGTCAGCATGCCAATTGCACGCTCCTTCAAAGATTGAGACATCTGTAGCATTGTGTTGTGTGACAGAACTACACATTTTAGAGTGGCCTTTTATTGTCCCCAGCACATGATGCACCTGTGTTATGATCATGCTGTTTAATCAGCTTCTTCATGTGCTACACCTGTCAGGTGGATCGATTATCTTGGCAAAGGAGAAATGCTCACTAACAGGGATGTAAACAAATTTGTGCACAACATTTGAGAGAAATAAGCTTTTTGTGTGTATGGAACATTTCTGGAATCTTTTATTTTACATGAAACATGGGACCAACACTTTACATGTTACGTTTATATTTTTGTTCAGTATAGATAGCATCGGCAACTATAGCTGTTGGCGTGCATCAAATCCAACATGAAATACAGTACTCTCGACATTTCAGTGTAGTGCTGCCACCATAATTTTAAATAATTTCTGGTCCCTAGTTTTGTCATGAACTCATCCAACACTCACATTCTAGCACTTCCTTTCACAATACATCTGTGCCTTTTCATTAACTCTACATACAGTAAAATTGTCCACATCACAGTGTTGTTTGTGTAAATCAAAGGCCAATGTAGTGTCCTTCAATTATGAGGTAGTAAAGACAACCAAAACTGATAGCTTGTTTCACATGTAATGTAAGCTGAACGCTTGTGTCTCATGTACCATAATATAGTCTTAAGTCATAGTGGTGATGTCTCAAAAATAATTTCTGAAAAATGACGAGAGGAAGGGTATTTACTTTAGACCATAATTACAGTTTCCAATTTGCACTTCACAGTACGAGCAATGGATTCTCTACGACTAATGTTATTTTTTTTATCTCTTTCATCTTGCAGGACATAAAATATTAACACTGTCCAGTCTCTTTGCCTGTTACTTGATCTTCTCCAATACATTTTTTGGTTTGTATTTTTTATGATTACATGAGTAGTGTGTTTGGGCTTTTCGCCTCTTGTTAGAAATAAACGTCTCCTCTTCGGAGGGGTTTATAGCGGCAGCCATTAACTTTGTGTGAGGCAGAGATGAAAAGAGTGGCACTTGTGTTCATCCCACCTGTGAATTATTGATACGTCCTCAGCAGCAGCAGGAAAGGAAGCTCTCCTGAGACAGTGGGCAGATCAGACAGACATGTTGTCTAAAGGTTGCTTAAGTAGGGAGAGGAGGAGTAGAACTGGAAGACACTTACTTCACTTAGTTGACTTGTAGTTTACCTCAGCTCCTCCAACTTCTAAGTCTACTAATAATGCCTTTCCCATTTCTGTAATTACAGTAAGAAAGGCATAGTATGATGCATTATGTTTGTGTACACTCCCCACTTGTATTCTCTCTGTGGAGCTTTTCTCAGAGGATGCACTAGTCATATGCTTGTCCTTTTGTCCCAGGGGATATGTCACGCCCTGGCTCTGGGGACTCTTAAATGTTGAGCCAGGGTGTGGATTTTCTATGTTTAGTTTTCTATGTTTTTTGTTCTAGATCGTTTAGATCTATGTTGGCCAGGGTGGTTCCCAATCAGAGGCAGCTGTAGCTCGTTGTCTCTGATTGGGGCCAATACTTAGGCAGCCGGTTGGCACCGGTTAGTTTGTGGGATCTTGATCCGTAAAGGTTTGGTGTGTGTAACCTCAGGACTTCACGTATCGTTTCGTTTTGTTGTTTTGTTCGTGTGTTGTGTATCAATAAAGATGTACGCTTATCACGCTGCGCCTTTGTTCCACGAGTCATCAGTCAACGTTCGTGACAGGATAAGGGAATTGTGGAAATATACATAGCCAAGCATACAAATGCAGGTATTGAGTTATATGAGGCATGTGCTGGAGAGGTAGTCTTAAATCAGGTCAGAGCTTGATCTAGTTAAAACAATGTGTTGTTGCCCTATTTGTTCACAGTCTGGGGGGTTATATTTGAACAAACCTAACGCAATGGTAAATCTTAGCACTGGAAGTAATGTTATAGTTTCAGGGGTGTGTCAGAAATATTTTAGCTATTTTCACAACCGGAATCAAGGGCGTAGTAGCTGGTGGTGTTGCGAAAGGGCTAGGTTTTGATGAATTAACAAGTTGTGGGTGTGTCAAGGCTTGGCCTCTCACTGGCCAATCAGAACGTGCTCCATGGCTAAATATGTGGTTACTTCAAGTTGTGGATTTAGGGTCTTTCATTAGATAGCCTGCCCATATTTGCTAAATATTTTGAACATGTTTGCAGTCCACATTGATCTAATTGCATTGCTTCAATATGGAAAGACGTTGTTAAACATAACTACAGCTTTCGCACTGATATCGGGGCATAGACATGCCAAACGTAATCAATAAGCAAGATTAAATTCACTAGACTATTGACAAGGCCTAAAAAGACAGTGTATAATTCTAATCAAATTCTAATAGAAATATAATACAGACAAGGCAACTTAGACTATGTAGGGTTTTACGCACATGCAAACTTTTCACAGGAACTGGACAAATATCCAATATAAAGAGAAAGGGGAATGTCTACACACCCTTATACTGCTCGCAAATGTTATGTTTTATAAACATAATGGAAACATCTTACAGATCAAATTTGGACTTCTCCAGAACTATCAAACGAAATTGAATTGCATTCGAGCCATGTACGTTCTCACCATAAACCCATGGACGGTGAATCTTTCTAATAAGTTAATTTTTTTCTCAAATTAAACTAAACTCAATCAATCTGTTTTTTAAACCAACAATACTATTTCTAAACAGGATACGGTCAGAATGATATCATAAATCGCATCTCTCGTTCCATGAGCATAATGCAATGTGTGCACACATAGGCCTAAAGGCTCTTCGGCAGGAGGCATGACTGTTTGTCGTATCCATTGGATATAGTTTATTAAATAGTATACACTGACCCTCCCTACAATAGGTATAGTTATAACAAACATGTAGCCAATCAAATTTATTTTTTATTGGCTTCAACATGGAAATAGTTGTCTACACACATTGCATTCGCATTTCGAAAATGCACTGCATGTTGGAGTCATGGACAATTGGGCATTGCCAAAACGTTATCATAGGATTAGTTTACGATCGCCAATAATATGGCGTTTTAGTTACTTTGCCACATGAAAGGTAAACAAACAAACAGGAAAATATCCTAGACTACAAGCGGATTCAGCACCAAGGACAGTGATCGGAATTCCCATGATTTGACAGTTAGGTCCAATAATTTTTTTACAAAATGATTAAGGAAAAACAATAAGCCGTCTATTGTAATAACTTGATGTTCCTAAACAGACTTCCTACAGTCACTGACACCTTTCATTCAATGTGCATCGCACATAGGCCTAATGAGTCCAAACTTTTCACAGAAGCTGCATGGACAAAGATAATGTTTAAAAAACAGTCTGTTGACTGTTTGGCTGCTCGGGATATTTTAATAAAACATTGGTTATAGGCTATTGATTAGGCTAGTGTGTGCCTCCGCTGGCAAAATCGATGCCATAACCAATTGCGTTACTGCTAAGAACAGCTTTTGGTGAGTCTTAAATACTACCAGTAGCAAGGCTTAACACCAGCCGAAAATAGAGCCCTGGTTGGATTTACAAAAATGCTCCTTGTTTACCAGAACTATACCAATGTCAATGTGCATTTCTATAATATGTATTGTTCTTGAAACAACTATCCAAGTGTTTTGCAACTTCATTGTTCAGTTCTTTCAACTGAACAATGAGGTGACTCTATGACTGAAATACAATGTATGGTAGTTCTGTGACTGCTGCAGTACTTGTTTAACTCTCGTCATGTCTGTTTTCTTCTCCTCCTATCCAATATATTCCGATATAGACCAGAACGTGATTGTCTCACTTGATTATAGTAAATTGACAGGATAATGGGTCATTTAAAGTGTTTTGTCAGGTAAGGTTGCCAGATTAAATCACAAACACATTCAGTCATTAAGATAAGTATATGTAATTTAAAAACAGTTTTTTTTCATGCTTCTTGCCCTAATCTTTTTACGTTAAATTGGTGCAACCTAAATTTGAGTGTAGTGTTTACAAACTCATTATTATTATTAAAAGCATATTTCTCCTTGTGTAATCAGAACATCTTAGATAAGTGGCTTCGCTAACTGAACAATTTCCAGAGTTGCAATAAATTACCTGCTATTACACAGAACTGTAGGTGACAGTTTGCTTTAAACTGTCCCTTACATTACACAGCAGATCACAGGGGAAAATGCAATGCAAAGATAGAGCACTATTTTTCTTGTCTGCTTTACAATAGGGCTGGGGGCTTTTTTCATATTTACAGTTTGCACACAGTTTCAGATAATTAGAATCCACCACGGTTTAATGAATTGGTCTTCCCATTTTCCCACACTGCCTTGCTTTTAAGGTCACTATTTCAATTTGTTGCTTGTTATTTAGGAAAATGTCGAGTTTGGTTAAGGATCATTGACCTTTAGTAGTACCAGTGGCCATTGTGTAAAGGCCATGCAGAGATGAAGTGACTGTTGTCCTGGTCCTGGATGTCTTGCGGTCATATGACGACATGAATTAGCCATTTGACCGCTTTGTCACATTTTATCTCTTATAAAAGACCAGAGCACAATTAGAAATGTTTCTAAACATTCCCAGTCACAATAGTTAGATTTTAAGTGTCATATTCTAATTCTTTGAGTTGGCACGTAGACATACAAGGTGAAAAGTAGAGTGGAAGTTTATATGATCAAATACAGTATATAATCAAATATTTAATTTAATTTCAATCAATGCATGATATAGACATTGATGTTTTCCATTTTCTGAAGACATTGTAACTGGTAGACTGATTGCATTTCTCTCTGGGGAACACCCATGCTTAACGATGATGAACAATGCAAAAAGTTTTACCTTTAAATTGACAATTGAAATTCACAGACTGCAATAAAAGTGGGAAAGAAATGTGGTCATGCAATGTTAGTGATCTGTAACACAATCTTTCTGCCTGCAGAGTTTCCATTCTGGACAACGGAAACCTCCGGATACAGAATGCAACCAAACCAGATGCAAGCCTTTACACTTGTGTGGCAAGCAACCAGTTTGGAGTGGCAAGCAGCTCCGGGACTCTCATGGTCAAAGGTAGGCCTATTTGTCATTATCTTATACTGTATGGGATTATTACATCTTTAAATAGGGTTGTGATTTCTCATAGGATACAGCTCGTGAACTTATCTTGTGACAGGCTGTTCACAGGAGATAAGTGACGGTATCAATGGGTTCTTGCACTTAACGCTCATTAAGAAACAGAGTTGGAGGCTGCACTGTTGCCCTCACCATGTACTGTAGTGAATATTCAGCGCTGTCTCTAGACCTCCAAACCAACCAGATTATTGGTACAGTATAAGTGTAGAAGAGATGAGAAGAGGAGTAGTGTTTATTAAATAATCTGGAGGAGTCACCCCGTGGGATTGAGGGTCACGTTTCTGCTCTGTTGCTGGGATTTATTATACTTCATTAAATATGAATGAGAGGCGGGTGTAAGGTGCTGTGTACTGGGTGTTTTGGCTGTGTTTGTGCTGCAGGTTTTTTCTGTCCTGCTGCCGTAAGGAGTATTGGTGATATTTTTTTCATTTTTTTGCGTTAACTTTAACCCTAACGTGACCTATTTTTTCAGAGGTCAGGTCTGGTCCTGTTGTGTTGTGACATTATTTTTTTCTATAATGACTTTCTTTGTTGGTGGTGTGTTTTGCCTGTCTACAATTTAAGAGATATTGATCCCTCATCCCACATGTCTGTCCCCAGGGATAAAAAGTTGTCAGTTAGGTCTTTGATTCATATTCCAAAGTGTCAAATATTGATCTCAATATTACAATTGATTATTGGAATGAGCTGAATGTTAATGACAGCCAACTGTCTCATTATTATACTGTAGATCAGTTTTTCTGTGTCATTGTATTTATTAGGGGTTCAAGCAGCGAAGCTGGGTGAAACCCTTCTGCATTTGTTGGTGTTGTTATTATTATTCTTCCATAAGGGAAATTTCACATGCAAATTCCTGTTAGATGGTAAGACTTACAAGGTTAAGACTTAACAAAAAAAGGTAAAGGGCCAAGGGCCACAGCCTCGCACGCAATGGCAAAACAATTGGCCACATGGTGGCTCTATAACAAGCAATTGAAGATGAAAACTTTAAAAAGTAATGCCCCTTACCCCGTCAGACCTAGAATCCTGAAATCTGGTACATATGTCCCTCTCCTTACGAGGGACAAATTTGCCTCAAGGACCCATAAGGTCTACCATGATGGATTTTCCGCGATTTTGCATTTTTCAAAAAATACTTAAAACGCTACTCCTCTGGCACCGAATGACCGATCTGCACAAAACTTTATATGTGGCATCTATGGACCAACACATTATCTTCCAGGCTAGTAGCTCAAACAACATGGCCAATACTGATCAATAAACTCTCACGTGGGCTTGGTCTGGCACATAAATGCATAAACTTGATACATATGTTCAAAACACTGTCAAGACTCAACAAATGCAAGCACATAATGGACACATATTTATATCTCTGTTTGAGTCAGAGTGATGAAATGTGGCACACATGCTCAGGGACGTGAGTCTAGCTAACCTGTAGGGTATGGTTCTGTTTAGCCACATGGTGGCGCTGTTGGATGGCTGCTTACGGCTATATTTTAGGTTGGAATTGGAAAGTAGAGTTGGCACCTTTTAAACTGGCAAAAACAGAAGAATTTGCCTAGCACCCCCTCTCTTTTCGGATGCATAATGTTTCTTCTTATTTGAGATTGAACATTGGAGATTATTTAAACATTTGACCGTGATGAAATGGCAGAAATCGAAAGGTCTGAGTGAATATCGAACGTGACAACCCTTGAGTCAGTACTCAGTGAAAACTAACCGTAAAACACTTTCCCACCCCTTGACCTCAACCCACTATATTGCTGATGGTAAATTGCACTATATAAGACACTAGGGGATGCAATGACTCTTGATCATGTCTCAATTGATAAAGCAATACAGAGAAGCTTTAAACGCAGTGCGATGAGAAATTATATATGTTTTTTCTGCCTTTAAAGTTTAATGCTAGGTTTCACAGAGCATAGAAGACAAAGCCGCTGCTGTGGAGTACTATGTCATGTTTGTTCAAGGGTTCAATCCATTTAATTTTCCTCCCTCTACAACTTAGCGATCTCCAAAGCCCTTTGAAATGCAGAGTAAACAGTAAGGTCCTCTGTTGAAATACCTTTTGGAATTCCCTTGTGTTTTAGCATTGCAAAGTGGTTGCCATAGAAACACTGGTGGATCGCCTATTGTGGCCCCTAACGAATTTCAAATCTGCAATTACTTAATGATTGATTGTAACTGCATGAGGTGTCCTGATAGTACCTGCAGATTATGCATGTTACAGCCTGTTCACTAACATCGGGGCACATAAGGTAATGAATGCTCAGATCCAGCATAAAGTAATTTCTTCAACACCAGCTGTGTCTTCTGTAAATCACTGTCAAGCCATGTTTCCTTATCCCGATTAATAATAAAACACAGATTTCATATATTATAAATGCTAGAAAGTCAGCAGACAAGGATGTGGAGCGAGAGCTTAGAGTGCACCTTTCCACAGACAGCTTTCTGCTGATGCCTTACAACAAACCCTCATTCACTGCATGGCCCGCTCATTTCATCTCTAGAATCATCTGCTACCACAGAAAACCGCTTTAATTGAGTGAAGAAATCAAAACATATATCAGTATTTTCACCTAGATAAATGGCTATATACAGTTCATTTTGCTGTTAAATTTACAGCATTACACTCTATTTGACATAATGAGTTGAACATTATTTTTTACACTCTACAGAGCCCCTTTAACCATTTATCACCCGCTGTGAATAAACATGTTGGACCCCCCCCCCCACCCCCCCACCCCTCCCCCCTCCCCAACAGCTCACTGTTCTGAAAGCCTTTAAACGTCACTCTTGGTTCAGGTTGATGGACCATCTATGATTTCCAATCTGGCTCTAAAGAAATATGCTTGTGTGTCTATATGCTGTGTAAATATGCCCGGCTGTTATCCTCTCATTATTCACGTGAAAGGCAATATATGAGCTTTATTTGACATTCTGCCTTAACGGTTTACTTTCCATCATTATGTGATGGCTGCATTCTTGGGCTGATGTACAAAAGTTCTCATATATGATCTTGTGCCTCTCTGTCACAATCGATACTGTAGGGAAAATGGTTCAGGGAAATGTACATGCACTATTTATTTGAGGATTGGAAACCTGTTTAGTTGGAGGAATTTCCGCAATGAGAGCAGCCCTTATGGGAGATGACAGTAGTTTATTCAAATTGACTGTGGCTATATGAATACTGAAAAATACCTGTCACAATGCATTTATTTACTGTGGATGTGAATAAACCACCTAGACAACAGCAGAGGAGCAGTCACAACAGATGAACCCTGTTAATGTCCCCATTAGTTCAACACTGAGGGGATATTAACCAGTTTAATCAGTCTTGATTAGGAAATGGACTCTCAGAATGTTGATTGCAGTGGAAATGGAATATTGCAATTAGTAATTACAGCTGGTCAATGGCCTCAAAACTCCTTAACTCAATGTTGAGTTCACTCCTTTGTGGATGTCTGAGATGGCAATTCATTTTATTTTTCAACAATGTGATTTTCTGTTGCGAGTAGTCATCGTGTCACCTTTCCAATTACATTTCAGGGTCCTTTGTTGTGACATACATACTTTAAAAAGGATTGCTTGGATCAGCAGGTTATCATAAAAGTCTAAAACTAAGTTCAGAGAGGTGGCAGTGGTCATTGCTTTTGTCACTTCCAGTGGTGTGATTTTTCATAGGTGCAGGATAAAAGATACATTGTCTGAACGATTTATGCTGTGCTCTTTCAGGCAGAGTGCAAATTACAGGGCGGCCAGTGGGGTGCTACACCCCCCTGAATGAAAGATGAGCCCCGCTAAATGCAACAAAAGTCAATCTTTGGGGGGTCTCTAAATAATGCTAATTTCACCATTCTCCTATTTGTTTAAAATGCAATTGTGTACTGCTAAAGTTGTAAATATGAAAATAAAAGCTTATTCCAAATGAAACGAACACCCCTTCTGTTAAGGTTTTTGTATTTTTTATTATCCCATGTGGCTGCACCTGGGATGGTTGTCATTAGTTACCAGAGCCACAAAGTTTGGCTATATCGTAAAAATGTATGAAAACTTAATTTAAGGTTAGGGTTAGGCATAAGGTTAGCAGTGTGGTTAATGTTAGGGTTAAGGTTAGGTTTAAAGATTTGATGAAAACACATTGTAGAGATAGCCTGGGTTTAGCCATAATTATGACTTTGTGGCTGTGGTAACTAGTGATGACCTCCCGGGACAGTCTTGCATTTCAGCACCTTTTCAGGTGTCTTGACTTTTACAAAATGGTCCATGTGTCAGCAAGACAAATCAATTATGCCTAATGACAATCGCCAAATGTGACTTTTTGGTGTTTTGTCTCTTTCCATTCATCAAATGGTGTGTGCACAGTGCATTGTTTGGATGCTGGAATTATTTAGGAGTAGAAGAACTTACGCAGGGGTTGTGGGCAGAAGAAACGGACCAAAAAAACAAATAGATTTCAGACTGACCTCTGTGAGTTGTTTTTACTGCACAATCTGCAATGAGTCAGTAGACTCAGACTGTGATGATTGGTGCTTTGTTGAAGGCAAAGGAAAACGAATGGAAAATGTTACAATAAGCATACAGTGCCTTCAGAAAGTATTCATACCCCTCGACTTATTCCACATTTTGTTTTGTTACAGCCTGAATTCAAAATGGATTGAATTGTAATACAGAAATATCTAATTTACGTAAGTATTCACACCCCTGAGTCAATACTTTGTACAAGCACCTTTGGCACGATTACAGCTGTGTTTCTTAAACTTTTCCAGTCTTTCTGGGTAAGTCTCTAAAAGCTTTCCACACCTGGATTCTGCAACATTTCCCCATTATTATTTTCAAAATTCTTCAAGCTCTGTCAAATTGGTTGTTGATCATTGCTAGACAAACATTTTCAGGTCTTGCCATAGATTTTCAAGTAGATTGAAGTCAAAACTCTAACCCGGCCACTCAGGAATATTCACTGTCCTCTTGATAAGCAACTCCAGTGTATATTTGGCCTTGTGTTTTATGTTATTGTCCTGCTGAAAGGTGAATACATCTCCCAGTGTCTGGTGGAAAGCAGACTGAACCAGGTTTTCCTCTAGGATTTTGCATGTGCTTAGTTCCATTCTATTTCTTTTTTATCCTGAAAAACTCCCCAGTCCTTAACTATTACAAGCATACCCATAACATGATGCAGCCACCACTATGCTTGAAATATGGAGAGTGGTACTCAGTAATGTGTTGTATTGGATTTGCCCCAAACATAACGCTTTGTATTCAGGACAAAAAGTTAATTGCTTTGCCACATTTTTTGCAGTATTACTTTAGTGCCTTGTTGCAAACAGGATGCATATTTTGGAATATTTTTGTTCTGTACAGGCTTCCTTCTTTTCACTCTGTCAATTAGGTTAGTATTGTGGAGTAACTACAATGTTGTTGATCCATGCTCAGTTTCTCCTATCACAGTCATTCTCTAACTGTTTTAAAATCACCATTGGCCTCATTGAGAAATCCCTGAGCGGTTTGCTTCCTCTCCGGCAACTGAGTTAGGACGGACACCTGTATCTTTGTAGTGACTGGGTGTATTGATACATCATCCAGAGTGTAATTAATAACTTCACCATGCTCAAAGGGATATTCAATATATATATTTTTTTACCCATCTACCAATGGGTGCCCTTCTTTGCGAGGCATTGGAAAACCTCCCTGGTCTTTGTGGATGAATCTGTGTTTGAAATTCACTGCTCGACTGAGGGACCTTACAGATAATTGTATGAGTCAATACAATCAGAGATGAGGTAGTCATTCAAAAATCATGTTAAACACTATTATTGCACACAGAGTGAGTCCATGCAACTTATTATGTGACTTGTTAAGCACATCTTTACTCCTGAACTTATTTAGGCTTGCCATAACAAAGGGGTTGAATCATATCCGCGGGAAGTAGGGGTGCTGAGGGTGCTACAGCCCTGTAAAATCAGAATTTCCCCCCCCAAAAAAATGTTTTAAATAATTTTTTCACAGAAGTAGTGCACTGGGCTTTTCTAGTCTTGTATTAGCAGAATGATATAGCTGTCTGTGGCGCGGGCCAGCTATGTTAAATTATGAGCCTAGTTTAGCCAAGGAGAAAGCGCTGAGCCATTATAGGGAGAAAGACAGGATCCTTCCTGGTTAGCCATGATTGGCAGAGATAATGGAGTGGTTGGACATGTCAAATGATGAGTCCTGATTAGTCTGTCATGTCACAGGCTTCTGTCTTTAACAGAATGGGGCTTCCCTGGACAGTTTATAGATCATCTTTGCTACAGCAGATTTTTTTAAAGATATTGCTATGGACAACTGCAAAAGTGTTCCTAGAGCTCTCAAAAACATTGCTGCCCTGAAATTAGCTGGCAAAGCTTTCTCTGAAAAAGTTTAAGTAGAGAGACTACTTTCTGGAGTACAATGCCATGCTGACTCACAATAAAAAAAATATGCCAAATATTCTTATTCTTGCCATTGTAACCTACAACATTATCCCAGTTTGATATGCTGCTAGCAGCTGTTTTTACCCTTTCAAAATAGCCTAGAATCACGTTGTTATCACCACTATATTTTGGGGGGATTCTAATAAGGCTACAATGTTGTTTGGTTTACTGTGTGAACAGTTTACTGAGATTATATTTGGTTATCAATGCAAAATAGGCTACTTGATGCATAGCCTATACAGTATAAATAGATCAGATCAAGGAACCAAGGGAGTTGGTGGTAAAATACAGCTTAATTGCCGACACAGCACCCTCCCCATGGCTACGCAAGGAATTATATGTTGCGTTCCAAATGTTATGGGGCGCAGGAATCCATCAAATGTTTGTGAGTACTTAAGGATTTGCCCCTTTTGTGACGAAAAAACAATGTTGCTACACACATTTTCCGTCTCCGTAGGGTATAAATTGGCCTTTAGTGGCATAACAAGTTTATTAACTTTCAAAGCAGCATAACTTTCCCATGTTTCCTCCAACTACAGTGTATGATATACAATATACAAATGCTCTGAGACTGTACTTTTATATAGTGTGAAAAAAGAGAGAAGAGAAATCCAGTCACATATCTTATCCGCGGGTAGCTACAGATGTACTATTATAGACAGGATGAATAGAGTGTTGAGAGCAGCTCACTAGAATATGTCTCGTTATTTGCACAAAGTTTGCTCACCAACCACCAATACTCCATTGAGGTTTGTCCTTGAGAGAATCCTTTTTGTCTCTTGAGGAAAATGTTAAGTATTCATGTTGAATGGCTTTAGAATAATTTGTTTTGCTCTGCATTGGTAAAGGGCTTCCTTTGTGTTTCCTTGATCTAAAAGGATGGGAAATTAAGATTGGGTTTGAACATTTTATTTCTTGCAGACACCCTATAAGAAGTTAGTTACAGGGTGCATTGCTATTAGCGTTAGCGCAATGACATGCTAGCTGTTCCCATAGACTTCCAGTCATTGAGTCAACGACTATTAATTTAAAAACGCATCTCCGCAGAAATATATATATATTTTTTGCAGCAGTGGCAACAATTTATAAATTAATATAGGGAAAAACTGCCTCTGTGAAAACTCTGTGAAATTCCTCAACCACGTGACTCTGGAATACTCCTAATGCATTATTCAACTGCACATAGCCACCCTTGAGCAGAGGGCCTTAAGAATATGTACACCAGAGAGGAGTACACATTTACCCCCCCCCCCTCCAACTTGGAGGGAAGTCTCCACAGTGGTCGATGGGGCATCTCTGCCTCAGTAGCACTAGCTACATAGCCTGTGAGAGCATTATTCACGTATGACTGGCTGTTTGTGGGATGAGCAGAGTCTGAGCAGAGGAACTGGCAGAGTGAGGTGTGTCAGCCGCAAGCCACAGAGACCGGGGAGGATGGAGCCCACATTAATTCACACCTTAAACAGTTAGCCCAGCCCCTTCTATCTCTCTCTCTTTCCCGTCATTGACCTCCCACTTTAACGATATTACTATGCAATTTCATGTCTCTCCAGTTTTTCTGCTGCTCACCCTCCCAGCAGTCCCTGGAGTGTAGTGGGATCTATCTGTCGGTGTGGTTACAAGCCTACCATCTTGTCTCTGATTGACTTTGCTTAGTGAGAGGGGTGTGCTACCTCGCTCTTATAGCCACAGTAGGTAACAAGGCATTATACAAGATAGATATCAATCAAATGATGCTGGAGAGCTCTGCTGAGTTCGTGTAACCAAGCAGTGTTATCCATACAATCTGTCACAAATGATGATTGAGTGGAGTAATAAGAGACGTTTTCCCAGTGTCATCTTTACAGTGAATTATTGGCTCTGGTCAGCCTCAGAGCTTAGAGCTGACTATGCATGGCCATATATCTGGCCCCCATGGTTTTTTAAATGACTTCTGTCACATTAGCATTTAGGTTGCTATGTCAGTTAGCATTGGATATTTCACCTGTATTTTGTCAGCACTCTGTCTTGACAGTCACATGTCATTAGGCTTGTAAATTTGTGACAATTACGTCATAAGGATACCTTACTGATAGGACAAAAAAAAAAAAAAACTTCAGATCAGCAAACTATAACAATTGGCATTTTGTCAGGAATTAGACAGTCAAACCCAAAGCTCATTTTTGCCCTATTCTCACAAGTGATCTGTCAGGGGAAAGAGGAGGTATAGCTTTTTTGCCCTTTCAACCCTATTGGCATTGATGGACATTTATTAAACGTGTTCTCTCTGCAAATAGAAATCCAGACCCAGACACTTGAATAGTTGCCCTCATGTGTCCCTTTGTGTCTGACTGTGTCACTATATAGCTCCCCATTTTATATTTCCTGGAATAGGGCTGAGACACCCTCTCACTGTACGTTTAACAAAGTCAGTGGCGTGTATTCATGGATGCCAAGGGAAGCAAGGCTTCCCCCAAAAAATTGACCAAGAAAAAAACATAAAATAATTTATCTTTTGTCTCTCTGTTTCATAATTTCCCTTCAATTTGCAAGAGGCTGAATGTATCTCACCGGAAAGCATCCGAGTGAGCGAAACAGCGCCCCCTCTGTCTCTGTATGTTTAGCCCATCTATCTGACACTGTCTGGTCAAAAAGAGTATGACACTGTTGCCGCCCATGTCAATGAATGCAAGGGAAGCCAGTGAGCATTCTCCCTTGATAAAAATATTATAGAATAATAACCAATGAGCGTTGAGTTAAACTGAGTGAACTCAACTGTGAATGGTCCTGGCGCACCAAAAAATAAAGTGTCAAGGGAAGCCAGTTTGGATTTGGCTTCACACCAATCACATCAAAAGCCAAACTTCATTGACAGAAAAAAACTAGAATTGTTGCATCTCGTTGTGTTGTTGTCTTCTGGTGGCTAGCTAGCTAGCTAAAATTGTCCCTTTCCTAAATTAGCCAGGAATGGAGATAGAGATTTGGATTCGTGGTTTTACTTAATTCTCCGTACTGGCTAATGATTATAACGGCGATTCTGATCCAAACCATAAATTCATTCATTGTGCCTCTGGCCTAAGAGGATGGAAGTTCAATATGTAGCTAGATGTAGTAGGCTAATGTTAGCTGACTAATAGTTGCCCATGAAAATAAGTTAGGCTAGCGAGCATGCATTTTAGCCAGGTAGCCTAGGACAACAAAAACTAAAAGCGTGTACTGTATGACAGAGTCATAGACCGTTTCGGCAACATGAAAGAGAGGAGGATGGTATTGGTGTTTCTCTACAAGTAGGGTGAGTCAACATGTTTTTTCTACTTACGCACACACACACACACACACACACACACACACACACACACACACACACACATTTGTTTTACTATCCTTGTGGGGACCAAACAATTGATTCTCATTCAAAATCCTATTTTCCCAAACCCCTAACCCTTAACCTAACCCTAACCTTAACCCCAAACCCTAAATCCTAACCCTAACCCTAAACCTAACCCCTAACCCTAATTGTAACCCTAACCTTAAACCTAACCCCCAAGCTTAAAATAGCCTTTTTCCTTATGAGGACCAGCAAAATGTCCCAGCTTCTCTTAATTTTCCTTGTTTTACGATCCTTGTGAGCACATCTGGTTCCCACAAGGATAGTAAAACCAAAACACACACATCAGAAATCAGTATCATGGACAGCCACATGATATTTAGCTTACATTGATTGGACTAAAATACTTTTGTCACAGTATTAGACTAAGTATAGGGGATTAGATGATGTTGAAATTGAAATGGTGCTGGACTAGTGGAGGCAGCTCCTGTTTTCTTTGCGACTTGCAGTAACTCTCCGGTGTTCTAAATCAATAGTTGTTTAGTAGTCCGAGAAATGTCGAAAACATTAACCTGATTGACCATGCTGTAGGTCATGTAACTGTTTGTTACATGCAATATGCTTTGTGGACTCCACCGGACAGATGTTGCTCTCTGGTTTTGTGATGAAACAAAGGTGTGGTTGAATTTATTCTGCCGCTGTGTCTTCTTATTGTCTCGGCCGTAGGCCTATATATCATGGTGGCAAGGCATATGAACTAAAAGGTTATAGAGCAAACAATGCAATTATCACAACACATAGGCTGTAATATGCCTTTTTTTTCCTGGCTTGGCTTCCCCAGTGATTTTACCCACGCACCACTACTGAACAAAACCCACCAGCTGATAGCGCTCTACTCTGATATCAGAAAGAGACTAGATAAATCACATTCTGAGTAGGGGGCATACAACGCAGCAAGGTTGTGGTCAATTCAGAATTTCAGAATTTAATTCAATTCAACCTATGAATTGACATTTTTAATTTTAATTGGCCACACCAAACAGGAAGCAGAAATTGAATTGAATTTGAATTAAAGGAAGTTGTCACGCCCTGGCTCTGGGGACTCTAGTATGTTGAGCCAGGGTGTGAATTTTCATTTGTTTTTGTTCTAGTTTTGTATTTCTATGTTGGCCAGTGTGGTTCTCAATCAGAGGCAACGTGTATCAGCTGTTGCTTGTTGTCTCTGATTGGGACCCATACTTAAGCAGCCAGTTTTCCCACAGTGTTTGTGGGATCTTGTTCCTGTATAGGTTTGTGTGTTGCACCTTTGGCCGTCACGTTATCGTTTGTTGTTTTTGTTCGTGTTATCATTATTTAATAAATATGTTCACCTTTCACGCTGCGCCTTGGTCCTCCTTCGACGATCATGACAGAAGTAGAATTCAATTCAAAACAATTTAAAGAAATTCAACTGAGACATGAAAGATACAGTATGAATCTCATTCCTTTGAAAAATATTTTGCCAAAAACATCTGCCACTTCTTACTGAATACAGATTCCATTTTAAATATCAGTTTGATTATAACTTGAAGATGTCAAACAGTATTTTGTTTGTATTTTTGTCATGAGATGTTAGGTTGTTCCATTCTGTTCCATCCTTCCATTCTGGAGTGTTTGATCTAATGCGTTCTGGGAAATGTATTTATATATTTAATAATATGTAAGTGAATTATGAATTATGAACCTACAAAATAATCTTAGAATGTTTCCAGACCACTGTAATGATTTAAAAAATTACATGTTTCAAGAATATTAAACATAGTATTGGCAACCATATATTATGTCAAAATAAACATTCATAATGATGTATGGAATAAATGATCTATTAGAATTTCAATTCTACTTCCTTTAATTCAAATTAAATTCAAATTCTGCTTCCTATTGGATATGGCCAATTCAAATTGAATTTAAATTCAAGAATTTAATTGGAATTAAAGACCAAGTCGCAACTTAATTCAGAATTGACACCAACCCTGCAATGCAGGTATCGAATTAGCTCTGGATGAAGACTGCACTGCCGGCACTTTCTACAGGAATCTATGGCTGCCTGTCCAGGGATAATTTGCCATGGTTAATTTAGTTGGTGCTCAGAGTGGATATTTCAACCGAGTACTCACAGCACCCTCAACAGGGAGACAAGCACCTTACAGCATCAGAACAAAGGGGTTCCTTATTCCTCTCATCCTTCCGCTCTCGTGCTCCTGTAGCTATCTTTCTTGTCTCTGCTCATACTCACACTGGAGACGAGGAACACTGTCTGTCTAATTCCTCAGTGAAACAACACCAACACACCACATGCATGCAGAGACTTGAATAGAGAATGTGTTGTGAAGGGTGAGCCCCGCATGTGTTTATTTTTTGTTGAGTGGCTCCAGAAGTCAGGGGGTCTGCAGACTGCAGATGTGGGAATTACAGTACCTACCGACTGAAGGCTGAGCTGACAGTGACACTTGGAACACATTTCTCTAGGTACAGGGAGACAAGCCTTTGCAGTTCCCACACTGTACCCTATGGCTGGCTGAATCTCATTAACTCTGGTAATCACGCTAGTTTGTGTTCTGGGTTAGTGTGTTTTTACTTCCACGTGTGTCCATTTATTCGTTGAATTCGTCATTTGAAAAACATGGAAGATATTAGAATTTTGCAAAACAATTGGAATAATCTTTTACAGTATTTTAAGCTTGGGGATTTCACTTAACACTGCATAATGTAATGTAATGTGTTTTGTTTCATTCACACTAACAGTAGTGCATGTGTGCTGTTTTCCAGAGCCGACCATTATAACCACGCCACCGTCCACCCTGGATGTGACTGTAGGAGAGAGCATTGTGCTGCCATGTCAGGTGACTCATGACCCATCTCTGGAGCTCAAGTTCACCTGGTTCTTCAACGAGCAGCTGATCCACTTTGGCAACCACGGCGGATACTTTGAAAAAGTGGGCGGTGTAAGTGCATAAGCCTCCGAATATTCCCTCCCGATTCCCTCCCGGGGCCATCAAGCCTTACATTTATAATCAAAGTGTCATGTCTGAGAAATGGTGCCGTATTACCACGCTTTTACACCATGCTAGTCAGGAGCACTGCAATGCATAATGAATAGGAAGAAACACACATATTTTCTACACTGTGTTGGAGATTGCTTATATTTTATTTACGCCACTGCTCTCTCATGAAAATATGTCATTAAAGAGACATTGATTTTTCAACCCCTTCAGAAATTACATTGAGAAAGGTCAAGGGGTGAGCTGGTGATACATTGGAACATCGATACTGTGGTTCCCTTCCTTTAGTATAAGTGAGGTCATATTAAGTAGGGTATCCGCAGTGCAGAGAATGTTTGGATCATGTGTATTTATGTGTGGTGAAAATGTGCTGCACAAAATTTATTTTAAAATTACATTTACATATTCCCCATCCCTCCCTAAAACCTACCAAGCTCAAAGCTCAGATCACACGCCCTGTTTTACATAGGTTTCCTTTTTCATTGACACTTTATGGTAACTACAAAACACTTAAAAGCCCCTTTTTCAGCTCCCCTGTCTGAAGAAGAGTGATGATGATCATTGTTCCAGACGTGATTAGTAGGGGCATGTACAGTCTCTGGTCAGGTTGTCATGTTTTTCATTATTTTAATCATAATTAAGTTTTACATGATAAATGACACTACTGGAGTTACATATATTTGTATGCTGTTTTTGCCACATCCAATTGAGCTTTTGTCAAATCCAATTTATGACTGGTCCTGATCCCACTCAGTACTGGGCTGATTAAATGATAGTGTGAAAGTGGGAACTGCAATTAGAAATGGAATAAAAATAACTTGAGAACTTTACCTTTAAGCTTTGCATGATCATTTAAATAATGAGGCCACTCTTCCACAGCTCAAATCAGCACATGTGTATGAATACATTTGTGTAATAATTATAATTAAAGGTAAGTGCTCTGCCTGTCTCACATGTACAGGTATGCCGATAACCCTTTTAAAACATGGAAACAGATCATAGTTAAAACCCTAGAATTATAATACAATAATAAGCATACAAAGACCCTGAATAGTTTTTTTTAAATATGTTATTTCTGCTCACATATTGTTGTCAAATCAGCATATTTAATTTATTATAATTACATGTTGGTAAAATGTTACTACAGTATATTAATCATTGTGCGTGTGTATGTGTTTGCGTGCGCGCGTGTGTGTGTCTGTGCGTGTGTGTGTGCATGTTCATGTGTTTGTGTTGTATGTTAGCAGCATTCAGCTGGGGACATCATGATTCGGAATATCCAGCTGAGACATGCAGGGAAGTACACCTGTGCGGTACAGACCAAGGTGGACAGCATCTCCATCGCAGCAGACCTGGTGGTCCGAGGTACAGTACTTCTCTCCGTCTATACAGGACAAGCAATATTTAATGAAAGATTCCTTTATTTTAACTACCAATGATTGTTATTTAATAATAATGTAATAAATGCTTATTTAGTATTATAAAGTATCAAGCAATGTTAACACTTTCACACATTCAATATGGGTTACCTTTGTAGTAGGAATTTGTTGATCTTGAAAACCTTGTAAACCCCACAGAACTGATCTTATGTTGGAAAGTCATTCTCATGTCCTTGAAAGGTCATTGAAAAATAATGGTAATAGAAAATGCAATTTGATAGGGAACAATCCCACCCAAATAGTTTTTGGTCACTTGATTGGTTCAGTTATCCATGGCAACAACAAAGCATTATTTAAGTTAGCTGTGCAGATTTGAAGGGGTCCCATCTGTGTCTTTAAGACTGAATGAGATGGACGCTAGGTAGTAGTCTGTGTTTAGGCATTGTACTCTGTGAGATCAGTTGAAAGATGTCTCAGATAGAGACATATCTCTCTTGTCTTTTAGATGAGAAAATAACGTCTAATCTAATTAGACAGAAAAGCTCCCGGAGGTTTCACACCAAACTGATTTCACCAGCTGTACTCCTAGTGCTGAAGGCAGACAGTGATAAGGACAACACTGCTCTGCTCTGTCTTTTTTATATCTCTCTCTCTCTCTCTCTCTCTCTCTCTCTCTCTCTCTCTCTCTCTCTCTCTCTCTCTCTCTCTCTCTCTCTCTCTCTCTCTCTCTCTCTCTCTCTCTCTCTCTCTCTCTCTCTCTCTCTCTCTCTCTCCTTGCTGTCTCTCCCTCTCTCTGTCTCCCTCCGTCTCTCCTCCTGCCTGGCTGTGTCCTTTATCTGCAGGTCCCCCAGGCCCACCCACCAGCATCCATGTAGAAGAAATCAGTGACACCACAGCCTCTCTCTCCTGGAGGCCCGGGCCTGATAATCACAGTCCAGTTACCACATACACCATCCAGGCCAGGACACCATTCTCCCTGGGCTGGCAGGCTGTCACCACAGGTAGGCTCTTCAACCAGCTATTGCCTCATCAAAGTGTTATATAGGGGTCTGATCTCCATTTTCTCTTCTCCGAGTGAGAATATAGGCCTATGAGTGATTTTACTTCAATGGCACTCAATTGTTCAGTGACAGGGTTCACTGTAGATTTACTTAACAGCAGGGGTTGTTGAAATATGGATCCATTTCCAGAGGTCTGACTTACAGTGAATGGTGCTGTTTGTGAGGTCCACCCTTAAGGTGTGTGTTTTGTCTTGTGTGCGTGTGAGTGCACCGTGTGTCCTTCTGAGTAATTAGACCCATGCACCTGTGGAGTGTGCTCAGTGGGCCTGTCAGCCTAGAGGACACTCTCCTGCTACCTGCTTCATTCTGAAGGTAGGGGGCTGTTTTGTTTTGTGCCAGTTCCTGAGGTGGTTGGGGGCCACCGTCTGACAGCTACAGTAATAGACCTGAGCCCCTGGGTGGAATATGAGTTCAGAGTCCTGGCAAGCAACGCCATTGGGACCGGGGAGCCCAGCAAAACATCCAAACAAGCAAGGACAAAGGAAACATGTATGTACTGTATTCATTGAATCCCTTCAATTCTGCATGTTTTCTGTTTTTCTTATGTGCATCTTCTTGCCATTAGATGGTCTGGTATGGTGGGAAAAAGCTATTTCAATGTCAAAGAATCTAATCCGAATGTGTTGATATCGTGTTATCTTTGATGGCTGGGGTCGACTGAGTTGAGCAGGATTACGATTACCCTCTGTTCCCCCAGCTCCGAAGGTCACACCAGCTAATGTAAGCGGAGGTGGAGGCAGTCGCTCAGAATTAGTGATCACTTGGGAGGTAAGCAAGCCGCTCACTCCAATACTCCCTCACCCATGGAGGGGAAGCCAGACGTCATTATTCTCTAAGGAGTCGGGCCGTTTTTTCATTAATAACAGCAGCCAGGCTTATTGTATGGCATTTAATTTTTAAGAACAGAGAGGCAATAACTGCTGCTGTCACCCTGGGGGAGAGAAAAATGCCTTTGAGGTTTTAATAAGATAATTAAACAGAACGGTTCTTCACAAAGTCACAAGCAACTTTTTCAAAGATTGTGCTTTCCTATCTTTTTCAGTCTTACAGTTTTTTTCAATCACGTACAAGCATTTTTTTAAACAATGTTGCCAATTTTCAAAACAAAGTTCACAAGATACAGATCTAGATACAGCAGTTGCCTTCTCAAAACATAAATACATTCATCAAAACTAAATGATACTGTCAAAATTGCAAATACATTCATCAAAAGAACATGCCTGCCTGCAAAAAGATTAATGCAACTATACTTACGTCTTGAAGTCAAGTAGACAAAAAAGAAAGTTAATTGGTCTTTTAAAAATCCCAGTAGATCAATACATTTTCTTTGCAGTCACTAAATGATTATCAAAATTGGAAGTACAAATATCCAAAGGTGAAGAATTATGGGCAATTACTCTCCTTTTATGTATATTTCATCAAATAATTTCATACTCATCAAATCAAATATTATTCCTGGTAACAAAAAATGATTAAAAGGTGCAGTGTGTGCAGGATGCATTCATCGGTGTCATCACAATCCAATTCATAGATATGATATGCAAATCAGGTACTAAAGCAAGAAAATGATCGGAAGTTCTGTAAATGTATTTGAGCATTTGATCATTGCTGTTCTGCTATAGATATGTTTCAACACAGATCCAAAAATTGCTTGTATGCAATTGAGAAAATATGTGATTAGTCCTGCTTGAAAATCATCCACTGCTGTGAAAGTTTTGCTGATTGACTATTGAATGTTAATGAGTTCAATTACATTTTAGTCATTTAGCAGACGCTCTTATCCAGAGCGACTTACAGTTAGTGAGTGCATACATTATTTTTTTACTTTTCATACTGGCCCCCCGTGGGAAGCGAACCCACAACCCTGGCGTTGCAAACAACATGCTCTACCAACTGAGCTACATCCCTGCCGGCCATTCCCTCCCCTACCCTGGACGACGCTGGGCCAATTGTGCGCCGCCCCATGGGTCTCCCGGTCGCGGCCGGCTACAACAGAGCCTGGATTCGAACCAGGATCTCTAGTGGCACAGCTAGCACTGCGATGCAGTGCCTTAGACCACTGCGCCAGTCTAACTTTGCCTTAACAAAGTTCTAATACAGCCTTGACTGAAGTTACTTCAGACTAGAAGTAGCTACACATTGAAGTGAAAATGTAAGCTGTCTGTCTACATACTATACAATAGCTACTCTCACTCAATGTCTTGCTTTTCCCTAGCAGTGGCGGTCATTTAAGATGAGGGGGATGATAATTTTTATTATTTCTATTACAGCATATTGGATGACTGTCATTCATATTCCATTCACCCAGCTCAATGTAACATCGATAGGTTTAGGCTACTACATAATACCCACATTTTCCGTATACCCATCATGAGGTTGCTAGCTACAACCTAGCCTATGAATTAAAGTTTACAACGTAGGTCGAGAGAAATTTGAATAATAAAATCTCTTGCCTGCATCTAACTGATCTAGAGTGTAATCATTAGTCCAACAGTTGCAAATGAGAGTTTCTATTGTACAAATTCAGGTATATTTATCCATGTTTAATTCCGTTTGCATCCGTTTAAGAAACGTTTTTCAACAGAATCAGTGGAATAAATACACCCCTGATCACACGCAAACACAGTTCACTTTCATAGCAGCCACATACAAATAGCATGAATGATCCCTTTGATCGTTGTATTCCTTCTCGTATCTACGCGCTCTCCTAATCTCACCTTTTCCCTTCGCTTGTGGACTTCAGTGCACAACACATCAGCTTTCTGTGACCAGGTGAAAAAACCTTTCCAAGCCAAACCTTCATATCATAACCACTAACCGCTACACACGGCCTACATCATTGTTACCATATTAACATCATAGTCACATACAGTGCATACGGAAAGTATTCAGACCCCTTCACTTTTTCCACAGTTTCAGCCTTATTCTAAAAAATGCGAAATGTGCATCCTGTTTCCATTGATCATCCTTGAGACGTTTCTACAATTTGATTGAAGTCCACCTGTGGTAAATTAAATTGATTGGACATGATTTGGAAAGGCACACACCTGTCTATATAAGGTCCCACAGTTTACAGTGCATGTCAGAACAAAAACCAAGCCATGAGGTCTAAGGAATTGTCCGTAGAGCTCTGAGACAGGATTGTGTCGAGGCACAGATCTGGGGAAGGGTACCAAAAAATGTCTGCAGCATTGAAGGTCCCCAAGAACAGAGTGGCCTCCATCATTCTTAAATGGAAGAAGTTTGGAACCACAGAGACTCTTCCTAGAGCTGGCCGCCTGGCCAAGCTGAGCAACCAGGTGAGAAGGGCTTTGGTCAGGGAGGTGACCAAGAACCCAATGGTCACTTTGACAGAGCTCCAGAGTTCCTCTGTGGAGATGGAAGAACCTTCCAGAAGGACAACCATCTCTGCAGCACTCCACCAATCAGGCCTTTATGGTAGAGTGGCCAGATGGAAGCCACTCTTCAGTAAAAGCCACATGACAGCCTGCTTGGAGTTTGCCAAAAGGCACCTAAAGGACTCTCAGATCATGAGAAACAAGATTCTCTGGTCCGATGAAACCAAGATTGAACTCTTTGGCCTGAATGCCAAGCGTCATGTCTGGAGGAAACCTGGCACCATCCCTACGGTGAAGCATGGTTGTGGCAGCATCATGCTGTGGGGATGTTTTTCAGCGGCAGGGACTGGGAGACTAGTCAGGATCGAGGGAAAGATGAACGGAGCAAAGTACAGAGAGATCCTTGATGAAAACCTGCTCCAGAGCGCTCAGGACCTCAGACTGGGGTGAAGGTTCACCTTCCAAAAGGACAACGATCCTAAGCACACAGCCAAGACAACGCAGGAGTAGCTTCGGGACAAGTCTCTGAATGTCCTTGAGTGGCCCAGCCAGAGCCCGGACTTGAATCCGATCGAACATCTCTGGAGAGACCTGAAAATAGCTGTGCAGCGACGCTCCCCATCCAACCTGACAGAGCTTGAGAGGATATGCAGAGAATAATGGGAGAAACTCCCCAAATACAGGTATAAATAATAAATAATATGCCATTTAGCAGACGCTTTTATCCAAAGCGACTTACGTGTGCATACATTTTTTACGTATGGGTGGTCCCGGGGATCGAACCCACTACCCTGGCGTTACAAGCGCTATGCTCTACCAATTGAGCTACAGAGGTGCCAAGCTTGTAGCGTCATACCCAAGACGACTCGAGGCTGTAATCGCTGCCAAAGGTGCTTCATCATAGTAAAGGGTCTGAATACTTATGTAAATGTGATATTTAAGTGTTTTTGCTTTGTCATTATGGGGTATTGTGTGTAGATTGATGAAGGAAAAAATGTCATTAATTTTAGAAAAAGGCTGTAACGTATCAAAATGTGGAAGAAGTGAAGGGGTCTGAATACTTTCCGAATGTACTGTAGCTACTAGAACTAACGTGTTTAAACCCACTACAATCGTGCAGTACAGTGTACATTCAGCAGCAAGCAGTTTAGCAGTTACACTGGTGGGCCCCGGTGGCAATAAATTAATACAACCAAAAGCTTACCTTGACTTGGAAGAGTTCCAGTGTTGGATAGCCGTAGCCAGCTAGTTAACATAGCATCCCTCTCTGTTTAAGCCAGGTGTTTGAGTAGGATAAACTAGGTAGCTGCATTCTCTAGCTAAGTAAGTCGAAGTAAGTGAAAAAATAATTCCACAGAATATAGCTACTGTATCGCTCTCTCTCTCTTGCTTCTCCTTCATTTTTGAAGAAATTAATTTGTTAAAAACTGTTTAACTTCTGTCTTTCTCTCTCTTTGAGTCAACGACTCACCACATTTTATGCATTGTTAGCTAGTTGTAGCTTATGCTTTCAGTACTAGATTAATTCTCTGATCCTTTGATTGGGTGGACAACATGTCAGTTCATGCTGCAAGAGCTTTGATAGGTTGGAGGACATCCTCCGGAAGTTGTCATAATTACTTTGTAAGTCTATGGAAGGGGGTGAGAACCACAAACCTCCTAGGTTTTGTATTGAAGTCAATGTACCCAGAGAAGGACGGAAACTAGCTGTCCTCCGGCTACACAATGGTGGTACCCTACAGAGTGCTGTTGAGGCTACTGTAGACCTTCATTGCAAAGTGTGTTTTAATCAATTATTTGGTGACACATTAATATATTTAGTATAGTTTTATTTAAAAAGGATACCTTTTTAATGTTTCGCTATTTTTATTTTTATGAAATTCACTGAGGAGGATGGCCCTCCCCTTGCTCCTTTGAGGAGCCTCCACTGTTCCCAAATATTATAAAATAGAATGCCCTTTATATAACCATACATCTTTGGGGAGTGTTGATTTGCACAATAAAAGTCAGTCTCCATAAATATTTGAAATATGATGTGCTTTCAGTCTTAACAATAGCTAGATGAAGGTATCATGCTGAGGGCGCTTTATTATTGATGGATGTGGGTGTTCACTACTTGTGCACCAGTTTCAATGTGTGTGTGTGTGTGTGTGTGTGTGTGTGTGTGTGTGTGTGTGTGTGTGTGTGTGTGTGTGTGTGTGTGTGTGTGTGTGTGTGTGTGTGTGTGTGTGTGTGTGTGTGCATGCGTGTGTGTGTTTTCTTGCAGCCTGTTCCTGAGGAGCTGCAGAACGGGGGAGGGTTTGGCTATGTGGTGGCCTTCAGACCGTACGGAGCCACAGGCTGGATGCAGGCCGCAGTGCCCTCACCAGAAGCCTCCAAATATGTCTTCAAGAACGAGAGCATCCAGCCCTTCTCCCCCTTCCAAGTGAAGGTTGGAGTGTACAACAATGAAGGGGAAGGCCCTTTCGGACCCGTCATCACCATCTACTCTGCAGAGGAAGGTTGGTAAAGAATGATGTCATGTCAGAGGTCCTCTGTAGCTCAGCTCTGTAGCTCAGCTGGTAGAGCATGGCGCTTGTAACGCCAAGGTAGTGGGTTCGATCCCCGGGACCACCCATACACAAAAAAAAAAAAAAAAAAAAAAAATGTATGCACGCACGACTGTAAGTCGCTTTGGATAAAAGCGTCTGCTAAATGGCATATTATTATTATTATTATAGAGGAGCGGCAGTGCTTCTCAGGCCTCAGTTCACACATAGCCTTTAAAAGCCAATGGAGAGGATCTCTGGATAATTTATTCCCGGTCATTACGGCGATCTTGCTGCCAATGCTCTCCTATCTGCAGATGGTTGGTTCACACTACTGCTGGTTCTGGTTCTCTCTCTGTACCTCTGATGAAAGAGATGGACCCACTTTGAGGGTCATCAAAGCCTGCCATTACTTTTAATCTCATTCAAAGTATTTTTACATTCACCCAGAGCCTGGCAGAGCGCCCACCAGGATCCGAGCCAAGAGTCTGTCTGCGTCTGAGATTGAGGTTTCATGGAAAGCCCTGCCTTGGAACACCAGCAAGAGAAGAGTTCTAGGCTATGAGGTCAGTCAAGTTTTTTCCTGTTTCTCTTTACCTATTTGTGTGTCAAAGTGTTTACTTGAATGAGTAAATGCGTGTGTGTGTGTGTGTCTGTGTGTGTGCAGTCGCGAGCATATACATGTGTGTGTGCATGTGTGTAACAACTAATGCTGTACAATCTTGTTCTGTTCTATTATTGATGAGTGTTGCTAGCTCATGCACATTGGGCAACTCAGATGTAATAGCTTGTTATGTGTAATGGTCCAGCCAGGTCCCCTGTCTGTTGAGTTGTGTTTCTCTTGTTGCTGTTCTAATTGCTGTTACTAACTACACTTATTAGTCTAACAGTCTAGTGATGCAATGCACCAGGGGACAGAATGTTTAGCCTATAATCCACACAGTACTGTAGGCTAAAAGGTCTTCTTAGTCAGCTCACTATTGACATAAAGTATTGGAAAAAATGCCTATTTTCATACATGGGATGCATAAAGTACTGGAATTATGAATTGTTGACCATTTAAAGTTAACAGGGAAGTGGGGCCTGAGCAAACTGTTCCTGTGAGGGAAGACAAATTATATTTGTGCTGTCAACCATGCCAGCTATTACAGCCTGGACACTCGGGTGACAAAGAAAATCTGTTATCAGTCAACTTGACAGCTGGGACATTTTGTACATTGTGATTTCTCTTTGACCACGCCATTTAAACACTCCCTCACTTCGAGAGCTAAGTAACCAGAACCAAGGCACCTTACCCATGGAAAGACGAGAATATATGAGGTGACACACCATGCAATGAAATGCTGTTTTTATACCAATTCACTGCAGTTCCAGTTTACAGTTCATGGACAGTGTCTACCAAAAACAGGTTTTTACAATGTTCTCACAAATTAGTGTCTGCGTTAATGTCCCTGGTTATCCACTTTCTATCTGGTCTCAGTTGAGGTACTGGGAGAAGAGAGAGAAGGAGGAGGCAGCCAGTGTGCAGAGGACGGTAGGCAACCAGACGTCAGCCATTATCCGAGGGGTGAGAGGAAGCAACACGTACTACGTCACAGTGAGAGCGTACAACACAGCCGGGGCTGGGCCTCCTAGTACAACTGTCAATGTCACCACCAAGAAACCACGTAAGCATCTACCCTGCTTTTGGTTTGAGAGGTTGTTTCCATTGACTTATTGGAGATCATGTGATCTTCATCCTCATGTATTTGTGTCCCTCAGCGCCCAGCCAGCCCCCGGTGAAAGTGATGTGGAACACATTGAATTCCAAGATAATCCTGAACTGGGAGCAGGTCAAAGCCCTGGAGAACGAGTCAGAGGTCACCGGCTACAAAGTAAGGAAGCACTGACTGCATGGATTTCGTTAGAAATAGTGGCCGTTGTCATGGTTTCTCCTGGGTGACCTTCTACCTCTGTGGTCCATTTCTAGGTGCTCTACAAGGGTAACCGACACAGCCGTCCAAGTGTCATGGAAACCAACACAACGTCGGTGGAGCTCTCCCTGCCTATGGATGAGGAGTACTTCATCCAGATCAAACCATTTGGGGAGGGAGGAGAGGGGAGCAGTAGCAGACAGATTACCATCCCCAGAATACCAGGTCAGTCTCTAGTGGACTGCTCCCTCACACTTCAATGATCTCAATGGTGTTGCTATAGCTATTGCCAATACTGCTTTATTGTTTTGACTAGGGACTGGAGTTTTTCTGGCCCTAGTCATGTCTTCAAAAGGTACAGATAGAGTAAGGATTATCTGGGACGCATATAAAAATGAATAATGCCAGGATTTAATCCCAGCCTAAATTACTTTTTGTATGCAGAAATGCATGTAAATATGCCCAAGGTTTGATCATCAAAGCATGTAGTAGCACAAAAAGCCTTCAACAATGAATTGCCAACCAGGCTACTTGTCATTTTCTGTATAAACAGACAGACTATCAAAGCCCATTCATTTCATGTTTTTCAGGTCCCAATGCAATTGGCTCGGCGACCAAGGTCTCTACTTTATCAGCCCTCAGTACAATAGCACTGTCTTTCACAGCGCGGACATCGTTATGACAAACCGCTACCAGCGAACATTGCATCTGATGTGGAGGCAACTTGACAACGGAACAGAAACACCAACCACCCAGTCTGGTGTAACTAGATCCATTCATTTAGATTTTAGAGGCAGGAGGATGAGCGACATTGGAAAACAAAGTCACTGAGATGAGAGGGAGAGAAAGGGCCCCCCTTCAGCACCCCGTCCGCCGGTGAGAACAGGAAATCGACTGATGTCTTGACTCTGTTGTTACCAAAGCAGCTTTCATAAAAAAAGAAAAATGTCTTATATGCATCTTTTGTATGACATGTCTAGCTTTTATAGATTTATTTTGAAACCAATTCATAATTGGTCTGGGCTTTTTATAAAAGGTTGAGGTGAGTTCAGTGCATGGTGCATACCTACATACAGATCTGACTGTTTTAGAATTTTAAATGTTTTCAGTTTGTTGGAAAGAGCACTTTTGTCATCTGAAGTGAATACCAACTTTTAGTTAAAAAAAACAACCTGTAACTGTGGTTTCATGTCAAACAAAGACCATAGTTCAGTCTTCTTAGAAATGTATGAATTGTTACCACCATCTAGACTGATATGATGAGTAACTCTTTTTTTTATTACTCCATAAAACATTGCACTGAAGCCTGATGAAAAATTTGACTTGAAAGAAATGTGACAAACTATGTTAAAGGATGAGAGTGACTTTATTGTCCCTCGCTGGTTTGGAGTCCCATCTTCCACAGGTTGCCCTGCCTTGACCATTTAATTGCGCTGGCTGTCTGTCTCATCCGCTCATCATCCTCCTCATCTTCTCAGTTAGCCGTGTGTCTTCTCTACATTTTACATTTCAGTCATTTAGCAGACGCTCTTATCCAGAGCGACTTACAGTTAGTGAGTGCATACATTTTTCATACTCTAAAGCTATTCTATTCTTTGCCTTGTGTGTGCCTCATCATTCGTTCGAAATCCTCAGGTCCTTAAAGAGCCTTAACTTATCTATCAACAACTATTATAAACATAGATGTCTGTTGTTATACAGCTGCTGTATGATGTGTAGCTACACACTGTATTAATAGACAGATTATTACCATTCCATGTATAATCCTATGGTCAGGAGTTTTTTCCTGGTCAGGTTATGTGGTCAAGACATACTCCTTGTCCTAGTCATATATAATAGTTAGGGCCAGGGGGTTTTCTGACCATGTGACCTGACCAGGAAAAACTCTGTCATTCTTTATGAAGGAGAAGTGTGTTTCAACAGCGTAGTGCTGTTCAGCATGGTTTAAGGGTAACATGGGAAACTTGGGACATTTTAGTAGGTCCACTGACTGCATCCCTACTAAAAGATAAATGCTGCTGATGATTTTTCCTTTTCCTTCTGATGCCATGTGATACTGGTACAGTACAGTACAGTACAATACAGTACCATACATATGTAGCTTGTAATCCAGTGAAAAAGTAAAAAGTGCAGGTAGTTTGTAGTACTTTCAAGGGGAAGTTTGACTCCAAATCATGCATCGAGAAATGTGTAATATACTCTTTTGTACACTTCAGATCATTTATATAAAAGAAGAACCTTTCTAAAGAGCTGATTAACCTGGTTTTTATGAAATAACACAAATGTTTCATACAGTAGCTAAATGTCGCTCAGCATGACTGTATTTGCCCTTCTTTTCTGTCCATTTGCTAACTGACTGAATGGCTTGAGACCATGCAAAGAGATAGCAGGTTTGTGTATCTGTACCCATACAAGTCAAACCACTTTTACGTCTGTGCTTCTGTCTCAAACAGCTGTTCTCCTGTAGGCCTACACACTTTGGGATTTACCGCTACTACCATCCATTTACTCCATGTGAAGTTCTGTTATTTGCTGTTGTTGGATGTTTATACTGTGTTAATGAATAAAGTTGATTGATTTATATAAGTGAGTGAAATTCAATGGACTTATTTCTTAATGCTTATTACTTGTAATCTGAATTAATTATAATGTAATTCACATTAAATCCAGTAGGTAGTGCTGCAAGCTTAATTTCATGTTCAGGTAGCAAGTGTAGTTAGGACCTGATTCAGACTTGTATGCCTTTCTTACACATGCCTTTCCTTCTCAGTAGCAGAGGTGGAAAAAGTACTCAATTGTCATACTTGAGTAAAAGTAAAGATACCTTAATAGAAAATGACTCAAGTAAAAGTGAAAGTCACCCAGTAAAATACTAATTAAGTAAAAGTCTTAAAGTATTTGGTTTGAAATATACTTAAGTATTTCAAAATTTCAAATTCCTTATATTAAGCAAACCAGATGGCACAATTTATTTTTATTTTTTATTGACGGATCGCAAGGGGCACACCAACACTCAGACATCATTTACAAATGAAGCATTTGTGTTTAGTGAGTCCACAAGATAAGATGCAGTAGGGATGACCAGGGATGTTCTCTTGATAAGTGTGTGAATCTGACCATTTTCCTGTAAAAATGTAACGAGTACTTTTGGGTGTCAGGGAAAATGTATGGAGTAAAAAGTACATAATTTTCTTCAGGAATGTAGTGAAGAAAAAGTAAAAGTAGGCAAAAATATATATAGTAAAGTAAAGTACAGATACCCCAAAAAACTACTCAAGTAGTACTTTAAAGTATTTTTACTTAAGTACTTTACACCACTGCTCAGTAGTTGGTATTCAGACTTACCTTATGCAGGTGCATAACAGGCTTTACAGGCGTGGTTCTCTTGCGCACACTGTTTTCATTTAATACGATTTTCAGTACATTTATCTAAAGCCATCCCTTTACATTTTCCATGTGATACTGGTACTATGCAGTACAATAATTATACTTTTCTCAACAGACTCACTAGAATATATGGAGAGAACAGTTCAGAATATTTGGGATCAATGAAGGAAAGCCATATAAATATGAAATGAAAGAAAGCTATGCATATTCGTCTCCTTTTCAGCACCAATTGGTAGATTTATTATTGTTTATTATTTAGGGTTAGGAAAGTATTTATGAATAAACTGGTTTGGAGAGCCTTTATGAACAAAATATATTGGTGAATCAAAAATACAATGGTTTGATTCATCCTTAAAGTTGCCATATTCAATTGTTCAATCCATGAAATATTGGAAGATAAGAAAAGTATACAATAGGGGTGGAACAGTAGTCCTACTAATCTACCCTTTGTGTAATAATACCCTCAGAGTATTGTTACCCAACTCGGGCAAAGGGCTGTTACGGTGACCATATTACCGCCACACCAGCGGTCACGAGTCATGACCACAGTCAAATTCCACGTGACCATTTAGTCATGGTAACTAAGCTTCTCCAAGCTCTGATGCTGCTGATGGTCATTAGTAGCCTACCAAACTTGCTGACTGTCTGGAACTCAGCATTCTATTGTCCCTCTAATCACTCTGACATCAATGCAAATGTGATCAAAAATCTAATCAAACACTTCATGAGAGCCCATGAGCTCATGTTTCGCAACATTTCTATAGGCTATGCAACTGCATGAGAAAACAGAGTATTGATGGCCTCTATTAAAAGAGGAGGATCCCATCAGCTTTCTATAGGCTAGGTCTACTATATTTATTTCTCAACTTTCCTAATATTATGCACATTGCTTCTCTTTACAACAGGTGTATAGCCTACCTGGCTGGCATGAAAATGAACCACGGGAAAAGTGTCCTCCATTTGCTATTTAAGTGCATAGATGACATGTCTTTGTTCCCCCTGCCCCTGTTTCAAGACAGGTGCATGATAATGGTCCATTCTAAATCAAAACAAATTTCACACATATTGTTTAGTATATGTAAAGACAAGATTAAATCAAGAATAGTCTGATGGGTGACAATATTAGCCTATCACTTGTGAATGATATTTAATCACTTGTGAATGATGCCCAGCTTGTTGCACACAAGCTGGGCAAGAAACAACACATGCCTTTTTTTTTTTTACTTTTCAAATCATAGTCACACAACAATGTCACACCCTGATCTGTTTCACCTGTCTTTGTGCTTGTCTCCACCCCCCTCCAGGTGTCGCCCATCTTCCCTATTATCCCCAGGGTATTTATACCTGTGTTCTCTGTTTGTCTGTTGCCAGTTCATCTTGTCTCGTCAAGCCTACCAGCGGTTTTCCCGTACTCCTGTTTTTCCTCTAGTTCCTGTTTTCTAGTTTTCCCGGTTTTGACCATTCTGCCTGCCCTGACCCTGAGCCTGCCTGCCGTTCTGTACCTTTTAGATTCTGTTCTGGATTACTGACCTCTGCCTGCCCTTGATCTTTCGTTTGCCTATCTCCCTGTTTTTGTAATAAACTTTTGTTACTTCGAAACTGTCTGCATCTGGATCTTCTCCTGAGCCGTGATAACCTTATAGGCCTATATGTTTTGATAAGGTTTGTATCACTAAAGTAGCAAAATAACTGGCATACATCAAGTGTCATGTTTGGGGAAGATAATTTTCACCATAAAAATGCACCTTTATAATAAAGCATTACATGCATAATCGCATTAGCGGTCACTTTTGAGAATGACGTTTTCCGCTAATTGATTGCATTTTGGAACATTTGCGCATTGCTGCGCTTATAATGTGAAGGAATAGCCTAATAGTTTTTCAACATTTTAAGCTAAACGTTCTGATCTGTTGCATCAGCCTCACTGATTTTAAACATTTTTTTGATGCGTGTGGTTGTGTTAATTTGGGATCTATCACATCCCACAACTATCCCAGACTATGTTTGGAATATTTATTTCTCGCACAGAAGGACAAGTTGACCAATATAATAGGTCAACTTTTGTACTATGGGAATAGTAGATTGACATAGGCTAGTGCTTTTGCTGTTCATTAGGCATACTCATCTTGTTGGCTGACGAAAAGTAAATGTGGACAGTTCTTCCAACATCTTCAATATGCGCCTCGGAATTCGATAAGGACACGCGCCCTGATATGTCTGTCTTTACTTGTAGCCTGTGAGAAGGACACCCAAGATTGCCTATGAGAAGGACCCGATCAAGTGACGGGCATTGGCTAATAAGAATTAAGATATCTGAGAGAGCCATGTGAATGAGAGGTGCTTCGGAGCACGCAGCCGGGAGAAGGGAATTCTAATTATTATATTCAGCCCAAGGGCACAATGGCCACTGGCCGCAAAAGGCATGGATTTATTTTTGGGCCACACAAAGGGGATGCTGCCGGGAAATTCGAGGCATTATCAAGTGCTTATCAAATTGTGAATGAGAAACTGTGTGTGCAGCCTGCACAAAATAAATCACTGCTAGGCAAATCCCTGTCTTATCTTAGCTCACTGGTCACCATAGCAACACCCACCTGTAGTCTGCGCTCCAGCAGGTATATCTCACTGGTCATCCCCAAAGCCAACACCTCTTTTGGCCGCCATTCCTTCCAGTTCCCTGCTGCCAATGACTGGACCGAACTGCAAAAACCTCTGAAGCTGGAGACTCTTATCTCCCTCACTAACTTTAAGCATCAGTTGTCAGAGCAGCTTACCGATCACTGCACCTGTACACAGCCCATCTGAAATTAACCCACCCAACTACCTCATCCCCTTATTGTTATTTATTTTGATAATTTGCACCCCAGTATCTCTATTTGCACATCATCTTTTGCACATCTATCATTCCAGTGTTAATACGAAATTGTAACTATTTTGCACTATGGCCTATTTATTGCCTTACCTCCATAACTTACTACATTCGCACACACTGTATATATATGTTCTGTTTGTATTTTTGACTTTATGTTTTGTTTACCCCATATGTAACTCTGTTGTTGTTGTTTTTTATCGCACTGCTTTGCTTTATCTTGGCCAGGTCGCAGTTGTAAATGAGAACTTGTTCTCAACTGGCTTTCCTGGTTAAATAAAGGTGAAATAAATAAAGAAAAGAAAAAGAAAAAGCAGAGCTCATGCCATCATGCAACTTTTTTCAAACCATCATTAGAGTCGCATCATGCAGCCTTAGAATGTATTAAAAATCTAAACATATAGCCCAACATTTATCACTAATAAAGTTGCATAAATAACTCTAAATCAAGCATACAGTATAGGAGGACATGTTTCTTTGTTAATGGCTCAACACAGAATAGCCGCATGTGTGCATTCCCTCAAATCGTTTGGAGAAAATATCCTTTCCATTTTATTCAACTATGTTGAATTGAATTATTCATACTATAAAATAATATAAAATAATGCCAGGGAATTCTAAGCAAATCGTGTCTGCTAAATGAACTAGTGTAGCCCACAACAATATGGCATAGCCAGATCAGGGCCTAACATTACATTTACATTTTAGTCATTTAGCAGACGCTCTTATCCAGAGCGACTTACAGTTAGTGAATACATATATATATATATTTTTTATACTGGCCCCCCGTGGGAATCGAACCCACAACCCTGGCGTTGCAAACACCATGCTCTATCAACTGAGCTACATCCCTGCCGGCCATTCCCTCCCCTACCCTGGACGACGCTGGGCCAATTGTGCGCCGCTCATGAGTCTCCCGGTCACGGCCGGCTGCGACAGAGCCTGGATTCGAACCAGGATCTCTAGTGGCACAGTTTGCACTGTGATGCAGTGCCTTAGACCACTGCGCCACTCAGGAGACAGAATGGCGCAGTAGTATACTCAGAGTATACTATTCTGTTCTTCTGAAATAGACTAAATTTTCTTCATATCTTTTTTATTTAGAGCTGTCTAAAATAAATGATGGATTTATTGTGATGGTGTAGGCTATATTAAATTGATTTATTAGACTTTTTAAAATGTAGATGTTCCAACGGTCTGCATCAGTGGCTTGTAGGCTATGCATGTTAGCCAGAAGATGCTAAATGTCTTTATGTTAATTAACGGTCAATTACAGTGAGACCTGCAGTTATTTGCTTGACAATCACCAGCTGACAAAATGTAATGTCAGCCCTACTCGGGCGTCAAGATGGCAGCAGGCGGGACAGGTGTGCTAGGCACTCTGTACGCATTTTCAATTGTAACAACTTTGTTTCAATCACCAATGATTATTTCTACACAACAGTTTAAAGTAGAGGGTAATGAAGAAAATGTGGCTAGTTTTTACCCACTTGACCAGATAAGTTACAAACATTTTGGCTATGGACGTCAAGTTGTTTATAACACATTCCTCTTGCATACCTGGCAGGCTCTCTCCAAATCAAGGAGAGCTAACAAGATCAAAAAGAGTGACTTTCTTATCATAGCTATCTGCCTCTTACTGTCAGGATATACACTACATGACCAAAGGTATGTGGACACCTGCTCATCGAACATCTCATTCCAAAATAATGGGCATTAATATGGAGTTGGTCCCCTCTTTGCTGCTATAACAGCCTCCACTGTTCTGGGAAGGCTTTCCACTAGATGTTGGAACATTGCTGCGGGAACTTGCTTCCATTCAGCAACAAGAGCATTAGTGAGGTCGGGCACTGATGTTGGGCGATTAGGCCTGGCTCACAGTCGGCGTTCCAATTCATCCCAAAGGTGTTCAATGGGGTTGAGGTCAGGGCTCTGTGCAGGCCAGTCAAGTTCTGCCACAACGATCTCGACAAACCATTTCTGTATGGACCTCGCTTTCTGCACGGGGGCAATGTCATGCTGAAACAGGTAAGGGCCTTCCCCAAACTGTTGCCACAAAGTTGGAATCACAGAGTCATCTAGAATGCCATTGTATGCTGTAGCGTTAAGATTTTACTTCACTGGAACTAAGGGGCCTAGCCCGAACCATGAAAAACAGCCCCAGACCAGTATTCCTCCTCCACCAAACTTTACAGTTGGCACTATGCATTGGGGCAGGTAGCGTTCTCCTGGCATCTGCCAAACCCATATTCGTCCGTCAGACTGCCAGATGGTGAAGCGTGATTCATCACTCCAGAGAACGCATTTCCACTTCTCGAGAGTCCAACGGCTGCGAGCTTTACACCACTCCAGCCGACGCTTGGCATTGCGCATGGTGATCTTAGGATGCTCGGTCATGGAAACCCATTTCATGAAGCTCCCGATGAACAGTTATTGTGCTGACGTTGCTTCCAGAGGCAGTTTGGATCTCAGTAGTGAGTGTTGCAACCAAGGACAGATGATTTCATGCAATACACGCTTCAGCACTCGGCGGTCCCGTTCTGTGAGCTTGTGTGACCTACCACTTCACGGTTGAGCCATTGTTGCTCCTAGACGTTTCCACTTCACAATAATAGCACTTACAGTTGACCGGGGCAGCTCTAGCAGGGCAGAAATTTGACATACTGACTTGTAGGAAAGGTGGCATCCCATGACGATGCCTGTTGAAAGTCACTGAGCTCTTCAGTAAGGTCATTCTACTGCCAATGTTTTGTCTATGCAGATTGCGTGGCTGTGTACTCGATTTTATACACCTGTCAGCAACGGGTGTTGCTGAAATAGCCGAATCCACTCATTTGAAAGGGTGTCCACATGCTTTTGTATGTATAGTGTATATACACCCATGGCCTTGTCCCTTTGACAGTGCTAATCCAACAAACTCGGGTGACCAGGGGTAGGGAGTGGCAGTCCACATTTTTTGTCAGCCGGTAATTGTCATGCAAATGTCTGCCGGACTCACGGTAATTGACCATTAATTAACATAAATATGTTTAGCATCTCCAGGCTTCAACGCATACAAGCTGCTGATGCACGCCTTTGGAACATCTACATTTTATATAAATAAATCCATTTAATATAGCCTACACCATCACAATAAAATCCATTATTTATTTAGCTGTGATAGGCCTATAAACCTGAGAATGTCTTAAAAATAACTAGCAAGAACTTAGTCTAGCGCGAGATAACAGTGGTTGCGGTCTCTCCCTCCATGCCTGCTCTGGTGCTCTGAGCCTCCTACAGTGGCTTGCGAAAGTATTCAACCCCCTTGGCATTTATCCTATTTTGTTGCCTTACAACCTGGAATTTAAATTGATTTTTGGGGGGGTTGTATCATTTGATTTACACAACATGCCTACCACTTTGAAGATGCAAAATATTTTTTATGGTGAAAGAAACAAGAAATAAGACAGAAAAACTGAAAACTTTAGCGTGCATAACTATTCACCCCCCCAAAGTTAATACTTTGTAGAGCCACCTTTTGCAGCTTGGCACATCTAGCCACTGGGATTTTTGCCCATTATTCAAGGCAAAACTGCTCCAGCTCCTTCAAGTTGGATGGGTTCCGCTGGTGTACAGCAATATTTAAGTCACACCACAGATTCTCAATTGGATTGAGGTCTGGGCTTTGACTAGGCCATTCCAAGACATTTAAATGTTTCCCCTTAAACCACACAAGTGTTGCTTTAGCAGCATGCTTAGGGTCATTGTCCTGCTGGAAGGTGAACCTCTGTCCAAGTCTCAAATCTCTGGAAGACTGAAACAGGTTTCCCTCAAGAATTTCCCTGTATTTAGCGCCATCCATCATTCCTTCAATTCTGACCAGTTTCCCAGTCCCTGCCGATGAAAAACATCGATGGTGTTCTCGGGGTGATGAGAGGTGTTGGATTTGCGCCAGACATATCGTTTTCCTTGATGGCCAAAAAGCTCAATTTTAGTCTCATCTGACCAGAGTACCTTCTTCCATATGTTTGGGGAGTCTCCCACATGGCTTTTGGCGAACACCAAACGTGTTTGCTTTTTATTTTTCTTTAAGCAATGGCTTTTTTCTGGCCACTCTTCCGTAAAGCCCAGCTCTGTGGAGTGTACGGCTTAAAGTGGTCCTATGGACAGATACTCCAATCTCCGCTGTGGAGCTTTGCAGCTCATTCAGGGTTATCTTTGGTGTCTTTGTTGCCTCTCTGATTAATGCCCTCCTTGCCTTGTCTGTGAGTTTTGGTGGGTGGCCCTCTCTTGGCAGTTTTGTTGTGGTGCCATATTCTTTCAATGTTTTAATAATGGATTTAATGGTAGGATGTTCAAAGTTTCGGATATTTTTTTATAACCCAACCCTGATCTGTACTTCTCCACAACTTTGTCCCTGACCTGTTTGGAGAGCTCCTTGGTGCCCCTTGCTTGGTGGTGCACCTTGCTTAGTGGTGTTGCAGACTCTGGGCCTTGCAGAACAGGTGCATATGTACTGAGATCATGTGACAGATCATGTGACACTTAGATTGCACACAGGTGGACTTTATTTAACCAATTATGTGACTACTGAAGGTAATTGGTTGCACCAGATCTTATTTAGGGGCTTCATAGCAAAGGGGGTTAATACATATGCACGCACCACTTTTCCGTTATTTATTGTTTTGAATTATTTGAAAGAAGTTATTTTTTTCATTTCACTTCACCAATTTGGACTATTTTGTGTATGTCCATTACATGAAATCCAAATAAAAATCCATTTAAATTACAGTTTTTGTAATTTAACAAAATAGGAAAAATGCCACTTGGCACGGCCTCCGCTCCCTTATAGCCAACAGGTGCTAGCTCTGTGCTCCTCTCTTTCTCTCCCCCTTTATCAATGGCTCCAGTTGAATAAAGTAGCAAAACAATTGGCTTTTCTGCTGATTCCCTCACTCGGACAGGTAGTCCTTTAGGTCCTTTTGTAACGGGTTTTACTAATTAATTTATGCATATTGGGTACGGGGCTTTCCCGTGTCCATTTTGTAATAGGAGCTCTAACTCCCATCACCATTTGTCCTCATCATTCCGATTTTTCAAATTCAATCATGAAGTGTTTAGAGAGTGATTAGAGGGACAATAGAGCGCTGAGTATTAGCAAGTTTGGTAGGCTACCCATCAGCGCCATTCATTTGCACAGTTTTGGAAGGGATTACCGTGACCAACGGTCACAGGGAATTTGACTGCGGTCATGACTTGTGACTGCCGGTATGGTGGTAATATGGTCACAGCGACAGCCCTAACCAGGGGGCTCGACTCACCTGCTGCATGGCACCTGTGAACCATACCTCTATGACACCAGTGGAAGACCCAGGCCTATGGCAGATTGGCCGTCTGGCAACTCTGGCAAATGCCAGAAGGGCCGGACCATCTTTTATTAAGATGGACTGGTCGAAATTGACAAAAAAATCTACAGTGCATTAGGAAAGTATTCAGACCCCTTGACTTTTTCCACTTTTTGTTACGTTACAGTCTTATTATAAAATTGATTAAATCGTTTTTTTCCCCTCATCAATCTACACACAATACCCCACAATGACAAAGCAAAAACAGGTTTTTAGACATTTTAGCAAATTAAAAAACGGAAATATCACATTTACATAAGTATTCAGACCCTTTACTCAGTACTTTGTTGAAGCACCTTTGGCAGCGATTACAGCCTCGAGTCTTCTTGAGTATGATGCTACAAAATTGGCACACCTGTATTTAGGGGGTTTATCCCATTCTTCTCTGCAGATCCTCTCAAGCTCTGTCAGGTTGGATGGGGAGCGTCGCTGCACAGGTATTTTCAGGTCTCTCCAGAGATGTTCGATCGGGTTCAAGTCTGGGCTCTGGCTGGGCCCCTCAAGGACATTCAGAGACTTGTCCCGAAGCCACTCCTACATTGTCTTGGCTGTGTGCTTAGGGTCGTTGTCCTGTTGGAATGTGAACCTTTGTCCCAGTCTGAGGTCCTGAGTGCTCTGGAGCAGGTTTTCATCAAGGATATCTTAGCTCCATTCATCTTTCCCTCAATCCTGACTAGTCTCCCAGTCCCTGCCGCTGCAAAACATCCACACTGCATGATACTGCCACCACCATGCTTCACCGTAGGGATGGTATTGGCCAGGTGATGAGAGTTGCCTGGTTTCCTCCAGACGTGACGCTTGGCATTCAGGTCAAAGAGTTCAATCTTGGTTTCATCAGACCAGAGAATCTTGTTTCTCATGGTCTGAGAGTCCTTTAAGTGCCTTTTGGAAAACTACAAGCGGGCTGTCATGTGCCTTTTACTGAGAAGTGGCTTCCGTCTGGCCACTCTACCATAAAGGCCTGATTGGTGGAGTGCTGCAGAGATGGTTGTCCTTCTGGAAGGTTCTCCCATCTCCACAGAGGAACTCTGGAGCTCTGTCAGAGTGACCATCGGGTTCTTGGTCACCTCCCTGACCAAGGCCCTTCTCCCCTGATTGTGCAGTTTGGCCGGGTGGCCAGCTCTAGGAAGAGTCTCTATGGTTCCAAACTTCTTCCATTTAAGAATGATGGAGGCCACTGTGTTCTTGGGGACCTTCAATGTTGCAGACATTTTTTGGTGCCTTTCCCCAGATCTGTGCCCCGACACAATTCTGTCTCAGAGCTCTATGGACTATTCCTTCAACCTCATGGCTTGGTTTTTGCTCTGACATGCACTGTCAACTGTGGGACCTTATATAGACATGTGTGTAGGGTGACCATATGTCCTCTTTTTGGACCTAAAAAAATGTGTCTGGCCTGGATTTCTAAATCGTCCAAAATGTCCGGGATTCGGCTTTTGCTTTCTACAGTCGCCATTCATTGTGTGCGTTTTTGTGGTTTTCCATTGCTTTGACCTTTCTCTTTAGGTCCCGCCTTCTCACACGCCACCATTGGTCGGTCATGTAGGCCTACGTAGACATTGGTCAAACTGCATCGCAATCATTACCCTCACCATGGCAACAGCCAAGAGACAGAGCAGCAGCTTGCTTGTCAACAGTGGCACATGGCTCCAGAACAGCGTAAAAATGCCCAAACGCAAATGTAAATTCACAGACGATTTACAGAGAAAATTCCAGTGTTTTCGTCTTCATCGGGATCCGTGTGAAGCAGAATGCATGACCTGCAAAGCTGGCACGTACGTGTCAGTGTCAAATAAAGGTGCTAGCGACCTAGAAGCCCACGTAAGCTCCGCAAAACACAAATTTGCAGCTAAAGGAGAGAGTTCGTCAGGTAAATTAACTGACTATTTTGTGAGAGCAGGTAAAACAGAAGATGCTGTTACTGCTGCGGAGGGAGTTTAGCTACAGATCAATGGACTGCACATCTGCCTTGTTAAAAAAGGCTTTCCCTGATTCCGAGACTGCGCGAAAATTTTCAAGCGCTCGTACTAAGACCGAAGCAATTGTTAACGCTGTGATAGCACCAATTCTGTCGACATAGCTCTGAAAGCACTGGAAGACATACCTTACCGGGGAATGACTGCCCGTTCCATGATCTCGCCATTACGGTTGACAACTCTGTTGTGTCCTCCTCCCAGAGTGCAAAGAGCCTTGGCGTGACTCTGGTCAACACCCTGTCGTTCTCAGCTAACATCAAGGCGATGACCCGATCCTGTAGGTTCGTGCTCTACAACATTCGCAGAATACGACCCTGCCTTACACAGGAAGCGGCACAGGTCCTAATCCAGGCACTTGTCATCTCCCGTCTGGATTACTGCAACTCGCTGTTGGCTGGGCTCCCTGCCTGTGCCATTAAACCCCTACAACTCATCCAGAACGCTGCAGCCCGTCTGGTGTTCAACCTTCCCAAGTTCTCTCACGTCACCCCGCTCCTCCGCACACTCCACTGGCTTCCAGTTGAAGCTCCCATCTGCTACAAGACCATGGTGCTTGCCTACGGAGCTGTGAGGAGAACGGCACCTACGTACCTTCAGGCTCTGATCAGTCCCTACACCCAAACGAGGGCATTGCATTCATCCACCTCTAGCCTGCTGGCCCCCCTACCTCTGCGGAAGCACAGTTCCCGCTCAGCCCAGTCAAAACTGTTCGCTGCTCTGGCACCCCAATGGTGGGACAAGCTCCCTCACGACGCCAGGACAGCGGAGTCACTCACCACCTTCCGGAGACACTTGAAACCCCACCTCTTTAAGGAATACCTGGGATAGGATAAATCAAATCAAATCAAATAAAAAAAAATTGGTCACATGCGCCGAATACAACAGGTGCAGACATTACAGTGAAATGCTTACTTACAGCCCTTAACCAATAGTGCATTTATTTTTAACAAAAAAAGTAAAAATAAAACAACAACAAAAAAAGTGTTGAGAAAAAAATGAGCAGAAGTAAAATAAAATAACAGTAGGGAGGCTATATATACAGTGGGGTACCGTTGCAGAGTCAATGTGCGGGGGCACCGGCTAGTTGAGGTAGTTGAGGTAATATGTACATGTGGGTAGAGTTAAAGTGACTATGCATAAATAATTAACAGAGTAGCAGCAGCGTCAAAAAAGGATGGGGTGGGGGGGCAGTGCAAATAGTCCGGGTAGCCATGATTAGCTGTTCAGGAGTCTTATGGCTTGGGGGTAGAAGCTGTTGAGAAGTCTTTTGGACCTAGACTTGGCACTCCGGTACCGCTTGCCGTGCGGTAGCAGAGAGAACAGTCTATGACTAGGGTGGCTGGAGTCTTTGACAATTTGGAGGGCCTTCCTCTTACACCGCCTGGTATAGAGGTCCTGGATGGCAGGAAGCTTGGCCCCAGTGATGTACTGGGCCGTACGCACTACCCTCTGTAGTGCCTTGCGGTCAGAGGCCAAGCAGTTGCCATACCAGGCAGTGATGCAACCAGTCAGGATGCTCTCGATGGTGCAGCTGTAGAATTTTTAGAGGATCTGAGGACCCATGCCAAATCTTTTCAGTCTCCTGAGGGGGAATAGGCTTTGTCGTGCCCTCTTCACGACTGTCTTGGTGTGTTTGGACCATGATAGTTCGTTGGTGATGTGGACACCAAGGAACTTGAAGCTCTCAACCTGTTCCACTACAGCCCCGTCGATGAGAATGGGGGCGTGCTCAGTCCTCTTTTTTTTTCTGTAGTCCACAATCATCTCCTTTGTCTTGGTCACGTTGAGGGAGAGGTTGTTGTCCTGGCACCACACGGCCAGGTCTCTGACCTCCTCCCTATAGGCTGTCTCATCGTTGTCGGTGATCAGGCCTACCACTGTTGTGTCGTCGGCAAACTTAATGAGGGTGTTGGAGTCGTGCCTGGCCATGCAGTCATGGGTGAACAGAGAGTACAGGAGGGGACTGAGCACGCACCCCTGAGGGGCCCCCGTGTTGAGGATCTGTGTGGCAGATGTGTTGTTACCTACCCTTACCACCTGGGGGCGGCCCATCAGGAAGTCCAGGATCCAGTTGCAGAGGGAGGTGTTTAGTCCCAGGATCCTTAGCTTAGTGATGAGCTTAGAGGGCACTATGGTGTTGAATGCTGAGCTGTAGTCAATGAATAGCATTCTCACGTAGGTGTTCCTCTTGTCCAGGTGGGAAAGGGCAGTGTGGAGTGCAATAGAGATTGCATAATCTGTGGATCTGTTGGGGCGGTATGCAAATCGGAGTGGGTCTAGGGTTTCTGTGATAATGCTGTTGATGTGAGCCATGACCAGCCTTTCAAAGCACTTCATGGCTACAGACGTCAGTGCTACGGGTCGGTAGTCATTTAGGCAGGTTATCTTAGAGTCCTTGGGCACGGGGACTATGGTGGTTTGCTTGAAACATGTTGGTATTACAGACTCAGTCAGGGACATGTTGAAAATGTCAGTGAAGACACTTGCCAGTTGGTCAGCACATGCTCGGAGTACACGTCCTGGTAATCCGTCTGGCCCTGCGGCCTTGTGAATGTTGACCTGCTTAAAAGTCTTACTCACATCGGCTACGGAGAGCGTGATCACATAGTCATCCGGAACAGCTGGTGCTCTCATGCATGCTTCAGTGTTGCTTGCCTCGAAGCGAGCATAGAAGTGGTTTAGCTCGTCTGGTAGGCTTGTGTCACTGGGCAGCTCGCGGCTGTGCTTCCCTTTGTAGTCTGTAATAGTTTTCAAGCCCTGCCACATCCGACGAGCGTCAGAGCCAGTGTAGTACGATTCAATCTTAGTCCTGTATTGACTCTTTGCCTGTTTGATGGTTCGTCGGAGGGCATAGCGGGATTTCTTATAAGCGTCCGGGTTAGAGTCCCGTTCCTTGAATGCGGCAGCTCTACCCTTTAGCTCAGTGCGGATGTTTCCTGTAATCCATGGCTTCTGGTTGGGGTATGTACGTACGGTCACTGTGGGGACGACATCATCGATGCACTTATTGATGAAGCCAGTGACTGATGTGGTGTACTCCTCAATGCTGTCTGAAGAATCCCGGAACATGTTCCAGTCTGTGCTAGCAAAACAGTCCTGTAGCTTAGCATCTGCGTCATCTGACCACTTTTTTATTAACCGAGTCACTGGTGCTTCCTGCTTTAGTTTTTGCTTATAAGCAGGAATCAGGAGGATAGAGTTATGGTCAGATTTGCCAAATGGAGGGCGAGGGAGAGCTGTGTATGCGTCTCTGTGTGTGGAGTAAAGGTGGTCTAGAGTTTTTTTTCCTCTGGTTGCACATTTAACATGCTGGTAGAAATTAGGTAGAACAGATTTAAGTTTCCCTGCATTAAAGTCCCCGGCCACTAGGAGTGCTGCATCTGGATGAGCGTTTTCCTGTTGATTTATGGCCTTGTACAACTCATTCAATGCAATCTTAATGCCAGCATTGGTTTGTGGTGGTAAATAGATAGCTATGAAAAATATAGATGAAAACTCTCTTGGTAAATAGTGTGGTCTACAGCTTATCATAAGATACTCTACCTCAGGCGAGCAAAACCTCGAGACTTCCTTAGTATTTGATTTTGTGCACCAGCTGTTGTTTACAAATATACACAGACCGCCACCCCTTGTCTTACCGTAGTCAGCCGTTCTATCCTGCCGATGTAGCGTATAGCCCGCTAGCTGTATGTTATCCATGTCGTCGTTCAGCCACGACCCGGTGAAACATAAGATATTACAGTTTTTAATGTCCCGTTGGTAGGATAACCGTAATCTTAGGTCATCCAATTTATTTTCAAATGATTGATCGGTGGCTAATAGGATTGATGGAAGAGGCAGTTTACTCGCTCGCCGTCGGATCCTTACAAGGCACCCCGATCTACGTCCACGATATCTCTGTCTCTTCCTCACGCGAATGACGGGGATTTGGGCCTTGTTGGGTGTCTGTATGATATCCTTCGCGGCCGCCTCGTTGAAGAAAAAATATTAGTCCAATACGAGGTGAGTAATCGCTGTCCTGATATCCAGAAGCTCTTTTTGGTTATAAGAGACGATGGCAGAAACATTATGTACAAAATAAATTACAAATAACGCGGAAAAACACACATAATAGTACAATTAGAGGGCTGTTAGAGGGCTGTAAAACGGCAGCCATCTTCTCCGGCGCTGTCCCATCACTAAAGTAATCCTTCTTACCCCACCCCCCCCCCAAAAAAAATAATAATATATATATATATATATATATATATATATATATATATATATATTGGAAAGTGGTTGTCCCACTGGCTATCAAAAGGTGAATGCACCAATTTGTAAGTCGCTCTGGATACGAGCGTCTGCTAAATGACGAAAATGTAAAATGTAATGTGTTTCTACTGATGGGAGCAATCACGATGCTGTGAAAACATTCCCTCTGCCTATTCAGTATTTTGTGTTGGAAGAATGGTGGCGCGCAAAGTAAATTAGTCGAAGTTAAAAACACTCCAAATGAGACAGCTGATACGATCGCGCAATACATCAAAGAAACACTGGAAAATAATGGGATTTTTTCAAAATGTATTGCATTTACAGGTGACAACTGTAATACAATATTCGGGGGAATCCGGCGTGATGAAGAAGGAAATAATTTTTCCGCAAACTTAAAGAAGTCAATGCAGAACAAGTCTTTAATCGGTGTGGGCTGCCCAGCACACGTCTTGAACAATTGTGTTCATTACGGGGCAGACACACTAGATGTCGATATTGAGAACATCATCTTCAAAATATGTCAATACTTACACATCTACACTGTGCGCACAGAGAATCTGAAGGAGTACTGTGAATTTGTTGATGTTGAATACAGAAGTCTCCTTTCTCACAGCAAGACGCAATGGCTGTCATTATTCCCAGGTATTGAGAGGCTGCTACAGATGTTTCCAGCCTTGAAAGCATTATTTTTGTCACAGGAAAAAACACCCTCCTTGATCAATACGTTTTTTGAAGATGAGTTCAGTGAAATTTACCTCTGGCACATGCACTCACTCATGTGTGTGTTTCATTCACACATTCAGGAGATGGAAAGGAAGAGCAATTCAATTGTGGAAGTGAAGAACCTTTTGAACAAAGTCCACACCATGCTTCTTGAACACAAGACCAATAACTTAATGTCCCTTAAAGTTAAGGATGGACTTGGTAAGAATTGTGACCATTTCAGTGCTCAAGTACAGGGTCTGTACAGTTCATGCCTGGAGTATCTGGAGAAATGGATGGCACCCATGGAGGAGTTCTCCTCTTTCATGTGGATGGATCTGAGTGAGACACCTGACTGGAATGACATAGAAGCCTGTATCAAACACCTGAGAGAAAAGGGGGTGCCAATTGATGATGCAAAGTGCTTTGATCAGGTCACCAACCTGAAGAAATTCACAGAAAGGTGTAACAGTGATGGAGAGTTCAGTAATCTGCAAGCACACAAGAAGTGGACCAAATATTTTGAAAGGTCCAAAAGCATAGATTTTCATTCAGAGCTACTGAAGATTGCACAGTTTTTCTTTGCTATTCCTTCTCACAATGCAAATGTAGAGAGAGTTTTTTCACTGATGCAAAGCCAGTGGACAAAGGAAAGGAACACGTGTCTGTTGAGTCACTGAAGGGGCTTCTGTGTACACAATACAACAAATACTTTCATGCCTACTTGATTGGTAATCAAGGACTGTTGGGAAATATTCGATCTTCGGGAAAGTATACCAGAGAGCATCAGCAGGACTGACATTATTTTTGACTGAAATAGTGTATTTTTTTATGACAACTGTTTTTTAATTTGTTATTTTAACCTATGGCCATGAAAAGAAACAGTGTCATGTAAAAGGTGTTAAAAGCTAAACAATTTGTATTTATTTGTTTGTTATTATTCTATTGTTGAGGGCCAACAGTTGAATGGAAATGATGTATTACTTTATGTATTAAAGTTCAATAACATAGTTGCATGGTTGTGAACGCATTTGTATTTACCACCCACTGCGGGTGTCCGTCTGCCTCCCGCTCCCACTGTCCTCTTTTTTGAAAACTAAAATATGGTCACCCGCAGTGGGTGGTAAATACAAATGCGTTCACAACCATGCAACTGTGTTATTGAACTTTAATACATAAAGTAATACATCATTTCCATTCAACTGTTGGCCCTCAACAATAGAATAATAACAAATAAATAAATACTCCACAACAATACTCGCTAACTTGAGTATTTTACCTTGTTATTTTCAGATTATCTGATTTTGCTCTTTTGTAGTTTTGGCAACTATGTGTGTGTTTTCTATCCCAGTTTGCTTCTCTTCCTGTAAGCTTTACAGACGCTCCCCACCCCTGGTCTGCATCCCTTCTAATTTAGTGTACCCTGCATGAACAACCTATGTGGAATTCCTGGTCTCTGGCAGTATTTGGAACTGCCGATCTGCAGTCAAGAAAGTCAAGTTCATTTCAGCCTATGCTGCCCTTCAGTCCCTTGACTTTTTGGCCCTGATGGAGACATGGATCACCCCAGAGAACACTGCCACTCCAGCTGCTCTCTCTTCATCCAACTACATGTTCTCTCATAGTCCGAGAACATCTGGTCGTCGCTGTGGTGGCACAGGGCTACTTATTTCTCCTAAGTGGAGATGTTCTATTTTCTTCCTCTCTCACCTGTCCATCTCCTCATTTGAATTCCAGGTTGTCACTGTCCCTTGTCCACTAAAGCTTAACATTGTTGTCATCTAGCACCCACTAGGTGCCCTTAGAGAGTTCCTCAATGAGTGTGACACCTCGATAAGCTCATTTCCTGATGATGGCTCACCACTCCTCGTACTTGGCGACTTCAACCTCCCGGTGTCTGCCTTCAATTAATTTATTTCTAACTATCTTTCCCCTCCTTTCCCAGTCCCCTCCCACTCACAAGGCAGGCAATACGCTTGAGCTCGTCTATACTAGAGGCTGTTCGCCTACTAATCTCACTGCAACCCCCCTCCAGGTCTCTGATCACAACTTTGTTTCCTTTTCTGTCCCCCTTTCCGCCAACCCTACCTACTCAGCCCCTACCCAGAGGGTCATGCGCCGTCGCAGTCTTCGCTCTTTCTCTCCCACTACTCTCTCCTCTTCTATCCTATAATCTCTCCCTTCTGTAAAATCATTCTCCCTCCTGTCTCCTGACTCTAGCTCTTCAACCCTATTCTCCTCCCTTTCTGCATCCTATGACTTGTACTGTCCCATTTCCTCCCGGCCAGCTCGGCCCTCCCATTCTGCTCCGTGGCTGAGTGACTCATTGCGAGCTTACGGAACAGGGCTACGGGCAGCTGAGCGAAAATGGAGGAACTTTTTACTTCCAGAGGACCTATCATCCTTCCACTCCCTCCTCTCTACTGTCTCTTCCTCTGTATCTGCTGCTAAAGTCACTTTGTATCACTCTATATTTCAAGCTACTTCCTCTAACCCTAGGAAACTATTTTCCACCTTCTCCTCCCTCTTTAATATTCCACCCCCCCCCCCTTCTCCCTCTCTGCGGACAACTTTGTCACCACTTTGAAAATAAGCTTGATGACATCCACTCCTCATTCACTCAGCCTATTGAGTCCACTTGTCCCACGCACACAGAACCACCCTATGCCTTGATCACTGTTTCCCCTCTCTCTCCAGATGAAATCCTGTGACTAGTGAGGTGCGGCCACCCAACAACCTCCCCGCTCAACACCATCCCCTCCTCCCTTCTCCAGACCATCTCTGGAGACCTTCTCCCATTCCTCACTTCCCTCATGCCTGACCACTCATCCCCTCTGTAATATATTTCAATCTAGCAAACCAGGCAACTAAAAGCAACTTTCCAAACAATATTTTGGTTCGTTTTTAGCTTGCTAGCTAGGTAGCTAATGTTAATTTAGCTGGCTAGCCAGTTCAAATAATGACCATAATAGCTGACAACGTCTTCACTTTAGCTAATTAGTATTCATTATTACAGGAAAATAAACTCATAACAAGACCATTATTTACAAGTTAATAGTGAGCTAATTACAGAAAATAGCTTACGGTTGTGAGTGTGACGAAATAAAAGCAGGGCATTCTACTGGAGAATTTTAGAACTTGGACACTGTCTCTCGTTGGCCTAATGTTATATCCTAATTTTACTTTGGTGCAGGTCATGTTGTTACACACTACATAAAATAAAATCAAAGTTTATTTGTCACATAGACAGGATACAGAAGGTGTAAACGGTACAGTGAAATGGTTACTTGCATAGTGGAGACTTTTGTTTAGACATGTAGCTAGCTAGCTAAACAATTAACCATAAACCAGACTCATAACGTTACTACCCTGCATGAATCTGCTGGTAGCTAAAACTAACCAACTAGGTTCAATGTTAGCTAGCTAACATTAGGCTATAACTAGCAATGCAAATGGCTCTGAGATACAAATAATATTACTACACAGATCATACACGTAATGTTAGCTAGCGAGCCAGCCAGCTGACCTTAGCTAGCTAGCTAACAGTACGCTTTGACTTGCAATGAAAACGACTTTCTGCCAAAATTAGAAACTTATATGCAGCTAGCTAGACTCTCTTACCCGAATACAGATGAAGTTCACATGTTCCAGAAGGCATTTCTGCCAAAAAAAACGCATTTTGATAAAAAAATTAATGTTTACATCCAAATGCCTCTCCTGTTAAGTAGTGACGTAAGACATACACCTAGTTTCCTGAAACGAGTCACATTTAAAGAAATGTTGCCAATTTACTCATTACTACATTTAGCTAACATTAGATAGTTAATCCAGAGAATCTTATTTTTGCCTCGATTCGGCAGTCTCGTCCAGAGCATCATGGCATTTCTAGTTCTTCATGATAGCCACATTAGCAGCTAATTAGCATTTCATTTGTTGGGGGTGAGTACAGGTGAATATATTGATAAAAGTTACCTTGTCCGAGAGAGATTTACATGGTTATCAAAATGTCATGCCAGGGTAAGCCTACACGAAACACAGCCCTTATTCTAATTCCCCTATTGGAAAAATTAATGGTGGAAAAACTATTGGAACCATTTCCCTGTTTGACCGCTAGGTTTTATGGGTATTATGACTTATATTGTGGTACTTTATCTTACATTAACATCAGAATTATTCCACAATACTGACGAAGGATCAGCTCCCGTAAATATATTATCACTGCAAATATTGAGGTGGCTTACTGAAATGCTTACCCTATAATAATGCACTAAATGAAGATTTGGCATATCATTACAGTGATTGTGCAAATGTTAGGCTACACATCATGTAGTATTTTGAGAGAAATTACAGGTAGCAAAATAGAACTCAATTGATTGAACATGAAATGTATTTCAATATGATTGCTCGGCCACCTTCCACCGCATATGTGGAAGGCCGACATACTGTAGGAGGATGCGGTTGTAAGGTTCTGTATTTATTTTCTTAGTCAACATTGTGTTCTTGAATGTAGCCCTGTCTTTCATTTTTGTTCATTGATTTCACCTGTGTTAGTTACTCACCTGGTCTCATCAGCTCCTTATTTAGTTCAGTTCATTCTGTTTGTGCCTTGTGAGGTATTGTTTGTTTTGACTCTACTAAGCCTTTTCCTAGCTCGTTTGTGAGAACCACTTATTGCCTTCAGTCCTAGTTTTTGATTCTCCTGCCTGTTTGCCTACCTGTGTATGACCATTGCCTGCCTGTGACCACGATTCCTGCCTTCTGCGAATGCTAAATAAACACCTGCCGTGCTCTGCACGTGAATCTACACCTTTTTCTCCCTGAGTATTCATTACAATGGTGGATTGAGATGTAGCCCACGCAAAAAAAACGTATCTATAGTTCAATCTGACCGATTTTGATTGGGATTTTTTTATCAGATTGACGCACAGATTTTATTAAAGATGGTTTTGGAAAACAGCTCGCAGATTTAACGATGCTCCTACGAAGGTTCTAATGATGAACTTAAGATGCTTTTGGGAAACCAGGCCCAGGACCAGACGCGAGTTCGAGAGGCAACCCAGTCTCTCATTAATGATGTACTATTTGTACAAATTAGCACAATGTTGTTCTGTACTAATAGCACAAATGTATTTATCAGATACCTCTGATGCCACGCCCCTTCTGAATCTCTTTAAACTTGATGCGCCCTGAGTTTGTGCTATTAGTACAAATAAACATAACTGCTTATTTAGTTGAAGCTAGCTAAAGTTAGCTATTTTACAGTGAGAACGAGTTAAGTTATTGGACAAGAAATTACAAATAATCTAGTATTTTCTGTATTTCAGCCCGCATAATTCTAAACTCTTTTATTTAAATCAGTGACGTATATTGGTTCAGCTCGTAGACAGGAAGTTATATTTATTCGCTCTGGCCAACAGTATATTGTATGCTAACGTTAGCTTTTTGGTTCCCGCCGGTTGCCCCCAGTGAACATTGGGCCTTTTTAGCTAGCTGCTCGCCGTTATTAACTATGTAAAAAGACAATCAATAATATCAATCGTGTAAGCACATGGAAATACTTTTTAGCGAATTATTGAGGTATTTATTTAATGATTTAAAGTGTCTGGCAGTGAGTGACGGACTGTGAAACTCAATCTCCCATGATTCCGTAGTACCGGAACCGACGTTTTATCATTTGTACCGGAACTGACCATTGTGCTTGTTCTGTGGTTGTGTTGAATACCGCACCCAATTTAAAATAAACAATAACTCTGCATAGACTACATAACATATAACAGAATAAACTATTTTGCCTTTTAATTAGATATTTGATGTCATAGCTAGTTTATTTATGGCCTGTGTGTGTCCCATATAAATATGATTACATAGCTACACAGGTGTCTGCACATTTTAAACTGTAAACTGTAATTATCTTTTTGCTGTCTGTATACCAATTGTGTAACACCCTGGCTCTGGGACTCTATATGTTGAGCCAGGGTGTGTTCGTTCTATGTGGTGTAATTCTATGTTGGGAGTTCTAGTTTGTTTATTTCTATGTTGGCCTGAGTGACTCCCAATCAGAGGCAACGAGTGTCAGCTGTGGCTGGTTGTCTCTGATTGGGAGCCATATTTAAACTGTCTGTTTTTCCCTTTGTGTTTGTGGGTTCTTGTTCCGTGTTGGTCTATGTTACCTAGGACGTTACGAGTCGGTTGTTGTTTTGTTGATTGTCCGTATTTATCACTAAAGATAAATAAACATGTTCGTTCATAACGCTGCGCCTTGGTCTATTCCGTACGACGATCGTGACAGAAGAACCCACCATACAAGGACCAAGCAGCGTGTCCAGGAGCAGGCAGACTGGACATGGGAGGAAGCGCCGGGAAAGGAGATGGAGAGGTTGGCGATGGCCCAGGTGGGCAAATCGTGGTCCTGGGAGGACATGCTCGGGGGCAAAGGGCCATGGGCTAGGATTAAGGCCCTGGCGAGAGAGGAGCAGCGGCGTCAGCAGTGTCATCGTCGGACGGACGAGAGGCAACCCCACAGGGCGATTTGGAGAGGAGGCCACCGGGTTTGGGGGGCCAGAAGGCAGGTTGGCGGAGCCTGGATGGAGAGCAGAGCCAACTCCCCGTACTCAGGCATGGCAGCATGAGACTGGTCAGGTTCCGGGGTATGCGGAGCTGCGTACTGTGCCACGAGTGGTCCGGCATAGTCCGGTACGTCCTGTGCGAGCACCCCGCACGTGTTGTGCGAAGGTGGGCATGCAGCCAGGACGGAGTGTGCCGGCTCAGCGCTCGTGGCCTCCAGTGCCTCTCCTCGGTCCCGGATATCCTGTGCCAGTGTCACGTGCTGTTATGCCAGTACGGGTACACAGCCCTGTACGTCCTGTGCTGATGCCTCACACAGAGTGTGTGAAGGTAGGCATTCAGCCAGGACGGGTTGTGGCAGCTCTTCACTCCAGGTCTCCTATCCGTCTCCACAGCCCGGCCCGGCCTGTCCCTGCCCCACGCACCAAGCCTAGGGTGTGCGTCGCCAGCCCGGTCCGGCCTGTCCCTGCTCCTCGCACCAAGCCTACGGTGTGCGTCGCCAGCCCGGTCCGGCCTGTCCCTGCTCCTCGCACCAAGCCTACGGGGTGCGTCGCCAGCCCGGTCCGGCCTGTCCCTGCTCCTCGCACCAAGCCTACGGTGTGCGTCGCCAGCCCGGTCCGGCCTGTCCCTGCTCCACGCACCAAGCCTACGGTGTGCGTCGCCAGCCCGGTCCGGCCTGTCCCTGCTCCTCGCACCAAGCCTACGGTGTGCGTCGCCAGCCCGGTCCGGCCTGTTCCTACTCCACGCACCAAGCCAGGGGTGCGCATCGTCAGCCCGGTCCGGCCTGTCCCTGCTCCTCGCACCAAGCCTACGGTGTGCGTCGCCAGCCCGGTCCGGCCTGTTCCTACTCCACGCACCAAGCCAGGGGTGCGCATCGTCAGCCCGGTCCGGCCCGTTCCTACTCCACGCACCAAGCCAGGGGTGCGAGTCGTCAGCCCGGTTCGGCCCGTTCCTACTCCACGCACCAAGCCAGGGGTGCGAGTCGTCAGCCCGGTCCGGCCCGTTCCGGCTCCACGCACCAAGCCAGGGGTGCACGTCGTCAGTCCAGCACAACCCGTGCCTGGGTCACCGGTGCCTGGTAAGGTACCGGTCAACTGCTCCACTACGGAGCTGAAGCTAACCGCTCCTGCTACGTCCAGTTCAGCTCCAGCCAGCGGGGCCAGACCGGACCAGGGGCGCTATGGGGGGTTTATTGGAGGGTGGTGGGCAAGGCCGGAGCCAGAACTGCCGCCGAGGAGGAATGCCCACCCAGCCCTCCCCTGTTTTGCTCTAGTTGAGGCGCGGTCGCAGTCCGCGCCTTTAGGGGGGGGTACTGTAACACCCTGGCTCTGGGACTCTATATGTTGAGCCAGGGTGTGTTCGTTCTATGTGGTGTAATTCTATGTTGGGAGTTCTAGTTTGTTTATTTCTATGTTGGCCTGAGTGACTCCCAATCAGAGGCAACGAGTGTCAGCTGTGGCTGGTTGTCTCTGATTGGGAGCCATATTTAAACTGTCTGTTTTTCCCTTTGTGTTTGTGGGTTCTTGTTCCGTGTTGGTCTATGTTACCTAGGACGTTACGAGTCGGTTGTTGTTTTGTTGATTGTCCGTATTTATCACTAAAGATAAATAAACATGTTCGTTCATAACGCTGCGCCTTGGTCTATTCCGTACGACGATCGTGACAAATTGTGTAAATATGAATACACATCTAGTTCATATATAATAATTCCAGCTTTGTTCGCACCTGAGATGTTAATGAATTAAAGCAGATAAATAACAAAAACATTTGAGTGTTAATTGTGGAGGCTTTGCCTTTTGCTTTTGCACAATAAAACGTAGTTCCCACGATAATGAAAATCAACCATCCACAATGTATACCAATTTACTTCTATCGTGTGAATCTACTATATATATATTTGATTGTCTCACAATATATGATCACCCATTTTGGTACTTTATTTTCTACGTTAACATACAACATGTTTATGTTCAACCAAACAGAGAAATGAGCTTGAGCAAAGAGCGGGTGGCATTTGAGGAGGCTCTTCGAGAAAGCTATCGCACAGCATTACAATTTCAACATGTTGCTGTAAGTGATAGTTCTTCCCATTTCCCCAGTATATTTTTAGGTCTGTTGATTTGTGGGTACATACCAAAATGTTGTTGTGTTGTAATTTTAATCACAGACAGATTCCCATTCTATGTTTGATTTGAATAAATACTTTAGGATCAGAAGGAGCGAGCTGCAAAGTGACAGTCACCTGCTCCTGCCACTAGCCTTGCCCCTGTCCAATGGAAAGAGAGGGACAGCAGAGGCAACATAATTCACAAAAAAGGTCTAAGAAGACCTCAACACATCGTAAGTGTTATGCACCTATTTGGTTGTGTGTTTGTTTACGCATGTAAAGTGTAAAAAAAAAAAATCTAAATAGATAACATATGCCAGTCCTGGCTGCCTCATGTTAATTGTATATTATTGACATCAAAAGTCACAGCGGAGGACATGGACCTTAACGGAATCAAATCAAATCAAATTTTATTGGCCACATGCGCCGAATACAACAGGTGCAGACATTACAGTGAAATGCTTGCTTACAGCCCTTAACCAACAGTGCATTTATTTGTAATAAAAAAGTAAAATAAAACAACTAAAAAGTGTTGAGAAAAAAAGAGCAGAAGTAAAATAAAATACAGTAGGGAGGCTATGTATACAGGGGGGTACCGGTGCAGAGTCAACGTGCGGGGGCACCGGCTAGTTGAGGTAGTTGAAGTGATATGTACATGTGGGTAGAGTAAAAGTGACTATGCATAAATAATTAACAGAGTAGCAGCAGCGTGAAAAGATGGGGTGGGGGGCAGTGCAAATAGTCCGGGTAGCCATGATTAGCTGTTCAGGATTCTTATGGCTTGGGGGTAGAAGCTGTTGAGAAGTCTTTTGGACCTAGACTTGGCACTCTGGTACCGCTTGCCGTGCGGTAGCAGAGAGAACAGTCTATGACTAGGGTGGCTGGAGTCTTTGACAATTTTGAGGGCCTTCCTCTGAGACCGCCTGGTATAGAGGTCCTGGATGGCAGAAAGCTTGGCCCCAGTGATGTACTGGGCCGTACGCACTACCCTCTGTAGTGCCTTGCGGTCGGAGGCCAAGCAGTTGCCATACCAGGCGGTGATGCAACCAGTCAGGATGCTCTCGATGGTGCAGCTGTAGAATTATTTGAGGATCTGAGAACCCATGCCAAATCTTTTCAGTCTCCTGAGGGGGAATAGGCTTTGTCGTGCCCTCTTCACGACTGTCTTGGTGTGTTTGGACCATGATAGTTCGTTGGTGATGTGGACACCAAGGAACTTGAAGCTCTCAACCTGTTCCACTACAGCTCCGTCGATGAGAATGGGGGCGTGCTCAGTCCTCTTTTTTTTCCTGTAGTCCACAATCATCTCCTTTGTCTTGGTCACGTTGAGGGAGAGGTTGTTATCCTGGCACCACACGGCCAGGTCTCTGACCTCCTCCCTATAGGCTGTCTCATCGTTGTCGGTGATCAGGCCTACCACTGTTGTGTCGTCGGCAAACTTAATGATGGTGTTGGAGTCGTGCCTGGCAATGCAGTCATGGGGTGAACAGGGAGTACAGGAGGATACTGAGCACGCACCCCTGAGGGCCCCCCGTGTTGAGGATCAGTGTGGCAGATGTGTTGTTACCTACCCTTACCACCTGGGGGCGGCCCGTCAGGAAGTCCAGGATCCAGTTGCAGAGGGAGGTGTTTAGTCCCAGGATCCTTAGCTTAGTGATGAGCTTTGAGGGCACTATGGTGTTGAATGCTGAGCTGTAGTCAATGAATAGCATTCTCACGTAGGTGTTCCTCTTGTCCAGGTGGGAAAGGGCAGTGTGGAGTGCAATAGAGATTGCATCATCTGTGGATCTGTTGGGGCGGTATGCAAATTGGAGTGGGTCTAGGGTTTCTGGGATAATGGTGTTGATGTGAGCCATGACCAGCCTTTCAAAGCAATAGGTGACCATAGTGCAGCTAATGGCGGGGGTGAGTACCGCCTTAAATAGAGCTTGACCATGGGGCATCTGACCCTAAAATAGGGTTTCCCAACCCTCTCCACTGCCACCCCCCCCCCCCCCCAGAAGTTTCAGATTTTAGTTTGAACCCTAAATTGCCACCCCTGATTTAATTAGTCAAAGGCTTGATGATTAGTTGACTAATTGAACCATGTGTGCCAGTTAAGATGTGAAACATCTGGAGGGGCCGAGAGAGGTTTGGGATCTCCCTTGGGGGATTTCTTAATAGACTTATCAAGGCTATGATTGTTACACTACTCTCTCGGTTTAGAAAACACAACCTGTGCTTCTCTGTCATAAATCACTCACGCCTTAACAGGACATGCTTTTGACCCTCATACACTATCCTACTTCTGCTCATCACAGTAGCAAATGGTACGAAGGGGTAGGCTAGAAGCCAGGTCACTTGACCCTAAGGAAATCACGCTACACACAACAACCCCAAGAGAGTAAGGGCCTCATCAAGGCTAGTGTCATTCAACTTGTCAGGCAGCATGACTATCTTGTTAGGACATTTCTAACTAGTACTAAATGCAGTTGCAATATGCTGACCAATTTTAGCTGGCTTACTGGCTTTCATTTCAATGTGGGATTAAATACAATGTAGTGCTATAAAATGTTCAGATCCTCAGACCAAGTGACTGTAACCTAAGCCTCTGTATTGCAGGCATGAACTCTTAGGATGCATGTATTGAAAATAGATTCAAAATGTTATATTACTCTCAAAATAACAAGAACCACTGCTAATGTACATTAAAACCACATAGTTATGCACATGTCATTTAATGACATACACTACCGGTCAAAAGTTTTAGAACACCTACTCATTCAAGGCTTTTTCTTTATTTTTACTATTTTCTACATTGTAGAAAAATAGTGAAGACATTACAACTATGAAATAACCCATATGGAATCATGTAGTAACCAACAAAGTGTTAAACAAATCAAAATATATTTTATATTTGAGATTCTTCAAATAGCCACCCTTTGCCTTGAGGACAGCTTTGCACACTCTTGGCATTCTATCAACCAGCTTCATGAGGTAGTCACCTGGAATGCATTTCAATTAACAGGTGTGCTTTCTTAAAAGTTAATTTGTGGAATCGCTTTCCTTCTTAATGCATTTGGGCCAATCAGCTGTGTTGTGACAAGGTGGGGGGGGGGGGGGGGCGTATACAGAAGATAGCCCTATTTGGTAAAAGACCAAGTCCATATTATGGCAAGAACAGCTCAAATAAGCAAAGAGAAACAACAGTCCATCATTACTTTAAGACATGAAGGGCAGTCAATATGGAACATTTCAAGAACTTTGAAAGTTTCTTCAAGTGCAGTCGCAAAAACCATCAAGCGCTATGATGATACTGGCTCTCATGAGGACCCCCACAGGAATGGAAGACCCAGAGTTACCCCTGCTGCAGAGAATAAGTTAATTAGAAATTGCAGGTCATCCTGATTGGAATAAATGGTAAGTATGTGGTTTTTAAGGACAATACTTCTATTCACGTTTTTAAAGAATGTAATTAATTACTTCCTTATAATTACTCCTGACTCAGGGCGCTACAACCTGTCCCTTCCTGCTCTGAACTGTTCCGGATGTCTGAGACATTGGACAGTGGGGCTGGACGAACTTGTAAAGAGTGGCTACTGGCCAGCCACCGTGACTCACCAGACCATCTTCACAGTGGACCTCTTCAAGTCCTTTGAAGACATGAAGGTGTTGGCCCCAGGATGCTCCCGTCAAGCCTTTGTGGGAATGCTTGACAGAAGAACAAAGCACTTTGGAAGGGTAAGTGTGTATATAATTAGTGGTTAATATTTGTCCCTAATATAAAAATTGTTCCTTACTTATACCTCTGTATATTTTGCATGTTATTAGAGTGGAAAGATATGTGGTGACACATTCCAGAAGGCATTCCTCGAGTGGACGTACGGGCGGTTTGAAATAGACAAGCTTCGTGGAAGCAATCTCCTCCATTGTCCTGCCTGCTCACAGGAGATGCACGCTATATCAGTGGATGGGAATCGCTAGCAATACCGCTTCCGGAAAGCCTCAGGGTTTGTCCTAACTTCTTATGTGTTGATGTTTTGTTCAGGGTATAATGATGCATTCTTAAAGTGCATTCTGGTCTTCTTTTTGTTATGAAGTATATGTTTGTGATGTTACATTGCAGTTGGTCTTCTTTTTAGAAGAAGATTAATTGTCAACTAGAAGGTCATTTTCCATGAAGAAAAATTGTGGGACAGTGATTTGTCTTTTTGCTTTATCCAAATCCCTCTGAGACACACAGACACACACACAGAGCGGTTGGAGCAACACGGTCAGATGTCTGGGATTTGAACCAACAACCCACCTCTCTAGGCTACTTGCCACACCTTGGCGGTTTGGTTTTATGTATAATCATGTGATCTAATCTTGCAGTCTGACTCTCTATTTAGTGTTGAGAAGGGCTTCTATGATGGTGTCTTCCTGGCGAAAGGCGATGATGTGTCATCCTTCGTCAAACATGTCCATACAAAGACCAATCATGTAATTATTCTCACAGTTTCTATAACATAGCTTAATGTCACCCAGTTTAGAACTTGTTTCTTTTAAGTTAAACTCTGCACTTCACTGTGATTTTGTAGAAGCCTGGCAAAGGAGTGTGTGGCACATCAGAGTGGACAGCGGCCAAAGAGACGTCAGGATAATCATCGTCCAAAGTAGATGAGGAGGGTCTTGAGATAGCAGTTTGCCGACACGGTGTGCTCCTCAAGGCCCTCAACATGTACAGAGGTGAGATATATGCCTATGCAATGTACTTGCAGAAGGAGCTGTCTTCTGCTGGCACGGTGGGCTTTTTCTGCTGCGATGTTGCATGCAAATATATATAATAATATAATATAATATAATATAATATGCCATTTAGCAGACGCTTTTATCCAAAGCGACTTACAGTCATGCGTGCATACATGTTATTTTTTTTGTGTATGGGTGGTCCCGGGGATCGAACCCACTACCTTGGCGTTACAAGCGCCGTGCTCTACCAGCTGAGCTTCAGAGGACCACCAAATACTGGCCATATTTGCAGAAAGTTGTGCAAGCGTGCCCAGAGTTGGAGGAGCTTCTAAAAATGCACCCTCCCCTCTCCATGCGAAGGCGCATGAATGCTCGTGTGAGGTAATTGTTTCTATGTTATGCAGAAAGGATATTGTAATGCTTTTTAAATAATAGAATGAATACATTATTTAAAAACATTGTAATTGTTCATTATGGCATCACAGCTCAAATGGGGAGACCGCAATCAGCCTGGTGCCAGCAACACAACTGGAGAGGAAGTAGAGCAGGTGAATAGTTTTATATCCAGAGCTGCTGCATGTCCAAGGCTGGTAAGTGTATTATGATAACATAACTAATGCTGAAGAATGTTTAGGATTGCAACATAATTCCCTTAATAATGTTTAACTATTAAGTGGTCCTTTATATTTGAGCTCCAGCACACTTCAATTAATAAGATAAACCTAATTGCCCCTCTCCTGGACTGTCACCTTGCCACGGTGGAGAGGCTTGTGTACGCCAATGACCCTGAGCGCTAAGCCTGAGTTTTTTTTTTACTCCCAGCAGGTGCAACCAAGCCGGCCAGGTCAAAGGGTAGGAGGCAGACAAAGCAGTCCATGGTCCTCCATGTTGGGGGTTGTACGTGGGGCTAACTACCCCACCCCATAAAAAACAAAAACATTGACGAATAGAAACCAAATAAATTACCCCAAAGCAGGACATTTTCTTGGACACATGTTACTGCTGAAGGGAGAAGCTGACAGTGAAGGACATTTACTTTTTGGGCTTAACTGATGATGTTACGATGATGTTATGTAATGTTAATGATTTTATTGTTTAGTTTTTTTAAATCTTACACGACTGTAATTGCAATCTTTATGGAGAATTAAGTGCATAATTGTTTTGCTTATCAGAAATATGCTGTGATGAAGACCATGGTAATAGAGGTGTGGTTATGGCCATTATGCGAATAATGGGTATAGGGGTTGAATGGCCATATAAAGGGTGTAGAATGTTTAAATAGTATATTTCCGAGGTTCTCAATGCTCCAATATCAATATAAAACAGTTTGTATAAACATTTACATACATACAATTGTTTTCTGCCATGAAGCTCTATACACCCCTAGAAAACCTTCTATTTTAACAAGCCATGTCTTGTCATGGAAGCCCCCACATTTTTTTGTTTTTGGTAGCTCAGACTTGTGGCTTGGCACAAAATATATTTGTGGTGAATCAGACATATTTGTGCAATCCCATACCCCTGGTGGCCATGGGGTGCTCAGTAGCGCCCCTCAAAGGTGCAATTTCTCCAAACTTTAATGATTCGTAAGTCAAAAACAGATTAATATATCTGAACATTATTTGACATGAAGGTTTACTAAGGGACCCTAATTAAATCATGAGGCTCCCACATTTCAAGCTTAAATATGAAGGACTGAAAAACACATTTAAAAAGTGCACCACTTTAAATATTGAGTTGTGTCACGCCCTGACTCAGGGGACGTTTATTTGTTGAGTCAGGGTGTGTATATTTCGTGTTGTGTTTATTTCGATGGTGATATGTTCTAGTATGTCTATTTCTATGTTGGCCGGTGTGGTTCCCAATCAGGGGCAGCTGTCGCTCGTTGTCTCTGATTGGTGACCATACTTAGGCAGCCTTTTGGCACCAGTTAGTTGTGGGATCTTGTTCCGTGTAGGTATGTTGTTTGTATGCTACCTTGGACTTCACGTTTCGTTTCATTTGTTATTTTGTCGTTGTGGTGTTTATTCTATATAAATAAACATGTACGCATGTCACGCTGCGCCTTGGTCCTTCTCGTTCGTAAACGATCGTGACAGAAGATCCCACCAAAATAGGACCAAGCAGCATGTCCAGGAGCAGACAGCCTGGACCTGGGAGGAGATCCTGGACGGGAAGGGATCCTGGACTTGGGAGGAGATTCAGGCCGGGATGGATCGCCGTCCTTGGGAGGAGACAGTGGAGGCGCGATATAGAGAGGAGCAGCGGCAACGCGGAAGGCGCCGGCCGAGGAAGAAGCCCGAGAGACACCCCCAATAAAAAAAATTAGGGGGGCTAAAAGGGTGGTTGGCGGAGCCTAGAGGTAGAGCAGAGCCAACTCCCCGTACTCACGCGAGGAGGAGTGTGACTGGGCAGGCTCCGTGTTATGCAGAGCTACGTACTGTGTCGCCAGTGTTCCGGCACAGTCCTGTACGTCCTGTGCTAGCACCACGCACGTGTCGTGCGAAGATGGGCATTCAGCCAGGACGGGGTGTGCCGGCTCAACGCTCCTGGTCTCCAGTACGCCTCCTCGGTCCCGCATATCCTGCGCCTGTTCTACGAGCTGTATCGCCAGTGCGCGTGCACAGCCCAGTGCGTCCTGTGCCAGCGCCCCGCATGTGTAGTGCGAAAGTGGGCAGCCAGCCAGGACGGGTTGTGTCAGCTCTCCGCTCCAGACCTCCAGTCCGCCTTCGCAGTCCGTTCCGGCCCGTTCCTGCTCCTCGCATCAAGCCAGTGGTGCGCGTCGCCAGCCCGGTCCGGCCTGTTCCTGTTCCTCGCACCAAGCCAGGGGTGTGCGTCGCCAGCCCGGTCCGGCCTGTTCCTGCCCCTCGCACCAAGCCAGTGGTGCGCGTCGCCAGCCCGGTCCGGCCTGTTCCTGTCCCTCGCACCAAGCCAGTGGTGCGCGTCGCCAGCCCGGTCCGGCCTGTTCCTGTCCCTCGCACCAAGCCAGTGGTGCGCGTCGCCAGCCCGGTCCGGCCTGTTCCTGTCCCTCGCACCAAGGCAGTGGTGCGCGTCGCCAGCCCGGTCCGGCCTGTTCCTGTCCCTCGCACCAAGCCAGTGGTGCGCGTCGCCAGCCCGGTCTGGCCTGTTCCTGCCCGTCGCACCAAGCCAGTGGTGCGCGTCGCCAGCCCGGTCCGGCCTGTTCCTGCCCGTCGCACCAAGCCAGTGGTGCGCGTCGCCAGCCCGGTCCGGCCTGTTCCTGCCCCTCGCACCAAGCCAGTGGTGCGCGTCGCCAGCCCGGTCCGGCCTGTTCCTGTCCCTCGCACCAAGCCAGTGGTGCACGTCGCCAGCCCGGTCCGGCCTGTTCCTGTCCCTCGCACCAAGCCAGTGGTGCGCGTCGCCAGCCCGGTCCGGCCTGTTCCTGCCCGTCGCACCAAGCCAGTGGTGCGCGTCGCCAGCCCGGTCCGGCCTGTTCCTGCCCCTCGCACCAAGCCAGTGGTGCGCGTCGCCAGCCCAGCCCGGCCTGTTCCTGCTCCCCGCACCAGGCCAGTGGTGCGCGTCGCCAGTCCGGTTCGTCCCGTTCCTGCTCCCCGCACCAAGCCAGTGGTGCGCGTAGTCAGCCCGGTCCGGCCCGTTCCTGCTCCCCGCACCAAGCCAGTGGTGCGTGTGTCCAGTCCGGCACGGCCCGTGCCTGTTCCACCGGTGCCTGGTCTGGCACCGGTCAGCTGCTCCACTCCGGAGCCAGAGTAATCCGCTCCACCGGGGTCCGGTCCAGCTCCGGTCAGCCGCTCCACTCCGGAGCCAGAGCAGTCCGCTCCACCGGTGCCTGATCCAGTTCCGGTCAGCGGCTCCACTCCGGAGTCAGAGCAGTTCGATCCACCGTCGTCGGGTCCAGCTCCAGTCAGCGGTTCCAGTCCAGACCCAGACGTCAGCCCCTCTCCAGGTTCGGGGTCTCCCACACCAGGGTCCAGACAGGGCTTGGTACGTCGTGGGAGGAAGGAGAGGGGAAGCAGCGCGCCGAGGTCCAGACCTGACCAGGGGCGCAACAGGGAGGCGGAGAATAGGTGGTGGTCACGCCTGGAGCCGGATCCGCCTCCGAGGTGGAATGCCCACCCGGCCCCTACCCTGTTATGTTTATGTGGCGCGGTCGGAGTCCGCACCTTTGGGGGGGGGGGTACTGTCATGCCCTGACTCAGGGGACGTTTATTTGTTGAGTCAGGGTGTGTATATTTCGTGTTGTGTTTATTTCGATGGTGATATGTTCTAGTATGTCTATTTCTATGTTGGCCGGTGTGGTTCCCAATCAGGGGCAGCTGTCGCTCGTTGTCTCTGATTGGGGACCATACTTAGGCAGCCTTTTGGCACCAGTTAGTTGTGGGATCTTGTTCCGTGTAGGTATGTTGTTTGTATGCTACCTTGGACTTCACGTTTCGTTTCATTTGTTATTTTGTCGTTGTGGTGTTTATTCTATATAAATAAACATGTACGCATATCACGCTGCGCCTTGGTCCTTCTCGTCAATCAACGAACGTGACAAGTTGGCATGCGCTGATGCAGCACAGCATTATGTAGGTTTTAATGAAGGTACATTTCAATTTACAGGCATATTATAATGATATTGGCGAATATATTGATAAGAATCCGGTTAGGGTTAGATAAATAAAGCACAAAATATTGCCATATTTGTAGTTCACAACTTATCCGGTTTAGGGAAGAAAATGTGTCATTATGTTTACATAAATGATTTCAGAAAAAAACGGATATTGCATTAGCAAACGTCAATGTGATTCACATTAAAGACAGATTTATGAATACTATCAAAAAGTAATAATACAAATCTGACAGGATCACATGATACCAGAAGAACAAAGCAGTGACCCAAACCTGCATGTTTACCATTCTCCCTCTTTATATGTCAGAGACTTAGTTGTTGTTATGATCATAACCTGTAAAATGTACAATTTGTTTCCTCTAATAGTAATAATAATACAAGCAATTGTGACCTTTGCTAGCAAAAGTTGCTGTTGTCAAAAATACAGGACCTGTTCAGCAGCCCTTATGAAATAAGATTGCAGTCAGCGTGCAGTATAACTGCAGTACACTGTAGTATAACTGCAGTTAGAGTGCATTATAACTGCAGTATGCTGCAAATACTGTGTCCAAAATAACATTGTTTTTCTTACTGCAGTAATTTTGCAGTGTAACTGCCGTTAGAGTGCAGTATAACTGCAGTTCAACTGCAGTACACTTCAGTTATTCTGCAATTACTGCATTCAAATACCACAGTCGACTGCAGTTACTGCACTTTTACTGCAGTTTCAAAACTGCAATATTTTTTTGTAAGGGAGGGCTCAACGTTACAGAACGGTCACGTAGAAATGTTTTGTGTTGAGGCAATTGTGTCAGCGGTACCATCAAACTATAACAACACTTCAAAATTGACCAGGAACATACTGATTAAGTATGACTTTTATTGCCAGCTAATGAATGTATACCCTATACATATTGTAGACACAGGAGTTTGGTTGCACTTTAATTGGGGAGGACGGGCTCGTGGTAATGGCTGGAGCTTAATAGGTGGAATGGTATCAAATACATCATGCACATAGTTTCCATGTGTTTGATGCCATTACATTCGCTCCGTTACAGCTAATATTATGAGCCGTCCTCCCCTCAGCAGCCTCCACTGATTGTATCAGTTTATTGACCTAGGAATTGTTCATGTTATCGAACCAAATCTTAATATATCTCTGGAGATCCATTTGGTCTCCACAGAATTGGGGAAATCTGCTTTTGTGTGGAACAATACACAGTACTCCTTGCAGTTAGATATTCTGGTACCTTTCAGGCATTTTAAATTATTGATTGGAGACTTATGTTACAGAATGCAATTGCTTTTCTTAAATATGTTTAATGTTGTGTATTGTGTTTTATTATAGTGTGTTTTATTTGTAATGTATATTAGGGCTGTTGTATTTTATTTATGTACTGGGTTTTATTTGTTACAGGGCTCTTACAAAATAGTTTTATCTTAATGTGAATCCCTGTTTAAATAAAGGTTAATAAAAAATATATACATTCTACTAGGCCTAACCCTGATTGCAGAAGTTAGGCCTACACATGTAATAATATTGATACACCAATATTAATTGAGTAGATTACAATAATTGTAGTGTCATGGAGGCACACCTTGTTTTCCTCCCTGGTCCTATTGCATATTGACAGGCTACATGTATGACATCTACCATTGTGTCCTCCTGGCTCTACCGACTGCTGTATCTGCTGCTTTCCTGATACAACTTGTAGATCTGTCAGACTGCATGTAGATGTTTATGCCATTAAACAATAATATAGGATTATATTGGATCCTAATCATTCTTAACAATGTCTTCATAAAGCACAGACCACACATTGGAAACTGAAGAAGATTTATTATATGGAGATAAATGGGGGAGTAGATAGAGAAAGAGAGAGAATGCGAGAGCTCCTTCCCAGGTATAGGGACAGGAGTGGGCTTTAGGAGATGGTAGATAGGTGGACCCAGGGGCTCCGCCATTTTCTGCCACTGCAATGAAACCAACAACAACAACAACAAAATGAACAAACCACATCAAGATAGGTCAAATGGAAGAATTCAAGAAAAAACTTTTATGTTTGAATTTTTTCCTGACTTACATACTTCTCTCTTTTGGGACACTTGTGCATGTGGCAGAGGTATGTGTGAATGCACAAATGGAGGGGTGAGGGGAAGAGACTAACTTGGGATTCAGCAATAATCTAATCGTGGACCTAGCTGCAGTGCTTGATTTGGACAAAAATAGGTGCCAGTACTCATTTTGGGTGCCGGTACTGTTTATATTTAGGTGCAGGAACTCCACAATCCTTTTGAGCTAATATTCTATAAGAGGAACAGGAGTTCAAGCAGTAGTAAATCTGAGGTGCCAGTACTCAGCTCCGGTGAGCTCCAACCCAAGTCAAGCACTGCATATGTCCCAATAGATAGTAATAGTGACAAAACTCTGGCATAGCAGCCTACTTACCAGGAGCCTGGCTTCCATCTAATTCAATATTATCTCTGCCCCTTTATGAACAGAATAAAACAATTTTAAAAAGTATTTGAAATGGTTTTGTGTAATTTACAACACCTTTTACTAAATTCACAAATGTAGTCAATTGATGATGGAATTGACTATACTGACTGTACTTCCTTCAAAATAACTAGGTGCAGGTCAAATAGAGGTGACATATATTGTTACTGTTTACAGAAAATCTAACAATTTCACCAGTATGACCTGTTTATTGCATAATAACATCCATGTCATAACTGTTCTTCCGTTCCCTGTTCCTTCCCTGTTCCTTCCCTGTTCCTTCCCTGTTCTTCTCTTAGATTCCGTTCTAACTAACCTCCCTAACTCTGGACTTCACCACTGTCTCCACTGTTCTTACAGAGTTCCTATCCTTGCATTCTGAAATATGAAAAAATATATATATTTCAGTCATCATTCATTTTATTTTTACACATTATAGAATGGTAATGTGTTTTAATCGTTGTCTCAAACATAGCAATACATGCTGTTGATAACTTAGTCAACTTTCACTGTCATTGCTGGTACATTAATAAACAACTAAGATAATGTGCTGTACTATAGAGCTGACAGCCCAGACTCGCATTGTGCACAGTGGAGACAAAGAAAATAGTCAGTGATAAATTAAAGATAGGTCCATGTACCTTTGCACTTATTCGGTTTCTGTCTTTTTTGGCACTCTGCAGTGCCAGTGTCTTCCTCCATGGTCACAATGGACCCCTGCTTCTCTTCCACTGTGAACTTCAACCTGAATGAACACACACAGACATGATTGGTATTGAAACTCTTAGGTGGCACATACACATTATTTGCTGGTCCAAATTCACTCCCTACCCCTCCTCCTTGGTCCTGACTTAACCATTACATTTTTCTGAAGGGTCTGGATAGGTATAATCAGGAAAGTTGTGGAGCTTACACCATATTGCTTACACCTTACACATATACAAACATCTAAGGTGTCATGCCCTGACTCTGGGGACTCTTATTTGTTGAGTCAGGGTGTGATTTTCTATGTTGTGTAGTTCTATGTTTTCTATCTAGTATGTCTAGATCTATGTTTGGCCGGGTGTGTTTCCCAATCAGAGGCAGCTGTCGCTCGTTGTCTCTGATTGGGGAGCATACTTAGGCAGCCTATTGGCAATTAGGTGTTGTGTGTTACCTTTGGAAGTCACGTTTCGTTGGTTTATTGTTTTGTCGTTTATTAAGTTTAAAATAAACATGTATGCATATCACGCTGCGCCTTGGTCTGACCCGTCTATGAACGAACGTGACAGAAGATCCCACCAAACACGGACCAAGCAGCGTGCCCAGGCGGAGAGAGTAGCCATGTCACAGGTGGGCAATTGGTGGTCATGGGAGGAGATATTTGCGGGGAAAGGGCCATGGGCGAAGGTAGATGCCCAGGCAGGAGAGGAGCAACGGCAACACAGAGGACGCCGGTCGAGGAAGAAGCCCGAGAGACATCCCAAATAAAAAAGTGTGGGGGGTTTAAAAGGGCTCCCCGTACTCATGCGAGGAAGTGTGTGACTGGGCAGACTCCGTGTTATGCGGAGCTACGTACTGTGTCGCCAGTGTGCCGGCACAGTCCTGTACGTCCTGTGCTAGCACCACGCACGTGCCGTGCGAAGATGGGCATCCAGCCAGGACGGGGTGTGCCGGCTCAACGCTCCTGGTCTCCAGTACGCCTCCTTGGTCCCGCATATCCTGCGCCGGTGCTACGTACTGTATCGCCAGTACGCGTGCACAGCCCTGTGCGTCCTGTGCTAATGCCTCACACATACTGTGCGGAAGTAGGCATCCAGCCAGGACGGGTTGTGCCAGCTCTCCGCTTCAGACCTCCAGTCCTCCTCCACAGTCCGGTACGGCCTGTTCCTGCTCCTCGCACCATGCCAGTGGTGCGCGTCGCCAGCCCAGTCCGGCCTGTTCCTGCTCCTCGCACCAAACCAGTGGTGCGTGTTCCCAGCCCAGCCCGGCCCGGCCCGGCCCGGCCTGTTCCTGCTCCTCACACCAAGCCAGTGGTGCGCGTCGCCAGCCTGGCCCGGCCTGTTCCTGCTCCTCGCACCAAGCCAGTGGTGCGCGTCGCCAGCCCGGCCCGGCCTGTTCCTGCTCCTCGCACCAAGCCAGTGGTGCGCGTCGCCAGCCCGGCCCGACCTGTTCCTGCTCCTCGCACCAAACCAGTGGTGCGTGTTCCCAGCCCGGACCGGCCTGTTCCTGCTCCTCGCACCAAGCCAGTGGTGCATGTTCCTAGTCCGGTTCGGCCCGTGCCTGCTCCTCGCACCAGACCAGTGGTGAGTGTGTCCAGTCCGGCACGGCCCGTGCCCGTTCCACCGGTGCCTGGTCCGGCACCAGTCAGCAGCTCCAGTCCGGAGCCAGAGCAGTCCGCTCCACCGGTGCCAGATCCAGCTCCGGTCAGCTGCTCCAGTCCGGAGCCAGAGCAGTCCGCTCCATCGGTGCCTGATCCAGCTCCGGTCAGCTGCTCCACTCCGGAGCCAGAGCAGTCCACTCCACCGGGGTCCAGTTCGGCTCCGGTCAGCGGCTCCACTCCGGAGCCAGAGTAGTCCGCTCCACCGGGGTCCAGTCCAGATCCGGTCAGTGGCTCCACTCCGGAGCCAGAGTAGTCCGCTCCACCGGTGCCTAGTCCAGCTCCGGTCAGCGGCTCCAGTCCAGAGCCTGAGAAGTCCTCTCCACCGGTGCCCGGTCCAGCTCCGGTCAGCGGCTCCAGTCCAGACCCAGACGTCAGCCCCTCTCCAGGTTCGGGGTCTCCCACACCAGGGTCCAGACAGGGCTTGGAGTATAGTGGGAGGAAGGAAAGGGGAAGCAGCACGCCGAGGTCCAGACCAGACCAGGGGCGCAACAGGGAGGCGGAGAATAGGTGGTTGTCACGCCCGGAGCCGGATCCGCCTCCGAGGCGGAATGCCCACCCGGCCCCTACCCTGTTAAGTAAAGGTTGTGCGGTCAGAGTCCGCACCTTTGGGGGGGGGGGGTACCGTCACGCCCTGACTCTGGGGACTCTTATTTGTTGAGTCAGGGTGTGATTTTCTATGTTGTGTAGTTCTATGTTTTCTATCTAGTATGTCTAGATCTATGTTTGGCTGGGTGTGTTTCCCAATCAGAGGCAGCTGTCGCTCGTTGTCTCTGATTGGGGAGCATACTTAGGCAGCCTATTGGCAATTAGGTGTTGTGGGATCTTGTTCCGTGTGAGGTTTGTTGTGTGTTACCTTTGGACGTCACGTTTCGTTGGTTTATTGTTTTGTCGTTGTTTATTAAGTTTAAAATAAACGTATGCATATCACGCTGCGCCTTGGTCTGACCCGTCTATGAACGAACGTGACATAAGGGTTAGGGCCAAGGGAAAGAGTTAGGGAGTGAACTGGGACCGGCTGATTCACTATGGGTAACGCCCAAATCACACAGGGAGCCTTTTTTATACGTGCGTGAACAAGCATGCTTCGCTGGAAATAGAATGCATGGGAGTCAATGAGAGAAAACAAATTTGAAAGCTATTTTTCTCGCGGCACAATGCTGGTAAAATGAGCAGATAGATTCTCAGAAAATAGACTGTTTGTGCATTGTTACCGAGTCTGGAATTGTGAAGTGCAGGTTAGCATTCTTCGTCATGAATCTTGTTCTGGAGGCAGCTCTGCAGAATGGTCACTAGCTGGCACAGCCACAAAGCCATAAAATCAGATTTTAAACCTAACCACACTGCTAACCCTAATGCCTAACCCTAACCCTAAATTAAGACCAAAAATCTCATTGTTGTTGTCATGAATTTTTACAATATAGCCAGCTGGCCTATCTAAGGGGAAATCGCTCAGTTCTACCTCCAGGACAAGACTGATGACAATAAATGTCAACATGCTTGTGAAGTTAATTAAAAAAGTGTCTATTTAGTGTAAATACGTTTAATTGCAAGCCAACATTATGTATAGACTAGTGCTTATGAAGCAATGTATGAATGCAACGTTATTCTACATTTATAAACTTGATTGTGTTTCGGAATGATATCACATCGTCACTGTCATTTTCTTGACCTTATCACCGTTGTTGCTTACAGCTGATTTGATTGTACAGTTCAAACAAAGTGGTTCAAATTCATCAAATATGGTCTAGAGATTGAGTGGGTTGTTTGCAGAAAGAGTTCAAGGAATTGTTATGATCTTCCCTACTCTGCTAAGTAAAGTTATATATTTTGAGATGTAGGCTATGGTTTATTTTTATCATGGGCATATAGCCTAGGCTACATCTGGAAAACTAGAGGAATGAGGTAACTTTGATTTCAAAAGAGAATACAACTCTTTATAATGGCTTTTCCAGATAATTATGCTGGCATTCACTACACTGTCTATGTGAATTAACGTTTACTGCTGTCGCACGTGGTTGACGGAGTCCCCAGTGTTATTTCTGCTTAAGATTCAGCTTTCTCGCTCACCTGCCCTGATTGGGATCAGTTCCCTCCTCCATGGTGACCACAGTCACCTGCTCTGCGTCTGTCACCACGGGCCCCCCATCTACTGCCTCCTCCATTGTGACCATGGTCACCTTCTCCGCCTCCTCCATCACCACGGGCCCCTCCTCAACGGCCTCCTCCATGGTGACCACGGTCACCTGCTCCGCCATCACCACGGGCCCCTCCTCAGCTGCCTCCTCTATGGTGACAACGGTCACCTTCTCTGCATCCTCCATCACCATGGGCCCTTCCTCAGCTGCCTCCTCCTGGTTGGCTGGCTCACAAGCCGATACTGAAAACCATGCATACTATAAAGTAATACACTTTAGTGGTGGAAACAAATGTCATATTTCATTACCATACAATTACACATTTTCAAAATTACAAATGACATATACAACAGTATTTGCAATGTTTCAAATAATTTGATTGCAAATATGACTGGGGCCTTGTAGAAAGACTACTAACTTTCAATAACCACGTATGACCACAAAAGCCTGTGTACAGTACGACCAGGTACAGTAAAATAATGTGGTTGAAATGCGACTGGCTATATGCCTACATCATAGAAAATCCATATACAACATAGGAATTTGAATTACTAGTGATGCCACTGTGTGATTCTGGGAAAAATAAAAAGTCTAAAATGACAAACACAGATCCATAACTGTAGACAGAGATTCTGGCACTCTACCTGGTGAGATGATCCACTCCAAAAACATGTGAGAATGCCAACCAACTGTTAACCTGACAGCACACGGGGTCCACATCTTCCGTGGCACACCACTGTGAAAACACGTTTCATTTGCTGGCATAAACCCTGGAAGTGGAACTGGCACGTGAACCCTGTATGGTTCTGATTACAGAATCAGATAACCCACGGTGCTCTAGCCTGTCCCTCTCAGGAGCCAAGCCTTCAGTGGTTGGCCGATGATGGGCAACTGCCCTGTCGCGCCTCTTGCCTGAGACCATGGAGCCCCTGGGCGATCGGGAGCCACCAATATGATTGACAGCCCACCTGATCTCACCATGGCTAACAGTGGGAGAATGCAGGACAGCGGTGGGAAAGCATACAGGAGAACTCTCGGCCACGGTCAGTGCGCAAATGCGTCCCTCCCCAGTGGCGGTTCGTCCTGAGCTCGAATAGAGAACCAAAGAGGGCAATGCGCGTTCACGCGTGACGCGAATAGATCCACCTCGGCTCTCCCGAACCATTCCCAAATTTGGAGATGTCCGGGTGCAGACGCCACTCGTCGTCCCGAGGACCCCCTCGAGATATGATGTCTGCCCCTACGTTCAAGTAGCCTGGAATGTGTGCTGCTCTCAATGAGCGAAGGTGTTCGTGAGCCCACAGCCACAACTCCTCCACCGCCTGGTGGAGTGCAGGAGACCTGACTCCTCCCTGGTGATTGATGTGAGCTACTGTGGTTCGGTTGTCTGACCAGACCAGCACATCGCGACCCCGAAGGGTAGACGCGAAGTGCGTCAGAACCAGTAGAACCGTTTCCAACTCTAAGAGGTTGATGTGACGACTCGAAAGAGGCCACACACCTCCTATCGGTTGGGTCTGACATGTCCCTCCGCATCCAGTCAGAGAGGCATCTGTAAACACTGGAATGTAGGAGGACACCTTGCCTATGGGGACCGTGCGTGAGAACATGCGGGTCTCTCCAATAGTTCAGATCTGCACTGAGCGAGAGGGGAACCACCACCAACCGACGACGTTGACGCACTGGGTCTAGTCGTAGTTGGGCGAACCATCACTGTATTCTGCGCATGCGTAGGAGACCCAGCGGAACCACGAAATGGGCCGACGACATGAGACCCAAGAGTGACCTGACCGAAAGCGCTGTTACCGTGTGATTCGGACAAAACCGTTGTAGGGCTAGCAACATAGCCACCCTTCGAGGGTCCGAAATTCAAGCCCTCATCTTCACAGTGTCTATCTGTATCCCCAGATAAACAATCTGATGACTGGGCCAGGGTGCACTCTTTTTCCAATTCACAGCGAACCCCAGACGCGTGAGATGAATCACTGTCTGTGTCGTGTGAGTGAACGCCAGCTCTGCTGACGGGGCGAGAAGCAGTAGGTCGTCTAGGTAGGCTAGTAGCCTTATTCCCTGATGACGAAACGGTTCCAATGCCGCCTCCACACATTTGGAAAACGTGCGAGGTGCCAGGGCGTACCCGAATGGCATCCTCGTGTACTCGTACGCCACCCCTTGAAAGGCGAACCGCAGAAACTTCCTGTGACGCGGCTGCACCGGCACATGAAAATACGCGTCCTTTAGGTCTATGGTCATACAAAAGTCTCCCTTCTGGACACATTCCAGTAGACGTTTTGTCGTTAGCATTCAGAAGGGCCATTTGGCTACGCTCTCGTTGAGAATGCGTAAACCCAATATCGGCCTCATTCCCCATCTTTTTGGCAACAGGAAATAGGGCAAATATAGCCCTTTGTTCCTTTGGTCCCAGGGAACTACTGTGACCGCCTCCTTCGCCAAAAGTTCCGTAATCTCTGCAACGAGAGCGGCGACTTTTTCGGGCGTTTTCATCACCGTCTCCACCACCCCCCTGAATGGGGGAGGGGTCTGATGGAATTGGATGGCATAACCATTCTGCAACATCTGGTCTAGCCAGAGGGAGAGGGTACAGCTTCGCCGCCACTCCCAGCAATGCAGAGAAAGCGGATGAGCGCGAAGCTGTGGTACACTCAGTAGGAAGGACCTGTATTCCTCGACGGCCCTCGCCTCCGCTGTTCCCCAACACTGAAGTGGTGGAACAGCCCAAGGCGGGCCTCCCAAGAAATGGAGAGGAAACATTAGCGCGTTCTGATAGGGACACCTTTACTCCTATTGGCTGCAGGTGTGTGCATAATTTTGTCTCAGGCTGTTCGCTGCCTAGGTAGCGGGGTAAACCAATAAGACTTCCGGCCAATAAATAAACTAGTTACACTATCACAGTTCTAATTAAAAATGTTAAATACAATTGTTTCTTCTATTATTATACATTATATGCAGAGTAATATATGCAGAGTAATTGTTTTTTCTTACGTTTGGTGCGGAATACAACATAAATTGATTAATTATATGGTCAGTTCCGGTACTACGGTATCATGGGAGATTGAGTTTCACAGTCCGTCACTTAAATCATGAGTCTGAAATAAATAAATAATTCGCTAAAAAGTATTTCCATGTGCTTACACGGTTGATATTATTGATTATCTTTTTACATAAATGATAACAGCGAGTAGATTTTTAAACAGCTAGCTAAAAGGACAAACGTTACACGCTCCCGGGAACCAAAAAGCGAACGCATTACGTTACAACAACAATGTTAGCCAGAGCGAATAAAGCTCACTTCCAGTATACAAGATGCTAAAGCAATACACATAGCTGATTAAAATACAATAATAGTCTAGAATTATGCGGGCCGAAATACAGAAACTACTAGATTATTGGTCATTTCTTCTCCGATAATTTACCTCGCTTTCACTTTAAAATAACTAGTTAGCTACGTCCAAATAAGCAGTTATGTTTATTTGTACTAATAGAACAAACTCCGAGCATCGAGTTAAAATCTTTCAGAAGGGGCGTGGCATTGATGGAGTTCGATGCGCCAAGAGTTTGTGCTATTAGTACATAAAAACGTTGTGCTAATTTGTACATATAGTACATAATTAATGACAGACTGGGTTGAGAGGGGAGAGTGCTGCCGAGGCGATTCCGACGAGCGGAGGAGAAAGGGAGAAGGCAGCGCTGGACTATCCGAGATTAAAGATACAAGGAGATCTACCCCCAAGAGCAAGTAACAACAACATGGATTGGACACAAGGGGCCAGGATTCCGGTTGGGAAGCACGATATCCCAGCCCGAGAAAGACAATTCCCATAGACGCCCCCATAGAGAAGTCCATTTACAAAATTACCTTTGTGAATTGTCTTCGAGGCCGATTTTTTTCCATCACTCACAGCCGAAGTTATTAACGTTTTTTTTTCATGTTGTTACATGGACGAGCTTGTTTAACTTGCACATGCAGAAGGAAAAACAATGGAAATCACTCATGCTCTAGTCCTGGACCTGCTGGTTCAAGGTGCTAGATTCCTGAGATTGGAAGATGAGACTGGAAGACTGACTGTGAAGTGAATGGATCCAAATAATATCATTACATCCTGAAATTCATGGAAAATGTTTATTTAATTAATGTAATGTATTGCTATTTCTATTGAAGATAGAATCTGAAAATAAAATATGTTTCACAAAAAATTGTGATGCATGTGAGTCATCCTGAAGTCTTCAAATAAGAAATATGTCAATAAGAATATGAACAATAATTTATTTCATTCATAAGTTGCAATATTCACTATTTATTCGACCCAATGCCAAAACGATATATATATGGAATATAATTATGGAGGGCTTTTTTCTTTTTAAATGGGTATAGAATAGGCTACAAATAAATTCAAACAGCTATGCAACTACACGGCTAAAAAAAATAAAGGGAACACTTAAACAACACATCCTAGATCTGAATGAATGAAATAATCTTATTAAATACTTTTTTCTTTACATAGTTGAATGTGCTGACAACAAAATCACACAAATTATCAATGGAAATCAAATTTATCAACCCATGGAGGTCTGGATTTGGAGTCACCCTCAAAATTAAAGTGGAAAACCACACTACAGGCTGATCCAACTTTGATGTAATGTCCTTAAAACAAGTCAAAATGAGGCTCAGTAGTGTGTGTGGCCTCCACGTGCCCTACAACACCTGGGCATGCTCCTGATGAGGTGGCGGATGGTCTCCTGAGGGATCTCCTCCCAGACCTGGACTAAAGCATCCGCCAACTCCTGGACAGTCTGTGGTGCAACGTGGCGTTGGTGGATGGAGCGAGACATGATGTCCCAGATGTGCTCAATTGGATTCAGGTCTGGGGAACGGGCGGGCCAGTCCATAGCATCAATGCCTTCCTCTTGCAGGAACTGCTGACACATTCCAGCAACATGAGGTCTAGCATTGTCTTGCATTAGGAGGAACCCAGGACCAACCGCACCAGCATATGGTCTCACAGGGGGTCTGAGGATCTCATCTCGGTACCTAATGGCAGTCAGGCTACCTCTGGCGAGCACATGGAGGGCTGTGCGGCCCCCCAAAGAAATGCCACCCCACACCATGACTGACCCACCGCCAAACCGGTCATGCTGGAGGATGTTGCAGGCAGCAGAACGTTCTCCACGGCGTCTCCAGACTCTGTCACGTCTGTCACATGTGCTCAGTGTGAACCTGCTTTCATCTGTGAAGAGCACAGGGCGCCAGTGGCGAATTTGCCAATCTTGGTGTTCTCTGGCAAATGCCAAACGTCCTGCACGGTGTTGGGCTGTAAGCACAACCCCCACCTGTGGACGTCGGGCCCTCATACCACCCTCATGGAGTCTGTTTCTGACCGTTTGAGCAGACACGTGCACATTTGTGGCCTGCTGGAGGTCATTTTGCAGGGCTCTGGCAGTGCTCCTCCTGCTCCTCCTTGCACAAAGACGGAGGTAGCGGTCCTGCTGCTGGGTTGTTGCCCTCCTACGGCCTCCTCCACGTCTCCTGATGTACTGGCCTGTCTCCTGGTAGCGCCTCCATGCTCTGGACACTACGCTGACAGACACAGCAAACCTTTTTGCCACAGCTCGCATTGATGTGCCATCCAGGATGAGCTGCACTACCTGAGCCACTGGTGTGGGTTGTAGACTCCATCTCATGCTACCACTAGAGTGAAAGCACCGCCAGCTTTCAAAAGTGACCAAAACATCAGCCAGGAAGCATAGGAACTGAGAAGTGGTCTGTGGTCACCACCTGCAGAACCACTTCTTTATTGGGGGTGTCTTGCTAATTGTCTATAATTTCCACCTGTTGTCTATTCCGTTTGCACAACAGCATGTGAAATGTATTGTCAATCAGTGTTGCTTCCTAAGTGGACAGTTTGATTTCACAGAAGTGTGATTGACTTGGAGTTACATTGTGTTGTTTAAGTGTTCCCTTTATTTTTTTGAGCAGTGTAATAAGAAAAAGGATTGCTTCCTTTTCTAAGCTACTATTAAATGTATTATCTTTTTCCACAGGTTTCTGTTTCATGACAGGCCAAGGCTGCAGCAGTGGGTAGCAAATGTCAGGCAGATGGATTGGTAACCCACCCGAAACGCTCAACTCTGTGCCCATCACTTTGAAGATGAGTGTTTTCGCCGTGATGACATGGGAAGTGTCAGCCTCACCTGGACTGCTGTGCCCACCATTTTCTCCTTCCCAGGTCATCTACAAAAACGGTCAAAAGGCCCCCGGGAAAAAAAGTAAGGTAAATACAGAGGTAAGTGGCAATGTAATCATGCTGCACATGATCACACTTACTGCTAAGGTTGAGGATCTTGAGGTAGAGGTTGTTGATAATGATGGTACAGACATTGATCACAGCGATATCACTGTGATGATGGATCTGCATGATGATACTACTTTTGTGTCAGATGTAGGCCCATCACAATGATATAGCTGTGACGGTGGATGTACGTGAGTAAAGTGTGGTGTCGGACTCTATCGATCAAGGTTATGACGTTCCGGACACCCCTTGTGTTCCTGAACACAAATACACTGTGATGGAATCACTTACCTGAGGTCCTCCTGTGTGTTGCAGTCTCCTGGCGCCTGAAGCAACACTGCCACCACTGCTGCACCTTCAGCTTCAAGAAATAACTTTCACACTCTGCTAGCTACTCACGTAAACAGGGTTGGACTTTTCAAATTCCTTCATTAGAGTATGACAGCTAGCGTTGTTAATCACATGCCATTTATCCTATTCCACTTGTGTGTTCCAGGCCGCCCATTGCCGGAGCTCCAGAGACTTTGCCTAGCAGACTACAGTGCATCCCGCTAATGTCACCAGGCAAAGTTCCCACACCTTTGCTGAGCATAGAGGACCCGAGACGGACAAACTGTGCAACAACAACAATGGGTTAAACACAGCGTATTGGTTAAATGCAAAGATTCTCTTTTTTATATTTTACTCTCTACATTTGGGTAGGTGTTGTCTGACTAGTACACCCCACTACCTGTCTGGCCCTGTATTGATTTAATAGATCTTTATCATAGAATTTTGTTTTGCACTAAATACACTAAATTAAATGTTCAGTTTTCTAAATAGTGTCCCTGTGTGTCTGCTCCTTCTGTCACTATGAGGTCGCTGAGCTGCTGGTGAGAAATGGGCATCAGTTAACATAGCTGACCTGTGGAATTTCACCGATCTTTTTGAGGCTGCAGCCAAGGGCAAATATCTGCTGATGCTCAAGGTTAATCTTCCTTCCTGTGACTTTCATATTGGCTCTTCAAAAATAATTGTTTGATTGACTGAAGGCTACTAAAATGCTTTTTTTATAGTCAGTACCGTGCAGTATGTATAATGATAAAATTTTACGTAAAATGCTTCTCATACATTTTAAGGACACATCTATCTGTCTGTATGTATGTATCCCCACCAAGAAGAACTGTGAAGGTAACATGTCTTTGGACATGTTGAAGGAGGGAGACACCGACATCCATGACCTGCTGGAAAGAGATGCTGCCTTCCTGGAGCACGGGGCGGACGACAATGCTCAGGTCAAAAGAGGCCACATCTCCCTGCACAATGCAGCCTCATACGGGGTGAGTCACTACATAGATTAAATCAGGCCGTTGAAGATGTTTTACGGATGTACGGCTTGCCGTAAGGGTTTTACATAGACAATGCACACAAAACGCATGCGCTGTGCCACACATCACATAAAATAACATTTTAACACCCACACTGTGATGAAAGAGACCTAGTGGAATGTTTACATACTGTATTTATTAGAGTGGATGTCATCAGTCTTTGGGCAAGTGTGAGAGCAAAAATTACAAGATGATGATATAATGCTGATATTGCATCAAATGGTTGTTTTCTGCAATAGAATAGGGTTCTTAGAACTCTCATGTGTCTGTGTTAACACTGACAGTAGATTTACGATGCCTTTGGTGATAAAACCTACAGCATGCATTCCATAGAATGAGTTGGTGTTTGTGTAATTAGGTACCAGGGAGAGATGGCTCGGGTATGGATAATGATGAGAGGAAACTTGTTTTGGGGGCCAAACTCTGGTTTCCATACAATAAGAACAGTCTTCATAGCAAATACTATCTGGCTGGTAGATACTCCTTTCTCATATATGAAGTCTCATCTTGTGACCCATTCCATACATCTGTTATTTGTCATGTAGAGGGTGTATCTTTGCTATGAAATATATTTGAATTCTTTGAGTCTTGGCTCTCAGCCAACAGTCAAGACTGTTGAGCCGACCAGCTTCGGTTATTGCCTTTTGAATAAAGTAATGTCCTGATTGGTGATTGACCCTGTCTCTCCTCATTGTTGATTAAAATTTCCACTACACAAGTCATGAGGATGTTAAATTATGTCCTCTGTCTCGCTCCTCTCCATCACTCCTCTCTTCTCTCCTCAACCTGGTCTCAGATCATTTTGTATTATTCTGTACATAAATCCGAGACTAGGGCTGTTGCGGTAATCCTATTACCACCACACAGGCAGTCATGAGTCATGACCCAGTAAAATTCCATGTGACCGTTGAGTCATGGTAATCTCCTTTTATGCACTCTGGACATGCTTTGGTAGTACCCAACTTGCTAACGACCATCAGGTCCTAATGGCCTGGTACTCAGGGCTGTATTGTCCCTCTAACCAGTCTGACATCAATGCAAATGTGATCGAAAATCAAATCAGTGGCGATTTTAGCATGTAAATCTTGGTGGGGAAAACTCCCCAATTTTTTTTAGATGCATGGCAGCAAAGCCACTACACAAAACAACACTAAACAGTACATTAATTGCACTATAACGGTGACAAGCGGTGCCCACAAACTGTTTGGGCCTACATGAAGCTGTCCCAAAAGCATACTTTTTTTCAGCACAATGGAGTGAATCCTTACCATTGATACACCTGGCTATCAGCGGAGCCTTGTCTGGCAGCTAAACAGTTCATTCAGCCTCATTTACTGCCTTTAAAAAAAACATAGCTGATATGGCTGAATTGCTTAAACAAATGTGGTTTCTACTAATGAGATGTACAAACTATGGTATAAGGGGATGACGAGCAGACGAGGCAATCTGTAATTTCGATTAAGGATGGACGTAGTCAATCAATCAATCAAAGTTAATTCGGAAAGTATTCAGACCCCTTGAATTTTTCCACATTTTATTACGTTACAGCATTATTCTGAAATTGATTAAATATTTTTCCCTCATTAATCTACACACAATACACTATAATGACTAAGCGAAAACAAGTTTTTAGACATTTTTACAAATGTATACAAAATTAAAAACAGTCCCTTTGCTATGAGACTCGAAATTGAGCTCAGGTGCATCCTGTTTCCATTGATAATCCTTGATGTTTCTACAACTTGATTGGAGTCCACCTGTGGTAAATCCAATTGATTGGACATGATTTGGAAAGGCACACACCTGTCTATATAAGGTCCCACAGTTGACAGTGCATGTCAGAGCAAAAACCAAGCCATGAGGTGGAAGGAATTGTCCATAGAGCTCAGAGACAGGATTTTGTTGAGACACAGATCTGGGGAAGGGTACCAAAATATTTCTGCAGCATTAAAGGTCCGGACAGAGTGGCCTCCATCATTCTTACAGTGGCTTGCAAAAGTATTTGTATAACCCAACCCTGATCTGTACTTCTCCACAACTTTGTCCCTGACCTGTTTGGAGAGCGCCTTGCTTAGTGGTGTTGCAGACTCTGGGGCCTTTGAGAATAGGTGTATATATACTGATATCATGTGACAGATCATGTGACACTTAGATTGCACACAGGTGGACTTTATTTAACTAATTATGTGACTTCTGATGGTAATTGGTTGCACCAGATCGTATTTAGGGGCTTCATAGCAAAGGGGGTGAATACATATGCACGCACCACTTTTCCGTTATTTATTCTTGAGAATTTCTTGAAACTTTATTTTTTTCATTCCACTTTACCAATTTGGACTATTTTGTGTACAGTTGAAGTCGGATGTTTACATACACCTTAGCCAAATACATTTAAACTCTGTTTTTCACAATTCCTGACATTTAATCCTAGTAAAAATTCCCTGTCTTAGGTCAGTTAGGATCACCACTATATTTTAAGATGTGAAATGTCAGAATAATAGTAGAGAGAATGATATATTTCAGCTTTTATTTCTTTCATCACATTCCCAGTGGGTCAGAAGTTTACATACACTCAATTAGTATTTGGTAGCATTGCCTTTAAATTGTTTAACTTGGGTCAAACGTTTCAGGTAGCCTTCCACAAGCTTCCCACAATAAGTTGGGTGAATTTTGGCCAATTCCTCCTGACAGAGCTGGTGTAACTGAGTCAGGTTTGTAGGCCTACTTGCTCGCAAACACTTTTTCAGTTCTGCCCACAAATCTTCTATAGGCTTGAGGTCAGGGCTTTGTGATGGCCACTCCAATACCTTGCTTGGGGTCATTGTCCATTTGGAAGACCCATTTGCGACCAAGTTTTATCTTCCTGACTGATGTCTTGAGATGTTGCTTCAATATATCCACATAATTTTCCTTCCTCATGATGCCATCTATTTTGTGAAGTGCACCAGTCCCTCCTGCAGCAAAGCACCCCCACAGCATGATGCTGCCACCCCCGTTGGGATGGTGTTCTTCGGCTTGCAACCACCCCCCTTTTCCTCCAAACATAACGATGGTCATTATGGCCAAACAGTTATATTTTTGTTTCATCAGACCAGAGGACATTTCTCAAAAAAGTAAGATCTTTGTCCCCATGTGCGGTTGCAAACTGTAGTCTGGCTTTTTTATGGCGGTTTTGGAGCAGTGGCTTTTTCCTTGCTGAGCGGTCTTTCAGGTTATGTCGATATAGGACTCATTTTACTGTGGATATAGATACTTTTGTACCTGTTTCCTCCAGCATCTTCACAAGGTCATTTGCTGTTGTTCTGGGATTGATTTTCACTTTTCGCACCAAAGTACGTTCATCCCTAGGAGACAGAACGCGTCTCCTTCCTGAGCGGTACAACGGCTGCGTGGTCCCATGTTGTTTATACTTGCGTACTATTGTTTGTACAGATAAACGTGGTACCTTCAGGCATTTGGAAATTGCTCCCAAGGATGAACCAGACTTGTGGAGTTCTGCAAAAAAAATTGGCTGATTTCTTTTGATTTTCCCATGATGTCAAGCAAAGAGGCACTGAGTTTGAAGGTAGGCCTTGAAATACATCCACAGGTACAATATTCTCTGGTCTGATGGAACCAAGATTGAACTCTTTGGCCTGAATGCCAAGCGTCACGTCTGGAGGAAACCTGGCACCCTCCCTATGGTGAAGCATGGTGGTGGCAACATCATGCTGTGGGGATGTTTTTCAGCGGCAGAGACTGGGAGAATAGTTAGGATCGAGGGAAAGATGAAAACCTTCTCCAGAGCATTCAGGACCTCAGACTGGGGCGAAGGTTCACCTTCCAACGGGACAACAACCCTAAGCACACAGCCAAGACAATACAGAAGTGACTTCGGGACAAGTCTCTGAATGTCCTTGAATGGCCCAGCCAGAGCCCCGACTTGAACCCGATCGAATATCTCTGGAGAGACCTGAAAGTAACTGTTCAGCGACGCTCCCCATCCAACCTGACAGAGCTTGAGAGGATCTGCAGAGAAGAATGGGAGAAACTCCCCAAATACAGGTGTTCCAAGCTTGTAGCATCATACCCAAGAAGACTCAAGGCTGTAATCGCTGCCAAAGGTCCTTCAACAAAGTACTGAGTAAAGGGTCTGAATACTTATGTAAATGTGATATTTCCATTTTTTATTTTTTATAAATGTGCAAAAATTGATAAAAAACAGTTTTTGCTTTGTAATTATGGGGAATTGTGTGTAGATTGACAATGTTATCCATTTTAGAATAAGGCTGTAACGTAACAAAATGTGGGAAAAGTCAGGGGGTCTGAATACTTTCCGGATGCACTGTAACTATTTGTTCAGCACTTTTCAAATGTACAGAGACAGAATTCAGAACATGGACCGTTCTTACAGTATTCTCCCTTTACACCAAGTCAGAACTGTAGGATGAATAAAGGGGGCATACAAGCAGAAAATGAAAGTTCTTACAATATTTGATGATTACATTTATCTAAAACAGGCTATAGGCTACATGTGCACCACCAAATCAGAACAGTAGGCTAAGTTATGAGGGGGAAAGGGACCAAATTATTCGGGCGAGGCACATGGGCTCCTAACAGCTTACTACACAAAATACACTTAGTATTACTTTCTTAGCTACAGTATACTTTTCTGGCCCATGGTGTTGAATGTTTATCCATTTAAGGTCAGAAAAGACACCCATAAACCCAGACATGGACCACACACCCACTCCACTGAATAGCAGGCTAGTGATTGCTTTGCAACGCTTGCAGTTAGCCACTGATTCCTTCCAAACCACTCATTGTTGAATTTGCGATTTCCAACTTGTTGTGTAATGTTTATGTCCAATAGCTGATGAGCACTGATACGTTTTATCTATAATTTCTCTTCATATGACAAGGATTGAAAAGGATTTGCCAGTAGATTGTCCTTCTTGATTCATGATGATGACTGCTTGTCTAGCTTGCTTTCTAAGATGTTGAAAGTATGATGTTGTCATGATCAGTCCAATCAAAGCTACGGTAGATATAATGTGATTTGACGTCATTTTATCTGTGGTGAATGGCCTTGAGCCTTCTTGAATGGGCGCTTCTAATGTAACTCTATGGCAGCACCCAAGGGGCTTGAATTTTCGAGCTCTCCCTGTAGATTTTGTGATGACATAGTGTTCCCATGAGTGACAGAACACTGTGCCAATCACGGCGCAACTAGAGAACATTACCAACCCCTACGCTCCGAATTTTCCTCTGGCTGCCCCACCACCACAGAAAGCACTGAGCTAGGATGAAACACCTGCATTTTGGAGCTGCTTTACTCAAGAAAGCAAAAAAAGACCATGTTTGTATGTGGCTTTATTAACTCAATGATATATTTTTTTTACATTGTTTGCAAACTGATTTGTGACATGTATGAATGCTAAACAGATCTGCCCCACCTGCCCTGAATGAGGGGTCGCCACTGCATTTAAGTCATTTACAGACACTTACACTTATCATCAAAACAGTATCCTGCTTTTAAAACTCAGCTCACTGTGATGATGAATTTGAAGAAAAAAGTTAAACAGCAGGTTGAAACTGAGTGGGAAACATGGTGTTGTGGATGTTGTTTCAAATCCTAACACAACAAAACTGACAGCGCTTTCTAAGATGATTAATTAAAAACACCCATACACATATTAGAGCTTATGCATACACATAGGTTTATAATAATATAATATGCCATTTAGCAGACACTTTTATCCAAAGCGACTTACAGTCATGTGTGCATACATTTTTACGTATGGGTGGTCCCGGGGATCGAACCCACTACACTGGCGTTACAAGTGCCATGCTCTACCAATTGAGCCCAAGCCCAAGCCCGAAAAAAAACCCTGAATTAAAATTATGATTGTGCCTTATACAATACATAGCCTACTGCATATTACGCATGGCAGAAAAGCATAAAACTGATTTAAGAAGTCTTTGGTACATAATTGGTCTAACCTATACCCCAAAATTAAACAAATTTGAGTAATCGCCTTTGAGTGTGGATTGTATTATTATGCATACTGGACGTACTGGTTACCTTATGCTACACTCCAAACCTTCTATCCATGAGTCTAGGAGAGAACAGATAGCCCTAGGCGATGCTGTTGGTTCATTGATTGTGCAGGGCGGCTTACAGGTAACCTATAATTTTTTGAATGATTTTGAATTGCCTAGTAATAAGGATTTTTTCAAATATTTTCTTAATTAATTGGGTGGCACATTACCTTCACCACCATGTGTTTCCATCTCCTCCTCTCTCTCTATTCCTTTCTTGAGCGTGCACAGGGGCTGTCAACAGTTTAGTGAAATATGTTCAGTTGCGAAAACATGTTATTATCGATGTTCCCGTACAGAATTCACTTAGTTTCCTAAATGAAGCACTGAGTAGCTGCAGGAACAGGGTTGGAGAGCCCATTCCATACAGCGTTTGGGCGGAATATCACCTGTCGCCCGGTGAGAGAATGCTCCTCAAACAGTGGTTGATGCGTGGAGTGAAATAAGTGTTCTTATATTTATTTTTCAGCTGCTCATATTAACCACAGCTCCGCTATAAAACCGAAGTAGCCTACCAGGCATCATTGAGAAATGGACCAGCGGGAAAGCACGCGGCCTCCATTCGCTATTCGAGTGCATACATATGACGTTTTTTCCCCCCTGTCCCTGTTCCTGCCCATTTGATAATGGCCAATTCTAGATCGAAACTAATTTGCCATATTAGTAAAGACAATATTACATTGAGAATAGTCTGATAGGTGAAAATATGATCACTTGATGAGAGAACAGCTGTGCAGCCTGAGGCAAGGAACAGAGCACAAGCTTTTTGACTTTCTCAAATTATCACTAGCCTATAGTCGCATCATGCAGCCCATTTTTGTTTTGATTTCTAAGACATTATACGGTTTGTATCATTCACAACGAAAGTTGCCAAATAACTCTAAATCTAGCGTATAGGACCTGTTTCAAATTATTACTTTTGCGCTCAACATAGTGACTTCATATGCACACTTGCTCTGGAGTGGGAAAAATATCCTTTCTATTTTACTCAGCTAGGTTCAATTATATTCTTCTTACTGTAAAATCATATAATATAAAATAATGGCACGGGATTTATAAGCATATCTTGTCTGCTAAATGAACAAGCCTACAGCCTGTGGCTTGGAGCATAGCCAGAAAACATATAGTAGGCCAACTCATATTCTGTTCTTTGGAAATACATTTTCCTCATATCATAATGTTTCTTTAGTCCTGACTAAAATAAATAATGGATTGATTGTGATGGTGTATATTACATTGATGTATTATACTTTTTTAAATGTAGATGTTCCAAAGGCATGCATCAGAGACTTGTATGCAGCTTGTATGCCTGGATGTTACAGGAGGGGGTCGCAGTTCCGGAGCGACCCACTAGATGTCATCCTCCGACAACCCTAGACACCTCCTCACGCACAGTCTGGATAATCAGTATCCTATTGGTGTCACCTGTGTCTACCTGTTCACCTGTGTATTTATGCCCTCACTTCCCTGTGTTTCCTTGCTCAGTTTTCTCTGCTAGTTTCTCTATGTCCAGCAGTACTACTCAGTGTCTGATCGGAGACCTATGTACAGGTACTTGAGAAGTGTTCTCCCTGTTTCGTTATTTGTTTCAATCGTAGGTAATGTTTAGTATTTTGGCTGTCAGCCAGTTTTTGGAGACTTTTTGCTCCGCCTTTCTTTTATCGTGATAAGTCCGTTATTTTGTATTCTGGCTTCGGGACCAGTAAAGATCCTTGTTTCACCATCTCTGCCTACTGCCTACTGTATATCCTGCACCGCACCTGGGTCACGGGTCACACCTCACACCAACCCTTACACCTGGAGGCCTGGAGATGCTAAATGGGTTTATGTTCATTAACGGTCAACTACCGTGAGACCAGCAAACTTTTGCATGACAATAACTACCTGACAAAATGTAATGACGCCACAGCCCTATCCGAGACACTCCATTTAATATGATATGTTAGGTTTCGTATGGTATGTATTAATTTGTGGTTGTCCATCACCCATTTTGTATGATCAAATCAAATCAGATGTTATTTGTCACATGCGCCGAACTCAACTGGTGTAGACCTTACCGTGAAATGCTTACTTACAAGCCCTTAACCAACAATGCAGTCCAAGAAATGGAGTTAGAAAATATTTACTAAATAAAGTAAAAAATTAAATACAATTACATAACAATAACAAGGCTATATACAGGGGGTACCAGTACCGAGTCAATGTGTGGGGGTACAGGTTAGTCGAGGTAATTTGTACATGTAGGTAGGGGTAAAGTGACTATGCATAGATAATAAACAGCGAGTAGCAGCAGTGTCAATGTAAATAGTCCGGGTGGCCATTTGATTAATTGTTCAGCAGTCTTATAGATTGGGGGTAGAAGCTTCTAAGGAGCCTTTTGGACCTAGACTTGGCGCTCCGGTACCGCTTGCCGTGCGATAGCAGAGAGAACAGTCTATGACTTGGGTGACTGGAGTCTTTGACCATTTTTCGGACCTTCCTGTGACACCGCCTAGTATATAGGTCCTGGATGGCAGGAAGCTTGTCCCCAGTGATATATTGGGACATATGCACTACCCACTGTAGCGCCTTACGGTCAGATGCCAAGCAGTTGCCATACCAGGCAGTGATGCAACTGGTCAGGATGCTCTCAATGGTGCAGCTGTAGAACTTTTCGAGGATCTGGGGACCCATGCCAAATCTCCTGAGGGGGAAAAGGTGTTGTCGTGCCCTCTACACGACTGTCTTGGTGTGTTTGGACCATGATAGTTTCTTGGTGATGTGGACACCAAGGAACTTGAAACTCTCGACCCGCTCCACTACAGCCCCGTCGATGTTAATGGGGGCCTGTTCGGCCCTCCTTTTTCTGTAGTCCACGATCATCTCCTTTGTCTTGTTCACATTGAGGGAGAGGTTGTTGTCCTGGCACCACACTGCCAGGTCTCTGACCTCCTACCTATAGGCTGTCTCATCATTGTCGGTGATCAGGCCTACCACTGTTGTGTCATCAGCAAACTTAATTATGGTGTTGGAGTCATGCTTGGCCACGCAGTCGTGGGTGAACAGGGAGTACAGGAGGGAAATAAGCATGCACCCCTGAGGGGCCCCGGTGTTGAGGATCAGCGTGGCAGATGTGTTGTTGCCTACCCTTACAACCTGGGGGCGGCCGGTCAGGAAGTCCAGGATCCAGTTGCAGAGGGAGGTGTTTAGTCCCAGGGTCCTTAGCTTAGTGATGAGCTTTGTGGGCACTATGGTGTTGAATGCTGAGCTGTAGTCAATGAACAGAATTCTCACGTAGGTGTTCCTCTTGTCCAGGTGGACCAGAGGAACTCCTGGAAGCCACCATTCTCATCGACGGGGCTGTAGTGGAACAGGTTGAGAGCTTCAAGTTCCTTGGTGTCCACATCATCAACAAAGTATCATGGTCCAAACGCACCAAGAAAGTTGTGAAGAGGGCACGACAAAGCCTATTCCCCCTCAGGAGACTGAAAAGATTTGGCATGGGTCCTCATATCCTCAAAAAGTTATACAGCTGCACCATCGAGAGCATCCTGACTGGTTGCTTCACTGCCTGGTATGGCAACTGCTCGGCCTCCGAACACAAGGCACTACTTTTATTTTATTTATTTTTTTTCACCTTTATTTAACCAGGTAAACCAGTTGAGAACAAGTTCTCATTTACAACTGCGACCTGGCCAAGATAAAGCAAAGCAGTGCGATAAAAACAACAACACAGAGTTACATATGGGGTAAAACAAAACAAAGTAAAAAATACAACAGAAATAAATATATATACAGTGTGTGCAAGTGTGGCAAGTTATGGAGGTAAGGCAATAAATAGGCTATAGTGCAAAATAATTACAATTAGTATTAACACTGGAATGATAGATGTGCAAGAGATGATGTGCAAATAGAGATACTGGGGTACAAATTAGCAAAATAAATAACAACATAGGGATGAGGTAGTTGGGCGGGCTAATTTCAGATGGGCTGTGTACAGGTGCAGTGATCGGTAAGGTGCTCTGACAACTGATGCTTAAAGTTAGTGAGGGAGATAAGTGTCTCCAGCTTCAGAGATTTTTGCAATTTGTTCCAGTCATTGGCAGCAGAGAACTGGAAGGAATGGCGGCCAAAGGAGGTGTTGGCTTTGGGGATGACCAGTGAGATATACCTGCTGGAGCGCAGACTACGGGTGGGTGTTGCTATGGTGACCAATGAGCTAAGATAAGGCGGGGATTTGCCTAGCAGTGATTTATAGATGGCCTGGAGCCAGTGGGTTTGGCGACGAATATGTAGTGAGGACCAGCCAACAAGAGCGTACAGGTCACAGTGGTGGGTAGTATATGGGGCTTTGGAGACAAAACGGATGGCACTGTGATAGACTACATCCAATTTGCTGAGTAGAGTGTTGGAGGCTATTTTGTAAATGACATCGCCGAAGTCAAGGATCGGTAGGATAGTCAGTTTTACGAGGGCATGTTTGGCAGCATGAGTGAAGGAGGCTTTGTTGCGAAATAGGAAACCGATTCTAGATTTAACTTTGGATTGGAGATTCTTAATGTGAGTCTGGAAGGAGAGTTTACAGTCTAACCAGACAACTAGATATATACAGAGGGTAGTGCGTACGGCCCAGTACATCACTGGGGCCAAGCTTCCTGCCATCAAGGACCTCTATACCAGGCAGTGTCAGAGGAAGGCCCTAAAAAATTTCAAAGACTCCAGCCACCCTAGTCATAAACTGTTCTCTCTTTTTCTTAAAACTGCATTGTTGGTTAAGGGCTTGTAAGTAAGCATTTCACTGTAAGGTGAACTCTAACCTGTTGTATTTGGCGCATGTGGCAAATAAAATTTTATTTGATTTGAGTTGCCAAAGAAAACAATACTAAAGCACACATTTACCAGTAGAAATAAAAAATGTTCATTGATATTTTTTTTTTTTAAAGAGAATTCATACACTACATGACCAAAGGTATGTGGACACCTGCTCGTCAAACATCTCATTCCAAAATCATGGGCATTAATATGGAGTTGGTCCCCCCTTTGCCGCTATAACAGCCTCCACTCTTCTGGGAAGGCTTTCCACTAGATGTTGGAACATTGCTGCAGGGACTTGCTTCCATTCAGCCACAAGAGCATTAGTGAGCTCAGGCACTGATGTTGGGCGATTAGGCCTGGCTCGCAGTCAGCGTTCCAATTCATCCCAAAGGTCTTCGATGGGGTTGAGGTCAGGGCTCTGTGCAGGCCAGTGAAGTTATTCCACGCCAATCTCGACAAACCATTTCTGTATGGACCTCGCTTTGTGCACGGGGGCATTGTCATCCTGAAACAGGAAAGGGCCTTCCCCAAACTGTTGAAAGAAAGTTGGAAGCACAGAATCGTCTAGAATGTCACTGTATGGTGTAGCGTTAAGATTTCCCTTCACTGGAACTAAGGGGCTTAACCCAAACCATGAAAAACAGCCCCAGACCGTTCTCCTGGCATCCGCCAAACCCAGATTCATCCGTCGGACTGCCAGATGGTGAAGCGTGATTCATCACTCCAGAGAACGCGTTTCCACTGCTCCAGAGTCCAATGGCGGCAAGCTTTACACCACTCCAGCCGACGCTTGGCATTGCGCATGGTGATCTTAGGCTTGTGTACGGCTGCTCGGCCATGGAAACCCATTTCATGAAGCTCCCGACGAACAGTTCTTGTGCTGACGTTGCTTCCAGATGCAGTTTGGAACTCGGTAGTGTGTTGCAACAGAGGACAGACGATATTTACACGCTACACGCTTCAGCACTCGGCGGTCCTGTTCTGTGAGCTTGTGTGGCCTACCACTTCGCGGCTGAGCCGATGTTGCTCCTAGACGTTTCCACTTCACAATAACAACACTTACAGTTGACCGGGGCAACTCTAGCAGGGCAAAACATTTGACGAACTGACTTGTTGGAAAGCTGCCATCCTATGACGGTGCCACGTCTTCAGTAAGGCCATTCTGCTGCCAATGTTTGTCTATGGAGATTGAATGGCTGTGTGCTTAATTTTATACACCTGTCAGCAACGGGTCTGTCTTATATATAGCCAAATCCACTCATTTGAAGGTGTGTCCACATACTTTGTATAAACAGTTGAAGTCTGAAGATTACATACACCTTAGCCAAATACATTTAAATTGTTTTGTTTTTTTTGGTCAGTTTTTCACAATTCCTGACATTTAATCCTAGTAAAAATTCCCTGTTTTAGGTCAGTTAGGATCACCACTTTATTTTAAGAATGTGAAATGTCAGAATAATTGTAGACAGAATTATTTATTTCAGCTTTTATTTCTTTCATCACATTCCCAGTGGGTCAGAAGTTTACATACACTCAATTAGTATTTGGTAGCATTACCTTTAAATTGTTTAACTTGGGTCAAATGTTTCAGGTAGCCTTCCACAAGCTTCCCACAATAAGTTGGGTGAATTTTGGCCCATTCCTCCTGACAGATCTGGTGTAACTGAATCAGGTTTGTAGGCCTCCTTGCTCGCCCACGCTTTTTCAGTTCTGCCCACAAATGTTATATAGGACTGAGGTCAGGGCTTTGTGATGGCCACTCCAATACCTTAACTTTGTTGTCCTTAAGCCATTTTGCCACAACTTTGGAAGTGTGCTTGGGGTCATTGTCTATTTGGAAGACCCATTTGCGACCAAGCTTTAACTTCTTGACTGATGTTGCTTCAATATATCCACATCATTTTCCTTCCTCATGATGCCATCTATTTTGTGAAGTGCACCAGTTCCTCCTGCAGCAAAGCACCCCCACAGCATGATGCTGCCACCCCTGTGCTTCACGGTTTGGATGGTGTTCTTTGGCTTGCAAGCCTTGCTGTTGTTCTGGGATTGATTTGCACTTTTCGCAACAAAGTACGTTCATCTCTAGGAGACAGAACATGTCTCCTTCCTGAGCGGTATGATGGCTGCATGGTCCCATGGTGTTTATACTTGCATACTATTGTTCGTACAGATGAATGTGGTACTTTCAGGCGTTTGGAAATTGCTCCCAAGGATGAACCAGACTTGTGGAGGTCTACAATTGTTTTTCTGAGGTCTTGGCTGATTTTCCCATGATGTCAAGCAAAGAGGCACTGAGTTTGAAGGTAGGCCTTGAAATACATCCACAGGTACACCTCCAATTGACTCAAATTATGTCAATTAGCCTATCAGAAGCTTCAAAAGCCATGACATAATTTTCTGGAATTTTTCAAGCTGTTTAAAGGCACAGTCAACTTAGTGTATGTAAACTTCTGACCCACTGGAATTGTGATACAGTGAATTATAAGTGAAATAATCTGTCTGTAAACAATTGTTGGAAAAATTTCTTGTGTCATGCCAAAACTATAGTTTGTTAACAAGAAATGTGTGGAGTGGTTGAAAAACGAGTTTTAATGACTCCAACCTAAGTGCATGTAAACTGCCGACTTCAACTATATAGTGTACTTTCTCATCTTTTGGTTGCTAGATTAGGTTTTAGGTTTTATTTATTTGCACCAAAGAAAAGAACTGAAAGACAAAACAGTACAGATAAAACAACTGGTAAAAACCGTGTGCAGGTGAGGTTGGAAGCCCAAAAGGGCTTATATGATAACCACACCACAAATATAAGTACGAAAAAAAAAGTTTGTTCAATCTGTTAAACAAAGAATTATAATTATAATTGTACATGATATACTCAGTATACAAGAAAAATCATGTTTGATTATGTATGTGTATGCATGTTGGAGTGTGAGAGTTAGGCTACATGGAGGGGATTATTGGGTTGTTTGGTTCATCAGGCTGACCCCCAATCTTCGCTTGAAGTTATTGAGGGATGATGAGGTTTTGGCAATGTGAAGATAAAAATCCCAGAGTATGGTACCTCAGTGTCTAATAGAGAATTGACTATGTGAAATGCGGCAGTGGGAAGTGTGAAGGTTATCGCAGTGTCTTGTGTTACATTATATAGATGGATTTTAGAATTAACCTGGAAGAATCCATTGAAGGGTTTAGGTAAACTGTCTGGGAGGTATGAGTATTTGTAGATGAAAGTGCATAGTTGGCGTACATTAATGTCATAAATAGACAAGATATTGAGTTTCTTAAACAAAGGTGCAGATGGAGCCCGGTAATTAGAGGAGGTTGTTAGTCTTGCAAATGTGTTTTGTATGATGAGTCATTTGTGTAGGTAGGAGGCATATGTACTGGCCCAGACAACATTACAGTAAATGAGATATGGGTAAATTAAGCTATAGTATAGAGTTAGGAAGCAAGCTTGATGAACCAAACCACTAATCTTTCTGATGATACCAACTGACTTCATCACTTTGCTACAGACAAATTGAATATGATCTTTCCAGGATAGCTTTTCATCAATTAGAACTCAGAGGAATCTAGTGGATGTGACTAATTTCATTCCCATCAATTGAGATTCTGGCTGTATTTTTGTACAATATTTCTTATTCTTACTAGTGAATACAATGAAGTTGGATTTTTTTAACATTTAAAGATAATTTGTTTGTCTGGAATCACTGAAGCTCCCTGCCCTGAATCTTCTCCTCCTTTACTCTGGACGCCAGCACCTTGTGGTTAAAGCTTGGGCTGTAGCAGGCTTGAGCTTGACCAGGTGAGGCTGGGGCTTGACGAGACGCTCATACAGGGCCTGGAGACTCCTGAAGGCTACCAGGGCTCCGATGTACGGTGCCCTCCTCTGGCTGCAGGTGATTGGTGCTTCGCCCTTCTCACACAGGAAAGACACATAGCCATATGCTTCCGACAGGAAGCCCATCATGGAGCTCTCATTGGCGGGCGTCAACAGCACTTTGTAGCCCTCTGCGAGGGGGTCGCTGGAATCCAAGATCTCGGCCATCATGGCAAAGACCTCGAATAACCTAGCAGTGGGTTCGCTGCCTGCGAAGGCCTCGAGATTCAACTGGTCCCTGCAGATGTGAAGCTCGTGAACTGTGCTAGTGCTGAGAGGCGAATCTATGATGGCATCTATGAAACGCTGCTCTCTCTGTTCCCTTCTTTAACCACGATTTCCTTGGAGGACACCAGAGAGATCTTTAGCAGGCTGTGCATCTCCCGCATGTCCAGCAACTTTGAAATATAGCAGGCACAAACTATTATGTAGGACCAACAGCTGCTAAAGATTAAGCCTACATAACTATGGTCATGACCATAACTATAATATTTTTGCATTGTATACGTCCCTCACTTATGTATAGACAACGTACACTTACTGCATGTATTGTAAATATAATAGAGTAGTGTTAAGAATATAGTGGAGATTCCTTCTTGAAAAGGTCTACTCACTTTCATCTTTTCATCCTCCCTCAAGGTCCTGTGTTGAGAGTGGTTGACTCCAGAGATGGACAGCGTGGAGGAGGGACAGCAGTTTGGAGGAAAGAGTAAGTATTTACATGTTAATGCAAAAATGTCATAACCTTGATAACTTTGTTTTTGATATATTATGAGAAAAACAGTGACAGTGTCTCATGACGTATTTTTACAGTTGTCTCAATTCTCCCTTGTGAGATGAGTACAGTATGTGTCATTAAAGATGTGGTAAGAATTTGCCTAACTACTGGCGCTTCCCCAGGATTAAGTTTGTCTTCTCCTGCATCATCAGAGGTGCCGGTGGAGGGCTGACAGGCCATCCAAAATAGACAAAGCAAGGAAATGTCTAAATGTGCTTATCACATTCTTCAGGGTTTGGGAGGGCACTGAGTAAACCATCCTCACATAAAACATAATAGCCCTGCCCTATTTCTGTGTGACGGAGTTCATTTCAGCCCTATTTTTTTTAGATGCCATGCACCATAGCCTTAAAGAGTTCATATGTAGAGAGAAGCACATCATAGATCAGGGCTATATGTTTTATCTGAGGAAGCGGGATGTTTCGACTTCTTTTCTTTATTTAATATATATATAATATGCCATTTAGCAGACACTTTTATCCAAAGCGACTTAGTCATTTTAATTTAATTTCATAATTTCTTACATTACTTTTTACATAAATATAATTTGAACCATTCTTATGCTGTGCAATTGTTGATTGTTTTGAATAGCAGGACTTAACTAAAGTACCTCGTGCTGTACTCATATTGAAAAGACAGGTTGAAGAGATCTGGCAGTGGGTTAGAGAGGATGGTCCCCCTGTAGTGACAGAAAACGGTATATCAGACATCACTCCTAATATTGGTTTGACATAACTCACAATGTCAGTGGCTATACATAATTTTGTTGTGAGCGTCTTATAGAATTCTGGTTGAGCTGATAAACGAATAGTACAAAAAGCTTTTAGCAAATACTCTATATACAGTATATGTCTATATTTTTGCAAATGTTGTTATACAAGGCGACTGTACCGATTGATAGACTGATTGGGACGCAGCTCGAATTATAAGCTTGATTTGATAATAGGCATACCATAAATGAGTGACAACAATAGACAAACACAGTCTGCTTAAACTAATAACACGCAAACAATTATACGTTTTGATGTCTTTATTGAACACACCGTGTAAACATTCACAGTGCAGGGTGGAAAAAGTATGTGAACCCTTGGATTTAATAACTGGTTGTGACCCTCCTTTGGCAGCAATAACCTCAACTAAATGTTTTCTGTAGTTGCGGATCAGACCTGCACAACGGTCAGGATAAATTTTTGACCATTCCTCTTTACAAAACTGTTTCAGTTCAGCAATATTCTTGGGATGTCTGGTGTGAACTGCTTTCTTGAGGTCATGCCACAGCATCTGAATGGGGTTGAGGTCAGGACTCTGACTGGGGCCACTCCAGAATGTGTATTTTCTTCTGTTGAAGCCATTCTGTTGTTGATTTGCTTCTGTGTTTTGGGTCGTTGTCCTGTTACATCACCCAACTTCTGTTGAGCTTCAATTGGCGGACAGATAGCCTTACATTCTCCTGCAAAATGTCTTGATAAACTTGGGAATTCATGTTTCCGTCTGATAGCAAGCTGTCCAGGCCCTGAGGCAGCAAAGCAGCACCAAACCATGATGCTCCCTCCACCATGCTTTACAGTTGGGATGAGGTTTGGATGTTGGTGTGCTGTGCCTTTTTTTCTCCACACATAGTGGTGTGTGTTCATTCCAAACAACTCAACTTTAGTTTCATCTGTCCACAGAATATTTTGCCAGTAGCGCTGTGGAACATCCAGGTGCTGTTTTGCGAACTTCAGATGTGCAGCAATGTTTTTTTTGGACAGCAGTGGCTTCTTCCGTGGTGTCGTCCCATGAACACCATTCTTGTTTAGTGTTTTACATATCGTAGACTCGTCAACAGAGATGTTAGCATGTTCCAGAGATTTCTGTAAGTCTTTAGCTGACACTATAGGATTGTTCTTAACCTCATTGAGCATTCTGCACGGTGCTCTTGCAGTCATCTTTGCAGGACTGCCACTCCTTGGGAGAGTAGCAACAGTGCTGAACTTTCTCCATTTATAGACAATTTGTCTTACCGTGGACTGATGAACATCAATGCGTTTAGAGATACTTTGCAACCCTTTCCAGCTTTATGCAAGTCAACAATTCTTAATCTTAGGTCTTCTGCGATCTCTTTTGTTCGAGACATGGTTCACATCAGGCAATGCTTCTTGTGAATAGCAAACTCACATTTTTTGAGTGATTTTTATAGGGCAGGGCAGATCTAACCAACATCTCCACTTTTTCCAAACTACATTGTGAATGTTTAAATGATGTATTCAATATTGACAAGAAAAATACAATAATTTGTGTGTTATTAGTTTAAGCACACTGTGTTTGTCTATTGTTGTCACTCAGATGAAGATCAGATCAAATTTTATGACCAATGTATGCAGAAATCCAGGTAATTCCAAAGGGTTCACATACTTTTTCTTGCCACTGTACCTACGTCTCCTGATTACAAAGCAAGTAATATTACTTATAGGTCTTCATGCTCTCTTGAGAACCTTGATGATCTCAAAACTGAGTCAAAAACATTCAGTCAAAGCATTCACCAGTTTTCTGTCATTAATTTGATCTGTTTCAGCTGATTAAGGAACCCACGTATGTCTGCCACTCTAGACGAATCGTTATCGATCTAATTCTGGTTTCTGACATGTCTGATTTCCCAGAGTGGGGTTGTGGTATGAGCGACTACTCTATAATTTATTGCACAAGGAGAAGCCAGAGAAAGTTATTTAATCAACTTAAAACAATCAAGGTCAGCTCAATCAAGAATTACATCAAGACAATTTCACCTGTTGTTTAAATGAAGTTGACTGGTCACCCATACTGCAGTGTAATGGAATTGAGAAAGCTTGGGAACTTTTTAAAGGGATGTTTTAAATGTTGTTGACTTTGTTGCACCCATGAAAACTGTTACAGTTAAGCAGAAGTCTGAACCATGGATGAATAATGGCATTTGTTATGCTATCAACAAGATATATATATATATATATATATATATATATATATATATATATATATATATATATATATATATATATATATATATATATATCCTACAGATCAGTCAGATTATATTATTTTCAAGCAATTGAGAAATGAGGTGAGCAAAATGATTGAGGCAAAGAGGTCATACTTCTATGACAAAATCGAAGAACACAGGAACAATCCAAAGGAATTTTGGCACTCTGAAAAAGCTGGGCTAGAGCAAAAGGCTAAAAACCAAAGCAAGTAATGTCAGTCTGAGCAAAAATTGGGAGATTTTCTCTGACAGGACAAGGTGGCAGAGAGCTTTAACACATTTTTTACATCATTGGATAAAGCGCTTGTGGATAAGCTGCCTGATCACCTTGGGCTGTATGGTGAAGGTCATGTGCATAACTACTACTCACAGCAGGGGGTTGGTAGCAGACTCCTTTGTTTTTGCTAAGGTTTCACAATGCAAAGTAATTAAGTGGTTAGCTGAAATGAAATATTCTAAAGCAACTGGTCTGGACAAAATGCCTGCCAGGTTTGTAAAAGACGCTGCAGAACATATTTCACCCTGCATCACCCATATCATAAATCTCTCAATAGAACAATGGAGGGTTCCAAATCACCTGAAACTTGCTAGGGTTATCCCACTACACAAGAAAGGCAGTAAGGTAGACTAAGGTAACTACAGGCCTGTATCTATTCTGGTAGTCCTTTCCAAAGTCCTGGAGAATATTATATATGAGCAAATTGACATGTACATATCCAATAATGTGTTTCAGAAAGTCACATTCAACTGATTCATGTTACCTGTATTTAACCGACCGCATTAGGATAGAGATTGATGATGGAACATTTTGTGGGATGGTGTTACTGGAACTTCAGAAAGCCTTTGATATAGTAGACCACCGGATACTACTCTACAAGCTAAGGGCCCTAGGTTTTAGCAGTATAGCAGTAGAGTGGTTCAAGTCGTAACTGTCAGGAAGGTATCAGAGGGTTGATGTCAATGGCACCTTATCAGATGCAAGGTTAATCAGCTGTGGAGTGGCAGAAGGAAGTGTTTTAGGGCCACTACTCTTCCTGTTATATAGCAATGATATGAAATCCGCTTGTTCCTGTCAACTGTTTTTATATGCAGACGATTCAGCTCTTTTGGTCTCTCACAAAGACAAGAGTATGGTTGAGAGCCAGCTTAGTGCAGAACTGATGAGTATCAGTAACTGGCTGTCAGACAACAAGCTGTCTCTTCATTTGGGGAAAATAGAGAGTTTTATTTGGCTCTAGGCTAGTTAGATCACCAAGCTTTAGAGTCACAGTTGGTTATTCAGCGGTTCCTGCCAAGAAATATGTTAAGTACTTAGGCTGTGAACTAGACAGGTTCCAGACAGGGGAGTGCATGGGGCATAAAGTAATTGCCAAGGTCAACCAGAAATAAATATATTTTTAATTAATATATATACTTTTTTTTACCCCCTTTTTCTCCCCAATTTCGAACTTGTCTCATCGCTGCAACTCCCCAACGGGCTCAGGAGGCGAAGGTCGAGTCATGCGTCCTCTGAAACATGACCCACCAAACCGCGCTTCTTAACACCCTCTCGATTAACCCGGAAGCCAGCCACACCAATGTGTCGGAGGAAACACTGTTCAACTGATGACCGAGGTCTGCCTGCAGGCGCCTGGCCCACCACAAGGAGTCGCTAAAGCGCGATGAGCCAAGTAAAGCCCCCCAGGCCAAACCCTCCCCTAACCCGGACGAAGCTGGGCCAATTGTGCGCCGCCCTATGGGACTCTGGATCACGGCCGGTTGTGATACAGCCCAGGATCACGGCCAGTTGTGATACAGCCTGGGATCACGGCCGGTTGTGATACAGCCCGGGATCGAACCCGGGTCTGTAGTCTGTAGTGACACATCTAGCACTGGCCAGAAAAGCCACATTTCTAGATAAAGGAACCTTGAAAACACTTGCAGCAGCGTTAGTGCAGACTCACTTTGACTATGCGTGCACTACCTAGTACAGTAGCTCCACTAAGTTCCATCAAGAACAAGCTACAGACAGCTCAGAATAAAATGTCAAGGGTCATTCTGAATCTTAGCCCTTTAGCTCAAGTTGGCCCTTCTCAGCTCAGTGAACTACAGTGGCTATCAGTTGATAAAAGGGTCACTCAGCTGAAGCTGGGATTGGCCCATAAAATTGAGTATGGTACAGTCCACCAGTATCTACCTTACTACTGATAGGGACCTCATTCCTACGCCACGAGAGGCAGTGCCACAGATTTTTGCCATGTGGATTCAAGCACTGTTCTGGCCAGAACATGTTTTTATCTACGGCAGTGGTAGAGTGGAACAGACTCCCCGCTGAGATAACAGTTTCTGCCAGTCTTAGGTTCAAACACTCCTGCAAGGCTTGGTTATTGTTGGGATAGCTTCCTAACCAAGTGTAAAGCCACTCTGTGCTAGTGGATTTGTTAGATGTGTATATTACCTTTTTTGGTAACACTTTACTTGACGCCCAGCGTCATATCACGTTATGACACGGTCATAACCATGTCATAATATGTCATAACAGCTGACATAACTTGTCATAACCTGCTATAATATGGTCATAACACTGTCACAAACCAAATATTTAGACCTGTTGTGACATATATTGCGTTATTTTATGGCTGGTTATGACACCTACATAAGTGTGTAAAAACCCACAAAAGCTACCATGGTACTTAATTTTATGGCTAGTTATGACACCTACATAAGAGTGTCAAAACCCACAAAACCTACCACACAAGGCAAAATATTCCATAACACCATAGCCTACATGTCAACAGTATGTTTATGTTATATATACAGTACCAGTCAAAAGTATGGACACACCTACTCATTTAAGGGTTTTTCTTAATTTGTACTATTTTTTACATTGTAGAATAATAGTGAAGACATCAAAACTATGAAATAACACATATGGAATCATGTAGTAACCAAAAAAGTGTTAAACAAATCAAAATATATTTTATATTTGAGATACTTCAAATAGCCACCCTTTGCCTTGATGACAGCTTTGCACACGCTTGGCATTCTCTCAACCAGCTTCATGAGGTAGTCACCTGGAATGCATTTCAATTAACAGGTGTGCCTTCTTAAAAGTTAATTTGTGGAATTTCTTTCCTTCTTAATGCGTTTGAGACAAAGTAAATTATCATTGTAATTGTTCACACATTGATGTCAGACATGCACCTACCCCAATGCTCTGTTGCTGATGACTGGGATGAATGCAGGAGCAGATTTCAGGAGCAGGACAAGACACCATCATTTTGACTGATGACTGATATAAGGGCATGTACGTGAGAGGCCTATCTGGCTTATATGATGATGATGGTCATAATGATTTCTTTACAGTATCGTAAAGTGTATTTTCTTAGTCCAAGTAAAGTGACACAGGATGGTCTTAACGCTTCATGAAAGTGTCATAAAGTGTATTTTCTACAAGTTATTTAAAATATGATGAAACAAATATGACTGTAAATAGACCTTGTACCTAGCCGGTGTGGATTCCGGTGGGGTACCCCCACCCAGGTAGTGGCAGTGCTGGCAACACTGGCTGCAGTAACCCATGGGGAGTGGTCACACTCGGACAATCAGAGAGGGGCTTATTATTGTGGCCCTGGTGGCACAAAATAATCAAAGGTCTGACTGCACGGAGATGCTTGGGGAAAATGGTTACAACGGGGGACCAGAGTGTGTGTGTCTCAGGTGAAGAGGGTGGATATGATCTCCATCACCTAGGACTTGACATAGGTTAATCAAATCTCACATTGTTGTCAATTTTTGCTCAATCTTGCATGCTTTCTCAAACAGCTGTAACTGTATACAGTGAGGGAAAAAAGTATTTGATCCCCTGCTGATTTTGTACATTTGCCGACTGACAAAGAACATTTTAATGGTGGGGTTATTTGAACAGTGAGAGACAGAATAACAACAACAAAATCCAGAAAAACGCATGTAAAAGATGTTATAAATTGATTTGCATTTTAATGAGAGAAATAAGTATTTGACCCCTCAGCAAAACATGACTTAGTACTTGGTGGCAAAACCCTTGTTGGCAATCACAGAAGTCAGACGTTTCTTGTAGTTGGCCACCAGGTTTGCACACATCTCAGGAGGGATTTTGTCCCACTCCTCTTTGCAGATCTTCTCCAAGTCATTAAGGTTTTGAGCCTGACGTTTGGCAACTCGAACCTTCAGCTCCCTCCACAGATTTTCTATGGGATTAAGGTCTGGAGACTGGCTAGGCCACTCCAGGACCTTAATGTGATTCTTCTTGAGCCACTCCTTTGTTGCCTTGGCCGTATGTTTTGGGTCATTGTTATGCTGGAATACCCATCCACGACCCATTTTCAATGCCATGGCTGAGGGAAGGAGGTTCTCACCCAAGATTTGATGGTACATGACCCCGTCCATCGTCCCTTTGATGCGGTGAAGTTGTCCTGTTCCCTTAGCAGAAAAACACCCCCAAAGCATAATGTTTCCACCTCCATGTTTGACGGTGGGGATGGTGTTCTTGGGGTCATAGGCAGCATTCCTCCTCCTCCAAACACGGCGAGTTGAGTTGATGCCAAAGAGCTCGATTTTGGTCTCATCTGACCACAACACTTTCACCCAGTTCTCCTCTGAATCATTCAGATGTTCATTGGCAAACTTCAGATGGCCCTGTTAATGTGCTTTCTTGAGCAGGGGGACCTTGCGGGCGCTGCAGGATTTCAGTCCTTCACGGCGTAGTGTGTTACCAATAGTTTTCTCGGTGACTATGGTCCTAGCTGCCTTGAGATCATTGACAAGATCCTCCCGTGTAGTTCTGGGCTGATTTCACACCGTTCTCATGATCATTGCATCTCCACGAGATGAGATCTTGCATGGAGCCCCAGGCCGAGGGAGATTGACAGTTATTTTGTGTTTCTTCCATTTGCGAATAATCGCACCAACTGTTGTCACCTTCTCACCAAGCTGCTTGGCGATGGTCTTGTAGCCCATTCCAGCCTTGTGTAGGTCTACAATCTTGTCCCTGACATCCTTGGAGAGCTCTTTGGTCTTGTCCATGGTGGAGAGTTTGGAATCTGATTGATTGATTGCTTCTGTGGACAGGTGTCTTTTATACAGGTAACAAACTGAGATTAGGAGCACTCCCTTTAAGAGTGTGCTCCTAATCTCAGCTCGTTACCTGTATAAAAGACACCTGGGAGCCAGAAATCTTTCTGATTGAGAGGGGGTCAAATACTTATTTCCCTCATTAAAATGCAAATCAATTTATAAAATTTTTGACGTGTTTTTCTGGATTTTGTTGTTGTTATTCTGTCTCTTACTGTTCAAATAAACCTACCATTAAAATTATAGACTTATCATTTCTTTGTCAGTGGGCAAACGTACAAAATCAGCAGGGGATCAAATACTTTTTTCCCTCACTGTATGTTGTACACCAATAGCGATGTAGGCAGGATTGTTGTTGAGAGTGGCGTGTGTGTGGTCCCTTTTCATTACTGAATGCTATGAGCCAGGACATAGGGGCTGGCCGATTGAGCTATTCTGAGGAATATACTCGTTGCCCATAACGTGGTACTATTTCTGTCTCTTGCGTTTCAGAAGCGAGTAGACTCGGTCAGTATTAATGTATTGAGCTAGGACATATGGGCCAGTCAATTAAAGACATTTGAGAATATATAGTTGGCCGAAGCAAAGTATTATCTCTCTGTCTATAGCACTTCAGTAGCGTGAGTAAGACCAATGGCAAAAACATTTATTCTATGTTTCCGCGTGTTCCGGTAAAACATTGCTAGTAAAAGAATCGCCGAAAGAGTTAACGTGAGACGCCATTAATAAACCCCTTCCCTTGTTAAAGGGGACCCTGTGTGTGCGTGGAAATTAGATTCCCTGTACAAGTAGGGTAGCTTTGCACTAGATGCTAATCTAACGAAGGGACAGCAGCCATTTTATTATTATTTATTGTATGTCCCCTGTAGCTCAGTTTGTAGAGCATGGCGCTTGCAACACCAGGGTTGTGGGTTCGTTTCCCACGGGGGGCCAGTATGAAAATGTACGCACTCACTAACTGTAAGTCGCTCTGGATAAGAGCGTCTGCAAAATGTAAAATCAAATTTTTGTTTATCCCTTTGTTCCAACGGAAGTTCCGCCCCTCGGGACTCACGTTTGATTTCAGCTTTCTGCGATCAGCGACCTCTGGTGGTGAAGAATCGCCAGTAATTATTTTTGAAACAATTAATGTGAGGGCACACTCTTAACCCACTGTTACAACGGGTTACACTGTATGATATCAATCCAATCTCAACTGGTTGGATATCATTGTCTCAATCGATTTAACCGGGAAGGTGAATCGCCAAACAAACCTTTGCAGGGTTGGTCATTTGGATAAGGTCAAAATGTATTTGTTCAAAAGCAATGAGATATTTTAAACTTTCTCCTCATTAACCTAGATACAGCAACACTTTTCAGGTTAATTAAAGTTTAATTCCCTGATAGCCTATACAAGTATGATTGATCATTATCATTGATTAATCCATTCAATTTGCTTTTGCAAAGCTCATTGGGCAAACTCCAACAGTGCTGGTCCAGTATTGACGGAAGTCCCGCCTTCACGGAAATCCCATGTGGTTCCAGCCCTTAGGAAAAAGTACCCCAGTGGTGAATGTATACTCACATTTGAACTACTGGTTACACTTAGGATATCCAGCAAATCTCAAATGATTGGATATCATTGTCTCATTCAATTTAATAAGTTAAATTGCCGAACATACCTTTTCAGGTTGATCATTTGGATAAGATTCAGATTGATTTGGTTCAACAAAGGAGACAATTTAAACTTTTCCATATTAACCTAGATACAACAATGCTATCAGGTTAATTAAAGTTTAATTCCCAGATAGCCTATACAGGTATGATTAATCAATAACATTGAATAATCAATTAAATTAAAACTGCTTTTTCAAGTTTGTTAAAAGCCAACTCCAACATTACTGATCCAGTATTGATGATTCATTGACGTCTGTAAACCGAATAAAATCGTTTTTGCAGCTTCCAACGACTCAAAACCCAAAATGTTACATAAGTTTAAACAACTAATAATCATCAAAATGAGCAAGCTATCAGAGGGGGTGCCATCCATTCCCCCGCTAATAAGTGAACCCTCACCCACAGAAAGATTAATCGCTGACCTCAGCAGCGATACAAATCCAAACTATGCCGAAGGGTTGAGAATGTTAGATCACAATGCCGTAAGCTAAAAAACTGCAGAAATCGCGACTGTTGCCCTCCAAAATAGGCCGGCAGGCACAGGACTTGTAAAGGTTCTCTCCAGTTTAGCCCTGAACTATGCCCACCAGCAGAGATGGGCATTGGTCCAATACCGCTGTGCTCAGCAGAAGCACGAGCAAGAAACTATTGAGATGAAGGGACAGGTGGAGAGAACCAGGAAGCTAATGACAAAAGCTGACAAAGACAAGATGCTGCTAGCCGAGGAGCTGCATTTGAGAACAGATCAATTAATAGATCTGGCAAACACTTATGACGAATAAATACCCTCAGCTCCCAAGTGGACTCTTTGCAGCAGAACACCACCCTTAGGTACCATCTGGAGGAACTCTAGAACAGCCACGCGCTACAGCGTGACTACCCAACCGAGCAACCAAGCTCGCAACGGGAGCCTGGGGAACGAAGGAGTGTAGACGACAGGAGGTTTCAGACTTCACCTCTCTTAGGGGTCCCTCAGTCTTTTCATCTTGGTCGGTCGGCCCAGAGTAACAACATTTAAATTTGGCTTTTCCTCTTGGCCCTTCGGTCAAATATTCCCCACGGGAGAAAGCAGATGCTCCCTGCGCACTTGGCGCAGAACGCCTTGACAAAATGGTCAAAAACTTCCGCGTCTTTGACCCCGTTCCAGGTAAGCCAAACAACACTGAGACGTTCTTAGACATAGAGGACGCCTTGGATGGCTACCCAAATGCTACGAATACTGACAGACTTTACCTGTTGAAGCGAATGTCCAACAGGCACGTGACAAGGTTCATCCGTCTACAACAGCAACACGTGCAAAACAATTACGCTAAACTTGCCACAGCTTTGAAAATAGAATTGAGTGGTTCTGCGACTCACAAATACGACAGCTCGCTGGCTAACACTGTCAAACAAGCTCGGCATGAACACCCACAAGCCTACTATCTTAGGCTTCATTCAGCTTACTTTGGCATGCTCACTGAAACAGGAATGGAAGAGCTATTACCATTCAAACAAATGTTTCTGTCAAACATGTATCCCAACTTCATTAACTACTTGGGCCCTACTGCCCACGTTGGTTTGCTAATCTCTGCAGTCTGAGAGCTTGCGAGCACAGCTTTTGATGTATCCAAAGAGGGCCGGGCTAAGAGCCCGGACACCTCGGTTTTCAAGATTGGGGGGGGTGCAATCACTCCAGTTGGAGGGTGCGGCATCAGGGACAGGAGCGGAAAAAGATGAAGCACCAGGTGGGCGGCTACCACGTACATACCACACTGATGACCACTGCAGTAACGATAGCTACAAAGAACGTCCCCAACCAAACAAGTCCCGCAGAGGTCGATCTGGCCGCTACGTTCCTGCATCTAACCCTCACAAATGGTCAGGGAACAAGGGTAACAAGCGTAACAAGAGTAACAAAGGGTTCGATGACTACCAAAACGTAACCCAAAGCTCTCTAGAAGCTCTGATAAGAGATGTTGAGAAAGAGGGAAAAGATAAGTCACCATGACTAGGCGTGAAATTGCCAGAGAATGTGTCCCCCGAAATTAACAACATTTGCCAGGTCGGAAACGTTCACCTTAACCCCGTCGATATGACTAGAAAAACCGACTCGAGCAGGCCATACCTCAAAGCTGTCTTAGAGGACTGTTTGACCTGTGATGCGCTGATAGATTTGGTTCGACTATTTCTCTCATATCTCAGACTTAGCTGGATGAACTCAAAAGGGCAGTGGACCCAGCGAAATGTTGGTTAAAAACAGAATGATGCAACACTAAACTTCGAGGTTTCATTCAGGCTACCTCGCCTCTTACCAAGCGTATCCTACTAAAACTGAACTTCGAAAGCGTGTCACTTGTCCACCCTGTGTACGTGAATAGCATTGACCCCGAGCAGATGCTGATTGAGATGGATTTAATAGACCATTTGGTACCACTGATGGATTGGAAATTCAACCAAATCTGGTCACAAATCGAAATAACTCTGCTGACACCACCGCCTTCATCGAAGGCTACATGCAATACGTTATGCGACGACGACGGTTCGGCGTCATCAACTGACATACCCCCAGTGAACTTGGTAATGAGTCCGCAATTTGTGGCAGATGACAGGGTGACTAGTTCAACTCGGAAACTAACCGAACATGAGGTTTTCCTATGTAGCTTGGGTGAATTACCAGCTGATACCGCCCTCCACTGATAGGCCTCGTGTGCCTAAACGGCACAATGGTTGAGGATGCCATACTGGCAACCTGGTCCGAAAAATCTGCAATCAGTTTGGAAATGTTCAACAACATTTCAAAAGCGGCTAACTGCCACCCCCTGGTTCCAAAAACGTTCAGATTCCCACTGGGAACGACTCCCCAGATGACACTCACCGCTTTAGGGGTATGTGCGCTATCGATCCGCATTGGAAACAAGGAAGTATTTCACTACTGGTTGTCGCGAACCTCCCGCATACAGTCTATGTGGGAGCTGACATTTTGGTGAGATTGCGTGTTAAACTCGATACCATACACCAAGTTCTTTGGTCTTTGGCGCAGCCAGCTCAACATGCCTTGTCTTTCGACCCTGTGCGAATGGCATCCGGGCAGACTATTCTTGAAGCTTGCAACGTGATAACTGAGTCCGCCGTGGTGATACCGGCAAGAACCACAGAGGTTTCTATAAGACTGAACCTGGCGCCCGGCTACAGGATGGAAGGCACCACTGCATTCTTCCAACCCCCGCCGCAATTATTCGAATTGGGGCTAACTAGCAATGGTAACCCACTGTTGGACCTGAACACCAGATCCACTTACCTCTTGGTGTAGAATCTGACTCAAGCGGATATCTCCATTCCTCAGCACACTCAGCTAGGAACATTGATTGATTACTCATTCCATGATTTTGAACTTGTTTTTCCCGTGATTGGGCCTCTTCCTTCCTCCCTAGACCTATGTGGTGAGGAAGGGATGCTTTTTACTTGTCCGTCAAAGGCAATCGCAATAACTCCCATATTGCCACTGGACGACACATCAACGTTCAGGCTGGATGTCGATTCTGACAACGACCTGTTGATGTACTCCATCGTCACGGAGAATGATACCGCATCTTCTTCTGCACGTGAAGTACACACTGATGACACAACAGCTAATGATTCCCCCACCATTGACAAGCCGTCACCACATGATGATGACCTGTACAATGCGGCTGAACCATATCCGGGTTTCCATGCACAGGTACTACAGCTACTGACAGATGCAGACGCACTTGTCAATGACACTGAAAGACATCAGTTGCGGGACTTATTTAACAAACACAGAGAGATCTGGTCGACAGACTCGCTGGATTGCGGGGTTACAGGTATTCATGTGGTGCATATTCCTACGCCACCTGGAGCAGCTCCTATGTTTGTGAGACAATACAAAATTCCGCTTGCAGCGTACTCTGCAGTACAAGAGATTATCGACTCCCTATTAGCCAAACAGATAATCAGGGAATGTAACAGTACGTACAGTGCTCCCATGTGGCCTGTGTTGAAACCAACGGGTAAATGGTGTTGTCCATTGCCTATAAACAACTCAACAAGCTGGTTCCGTTGTCTCGTTGGCCTATGACACAGCTCGACCAAGAGTTGCCAAAGGTGACAAATGCCAAATACTTCTCCACTGTCGACGTAGCAAATGGTTTCTGGACCATGACAGTCGACCCTCGCGACCAACACAAGTTGTCTTTCTCTTTCGCGAACAAGCTCTTCACGTTCAATCGTTGCCCGTTTGGGTATTTGAACTCCCCCGCAGAGTTCAACATCTTCCTGCACAAGGCAATGCCAGATGAAGCCACCAGGGGAACGATAATCTATGTAGATAATGTTCTCATGAGGAGCGAGACTTGGTCACATCACCTCAACGAGATGGACCACATTCTTAACCAACTAGGAACGGCAGGGGCTAAGCTGGCTATCATGAAAGGACAATGGTGCAGAACCAAGGTCAACTACAGTGAGGGAAAAAAGTATTTGATCCCCTGCTGATTTTGTACGTTTGCCCACTGACAAAGACATGATCAGTCTATAATTTTAATGGTAGGTTTATTTGAACAGTGAGAGACAGAATAACAACAACAAAATCCAGACAAATGCATGTCAAAAATTTTCTAAATTGATTTGCATTTTAATGAGGAAAATAAGTATTTGACCCCTCTGCAAAACATGGCTTAGTACTTGGTGGCAAAACCCTTGTTGGCAATCACAGAGGTCAGACGTTTCTTGTAGTTGGCCACCAGGTTTGCACACATCTCAGGAGGGATTTTGTCCCACTCCTCTTTGCAGATCTTCTCTAAGTCCTTATGGTTTCGAGGCTGACGTTTGGCAACTCGAACCTTCAGCTCCCTCCACAGATTTTCTATGGGATTAAGTGGCTAGGCCACTCCAGGACCTTAATGTGATTCTTCTTGAGCCACTCCTTTGTTGCCTTGGCCGTGTGTTTTGGGGCATTGTCATGCTGGAATACCCATCCACGACCCATTTTCAATGCCCTGGCTGAGGGAAGAAGGTTCTCACCGAAGATTTGATGGTACATGGCCCCGTCCATCGTCCCTTTGATGCGGTGAAGTTGTCCTGTCCACTTAGCAGAAAAACACCCCCAAAGCATAATGTTTCCACCTTCATGTTTGACGGTGGGGATGGTTTTCTTGGGGTCATAGGCAGCATTCCTCCTCTTCCAAACACGGCGAGTTGAGTTGATGCCAAAGAGCTCGATTTTGGTCTCATCTGACCACAACACTTTCACCCAGTTCTCCTCTGAATCATTCAGTTGTTCATTGGCAAACTTCAGACGGCCCTGTATATGTGCTTTCTTGAGCAGGGGGACCTTGCGGGCGCTGCAGGATTTCAGTCCTTCACGGCGTAGTGTGTTACCAATTGTTTTCTTGGTGACTATGGTCCCAGCTGCCTTGAGATCATTGACAAGATCCTCCCGTGTAGTTCTGGGCTGATTCCTCACCGTTCTCATGATCATTGCAACTCCACGAGGTGAGATCTTGTATGGAGCCCCAGGCCGAGGGAGATTGACAGTTATTTTGTGTTTCTTCCATTTGCGAATAATCGCACCAACTGTTGTCACCTTCTCACCAAGCTGCTTGGCGATGGTCTTGTAGCCCATTCCAGCCTTGTGTAGGTCTACAATCTTGTCCCTGACATCCTTGGAGAGCTCTTTGGTCTTGGCCATGGTGGAGAGTTTGGAATCTGATTGATTGATTGCTTCTGTGGACATGTGTCTTTTTATACAGGTAACAAGCTGAGATTAGGAGCACTTCCTTTAAGAGTGTGCTCCTAATCTCAGCTCGTTACCTGTATAAAAGACACCTGGGAGCCAGAAATCTTTCTGATTGAGAGGGGGTCAAATACTTATTTCCCTCATTAAAATGCAAATCAATTTATAACATGTTTGACATGCGTTTTTTTGTTGTTATTCTGTCTCTCACTGTTCAAATAACCCTACCAATAAATTATAGACGGATCATTTTTTTGTCAGTGGGCAAACGTACAAAATCAGCAGGGGATCAAATACTTTTTTCCCTCACTGTATGTTGGACTTCTGGTGGGTGCTGAGGGCATCCTGCCACAATCTAGCAGAATCCAAGCAGTCCGCAACATCAAAACGCCTGCAAACCTTCATGAGGTATGCAGCTTCTTGGGAGTATGTAATTACTCCCGTCAATTCATTGAAAATCATGCCGACTTGTCAAAACCTTTGACCCATCTTCTTTAGAAAGACACCCCGTTCGTTTGGGATGCCACTCATGATGAAGCTGTGACTTTCTTGAAAGACTTGCTTTGTGCGGCACCCTACCTGGTCTACCCCAACAAAGACAAGGCGTTATTTTTGGAAGTAGGTTTATCAGAGCACTGCCTTAGTGCTGGGTTGTACCAAAAATATGACCAAGACAGACATGTGGTTGCTTACGCGAGCAAAACACTCAACCCTGCTGAACACAAGGACTCAGACTGCAAAAAAGCACTGCTGTCGACAGTCTGGTGGGTCAAGCACTTCACCTCTTATGTCGGTGGACAAAAGGTGATCATAGAAACATGTCACCAGCCGGTAATTTTTCTGAAAAGCCAACGAATCCATGAGGGTGCTGTACACAACAGCAGGATAGAGGCTTGGCTCATGACGCTGCAAAGCCATGATGTGTTTGTCAACTACGCAAAAGCGGAAAAACCTGCCTTTGGGTGGGGCTTTGGCAGTGTGTCAGCGCTGCGGTGAAGACTAACCCGTCTTCAAACCAGCCCCATGTGACGTAGCTCCGCCGTTGCCATCAAACCATCACTAATTCGAAGACAACGTGTGTCTTGGCATGGCAATGGCATTTGTAGATGGCTTTTCTTACCGTCAGCTGGACCACTTGCAAGCTGGTGTGGGATTGGTATGGCACTCGTCATTCCGTGCAAACCACTTCAATTTCAGCTAGGCAACAAGACCTGCCAGTTCGCAGAATCAGCTGGTGTACTTATCACACTGCAAACTGCGGTAAAACACGACTTGTCAGAACTGGCAATCTGCACCGACTCAAACTATGCCAGACTCTTATGCCACTTGCCGTTTTGGAAACAAAAGCACATGACTACTTCAAGTTGGAAAGAAGTGAAAAACAAAGAGCTCATTCTAGCTTGCGATGACCTCATAACCAAACAAAAAAAGTCAAGGGACACTCCAAATCACCTGGTCGTGACAAACTTGGCAACGACCATGCTGACAGCATGGCAAAATCTGGTGCAAATCAAGGCACCCCTTGGGTGTTCGATGCAATGATCACCGAGTTGCCCATGGTGTCTGCAGTAACGCGTAGCCATGTAGCACTGCAGGAATCATCTTCGCATGAACATAATGTGTTGCTAACTCATTCATTCTTGAATGGTGACCTGGTAGCAATGCAACACCAAGATGAGTCCCTCGCCACTGTCATGTTTTTTTTGTCTGATCCTATCAATCACCCAGTGTCCGAGCTGTCTTTGGCAGGCTCACACAACTTGTGTTCGCTGTACGCATCTAAACAGCACCTCACACTTGTAGATGACCTACTGGTTTATGTTTCAGAAACCGACGCCACACAAAGATGGGTGGTTCCTAAAACACAGAGGGGGATAATGATAGCTCATGCCCACGACGAGCCATGTGGGGGCCATAGGGGGGTCAAGGCTACATGTGAAACATTGCGACAGGTGGCCCACTGGCCTCACATGGAACAAGACGTGGCAAAATACATGAGGGGGTGTCTAGTTTGCTGCCAGTTTCAACCCTCCAAGCCACTTCACAGAGCACCCTTGCAGTGCAAGGGTGTGTCTTACCCTTGGAGCTCGATCCAGATCGACTGGGTCGGCCCAGTTGCCAGGTCGGCAAGAGGCAACAAGTATCTCCTCACAGTGACTTGCGCATTCACAAAGTGGGTGGAGTGGCTGCCCGCACCCAATGACACAGCGGAAATCATGGCTGTTATTTGGCTCAACCACGTTTTCAGTCGTTTCGGCCTACCAGGAGAAACCATGGACAGCGACAGAGGAACCCATTTTTCGGCTGCTGTAATGACGGAACTGTGGTGACTCCTGAGAATCAAAGCTAATCTCCACATCGCGTACCACCCTAGGAGCTCCGGCAGGGTAGAAAGGAACAACAAAACAATCGTCACAATCTTGAGGAAATATGTGGCAGCCAACCACAAAGATTGGGACCTCAAACTCCCACTGGTATTGATGGCAATCAGAGCCACACGCAACAGGTCTATGGGAATAACACCATTTGAGATGATGACGGGCCGGCAAATGACACTTCCACTGCATCTCCTGTACCAACCGGGAGATGTCGCCGCGGCCACCGCGTACACGGCCCATCAATACGTGATGGACTTGCGAACCCACCTCCAGACTACCTTTGCGTACGCTCAAGGAAAGTTGGAAAGAAGTGTGGAAGGTGACAAGACCCATTATGACAAAAAGGCCTCACACCAGGAGTTTGAGGTCGGGGATACAGTGTGGTACTATGTATACACCAAACATCTGGGTGTTGCGAAAAAGTTCCTGCCCCACTGGACAGGGCCACATGAGATTGTGTTAAAGCTGTCACCTGTTGCTTATCAAATCAGAATCAGCAAAGGTTGACAGAACATCACGTACAAGTGGGTTCACAGGAACCAAATCAAGTTGTCCACTCCCCCCATGAGAATAGAAGGGGTGCAAGCCAGCCCTGAATAGATAGAAACCTAACAAAATTAAAAAGTATCCTCAGCTGATCCCTTCCGGGAGGTCAGTACATTGCACCTAACATATTTTCTTCTCTTCCCAGCTGCACGACACACATTTCGTTGTCATTGTTGATATTGTCCTGCGTGTGCTGTTGTCAAAAAGTTTTCTTTCAAACAAACAAAAACAAAAACAAAACACAACTGAAATAATCTAACAATATCTCTATTTATGCGTTTTTGTAGGATGGAGTTCCTTTGGATGATCCTGACACTCTGCGCCCTGGTCAAAACCAATCCAGCAGATGTACTCACGAGTGGACCCCCTACGGGAATCGTTCTCCGTGATGATCCAGGACTCCTTATAACCAACTGCAGAGTACACGCGCAGAGGGTGTACGTCCGCCTAGATGCAGAGAACATGTATCACCAACACATTTCCCCTGCGGCACATATGAGTTGGGCCGGGGCTGACTGGACCACCCAGGCAGTTAAGCACGCTCAGCTAGACACTTCCCACAAGTTGGCCCAACTCCAAAAGTTCACAGTCACCCTGTCAGAACTAGCAGAGCCCAGAAAAACGATTCCTCGGGGCACTACTCTAAATAGGTGCAGCCGTAGGGTCACTATTTGCTCTAAGTACCACTGCCGTCAACGCAGTCAGTCTAGCCACAGTCAAAATAAATGTTAGGGAGATTACTGAAGAGATGCCATTTATCCAGCAACAGATGCAATCACAGGCACTCAAGTTGCGGCATGTGGGAAGGTCTCTCCAGGACACTATTCTGGTGGTAAACACACACGCTACTCTCCTGAACAAAACCCTCCTGTCGGTAGGCAAGCTAGTAGAGGTCATGAACCATGACTATGCCCATGTCCAATTGGTTCAATTGTTGTTGGAGGATTTTCTCGGTGAGGTTAGATCTTTTATGGACCACTTGGCCATGAATAGAATCTCCTCATATCTAGTGCTCCTCTCAATGGTGCACAACATATTGACCTCAACTACCACAACCATGATAAAGCCATTACAGTCACAACTGGCCTATAGTCTGGGGTCTGCAATTCCAATACATGTTGATGTTAATCGAAATGAAGTGGGATTTTTTACTGACGCTGCCGGTTGTTGAACTGGAGAATATCTATAGGTTGAAAACAGTTCTAAATGTAGGATTTTGGCGCGGCGACACCCACGTGAAAATCATCACACCTCCAGTCATAGCTTTTCAGGAACACAATCAAGATTTCTATCTCACCCCTAACCTGTTAATGTGTACTCTAACCAAAGACGTCCACTACTTGTGTCCTAGAAAACCCTTCATCAGGGATAACACTGAGCGCCTTTGTGGCCTTAAGCCTATCACCAGCGAAGAACGCTGTAGAGCCAAACTAACAGCAAGAGGTGGAGTCACCATCACACAAGTGGAAGTGGTAGGGAATCAATGGCTGATTAGCACCCCATTCACATCCGCCACTATGACTTACGAACGCCATGACTCAACCACCCAACGGAACCTCCCCAATCAGACAATTCTTGTTAAGGTATCAGAGGGGGCGATTATCCACATAGACGACCTAGCCCTATACCAACTTCCTGATGACAGGATAGACACAGATATTGAAATGCCAGACGCTTTTGCTAAACGTTCCCTTGAGTTACCACCAGCTATTCAAAACCAAATTCAGTACAAGGGACCGATGACTGTTGATCTTAGCGTACTGAATGAGGCACTTTTAGTTGACCCGATTGACTATAAGCCAAAAGATTGGTCTGTCACCCGCTCTTGGACGGTGCCGGACAGTATCCTGACTGTTACCATGATCCTTGGTCTTATTGCCCTTGGCGTGTGCACCTACTATGTACACAGGCGCACACGTGCAATGGAAGACCTAATGAGGTCTTATGCTAGGATCACCTGTGGGACGGAAGCAATCCCGATTTTCGGAAAACTGGCAATAGATTCCGAAACCCCATCAGGTGAGCCATCCACAGCATCCCCAGCTTCTTCCCCAGAGTTCACTAGGTCAGCCCTGTAGTGCCACCAATGGAAGCTTTGTCATTCGGGGCGCCATTTTAGAGAGTGCCTTAACTACCACCTTCAAGTAGGATCGCCCTAGATATGACATTAGACAAATGTCATGATAGAGTCATTTAGCCAAGACCATGGACGTACATAGAATAGAGTCCAAGTAGATGATTAAGGTGGGGGAACTATATTGTGTATATCTTTTGTTGTGTTTTTATTCTTTACATTTTTATTTCCTTTGACACTAAGGAAGTGATATTGCCACAAACAAGTTCCCCATACAACCACCAGTTAGTGCCACAGCGCCGCCCCTTTGGGGAGGAAATGTAATGATGTATTGCCTAAGTGTTCTCCGGGATGCTGACCTTGTAGGCAGAGTTGCAAAGAAAAAGCCATATCTCAGACTGGCCAATAAAAATAAAAGATTAAGATGGGCAGTCTGAGATATGGCTTTTTCTTTGCAACTCTGCCCAGAAGGTCAGCATCCCGGAGTTGCCTTCTTCACTGTTGACGTTGAGAATGGTGTTTTGCGGGTACTATTTAATGAAGCTGCCAGTTGAGGACCGGTGAGGCGCCTGTTTCTCAAACTAGACACTCTAATGTATTTGTCCTCTTGCTCAGCTGTGCACTGGGGCCTCCCACTCCTCTTTCTATTCTGGTTAGAGCCTGTTTGCACTGTTCTGTGAAGGGAGTAGTACACAGCGTTGTACGAGATCTTCAGTTTCTTGCCAATTTCTCGCATAGAATAGCCTTCATTTCTCAGAACAAGAATAGACTGGCGAGTTTCAGAAGAAAGTTATTTGTTTCTGGCCATTTTGAGCCTGTAATCGAACCCACAATTGCTGATGCTCCAGATACTCAACTAGTCTCAAGAAGGCCAGTTTTATTGCTTCTTTTATCAGCACAACCGTTTTCAGCTGTGCTAACATAATTGCAAAAGGGTTTTCTAATGATCAATTAGCCTTTTAAAATGATAAACTTAGATTAGCAAACACAACGTGCCATTGGAACACAGGACTGATGGTTGCTGATAATGGGCCTATGTAGATATTCCATAAAAAATCTGCCGTTTCCAGCTACAATAGCCATTTTCAACATTAACAATGTCTACACTGTATTTCTGATCAATTTGATGTTATTTTAATGGACAAAAAAATTGCTTTTCTTTCGAAAACACTGACATTTCTAAGTGACCCCAAACTTTTGTACGGTAGTGTATATATACACACTACCAGTCAAAAGTTTGGACACACCAACTCATTCAAGGGTTTTTCTTAATTTTTAATATTTTCTACATTGTAGAATAATAGTAAAGACATCAAAACTATGAAATAACACATATGGAATCATGTAGTAACCAAAAAAGTGTTAAACAAATCAAAATATATTTAATATTTGAGATTCTTCAAATAGCCTTGATGACAGCTTTGCACACTCTTGGCATTCTCTCAACTAGCTTCATGAGGTAGTCACCTGGAATGCATTTCAATTAACAGGTGTGTCTTCTTAAAAGTTAATTTGTGGAATTTCTTTCCTTCTTAATGCGTTTGAGCCAATCAGTTTTGTTGTGACAAGGTGGGGGGGGGTATACAGAAGATAGCCCTATTTGGTAAAAGACCAAGTCCATATTAATGCAAGAACAGCTCAAATAAGCAAAGAGAAAAGACAGTCCATCAATACTTTAAGACATGAAGGTCAGTCAATATGGAACATTTCAAGAAAGTTTCTTCAAGTACAGTCGCAAAAACCATCAAGCGCTATGATGAAACTGGCTCTCATGAGGACCACCACAGGAATGGAAGACCCAGAGTTACCTCTGCTGCAGAGGCTACGTTAATTAGAGTTACCAGCCTCAGAAATTGCAGCCCAAATAAATGCTTCACAGAGTTCAAGTCATAGACACATCTCAACATCAAATGTTCAGAGGGGATTGTGTGAATCAGGCCTTCGTGGTCGAAATGCTGCAAAGAAACCACTACTAAAGGACACCAATAAGAAAAAGAGACCTGCTTGGGCCAAGAAACACGAGCAATGGACATTAGACCGGTGGACATTTTTCCTTTGGTCTGGAGACCAAATTTGAGATTTTTGGTTTCAACTGCCGTGTCTTTGTGAGATGCGTTGTGGGTGAACGGATGATCTCCGCATGTGTAGTTCCCACCGTAAAACATGGAGGAGGAGGTGTGATGGTGTGGGGGTGCTTTGCTGGTGACACTGTCTGGGATTTATTTAGAATTCAAGGCACACTTAACCAGCATGGCTACCAAAGCATTCTGCAGCGATACGCCATCCCTTCTGGTTTGGGCTTAGTGGGACTATCATTTGTTTTTCAACAGGACAATGACCCAACACACCTCCAGGCTGTGTAAGGGCTATTTGACCAAGAAGGAGAGTGATGGAGTGCTGCATCAGATGACCTGACCCAATTGAGATGGTTTGGGATGAGTCGGACCGCAGAGTGAAGGAAAAGCAGCCAACAAGTGCTCAGCATATGTGGGAACTCCTTCAAGACTGTTGGAAAAGCATTCCAGGTGAAGCTGGTTGAGAGAATGCCAAAAGTGTGCAAAGGTGTCATCAAGGCAAAGGGTGGCTATTTGAAGAATCTCAAATATACAATATTTTGACACTTTTTTGGTTATTACATGATTCCATATGTGTTATTTCATAGTTTTAATGTATTCACTATTATTCTACAATGTAGAAAATAGTAAAAATAAAGAAAAATCCTTGAATGAGTAGGTGTGTCCAAACTTTTGACTGGTACTGTATATTTATTTTTATAACCATTTTGAATTCAGGCTGTAACACAACAAAATGTGGAATAAGTCAAGGGGTATTAATACTATCTGAATGCACTGTACGTATAGTCCGCATTCCATCATGATTCAAATAAGCTAATAGGCTAATTATTGTAACACGTTAGCCTGATATGATCCACTATTGCTAGCGATCCTCAGGAACAACCACACGAACGTGACAGAGGAAAGAAAGCAAATTGCCTTGCCTCACAAAGACAAGTGACAAGATGGCCTATTGAACGCACAGCGGTGCGAATCACCTCAAAATAAAACGTAATATTCAATATCAGTAAGTTAGACTAAATATTAGCACTTCATATACTCCTGAATAATAACATTCAATCTGGATAATAACACAAAACAAATCATAAGGCTAGAGAAATGTATCGACAAATATTACAACAACAAGCAACACTCAAACATGACAGAGAGTAAACGAGGAGAATCAATCTCCAAGAGAAAACGCGACTCCTCGACGGATACAGATAATTTATGCTTTTCACCACTGGGACTGGTAAGTGTAGAAAGCGATCTGTTGAAGTCGATAAATGACAAACTGAGCATACTAGAGTTTGTCAGTAAGGATGTAAAAGAGTTGAAGGCGAGTCTTGAAATGAGTGACGAAAAAGCTGCGATAATGGAGAAAGATACAAAAAAGCTAAAAGGGACAGTCACTAAGATAGAAGTGGACGTTGAGGAACTTAAAAGGGAGAACAACTTTCTGACATACAGACTAGATCAATGAGAGAAAATCTAGTACTTACGGGTATCCAAGAAAAAGAAGAAGAGGTTATCTAAAAAATTGTGAAGGACTTCTTTCTTACAGCGCTTCAAATCCCACGTGATGCTGTCGATAAAATCCAACTTGAACGTGTACACCGTTTCGGACAAAGAGGACAAAGATATGAGCGTCCAATCGTTGCCAAATTTGCTTTCTTTAAGGATAAAGTAATGGTTAAAAGCCTAGGTAAAAGACTTGCTGGCACGAAAATAGGCATGAATGATCAGTTCCCGAGGGAGATTGCAGAACGGCGCAAAGTTCTGTACCCAATCTTCAAGGAAAATAGATTACATTTACATTGTAGTCATTTAGCAGACGCTCTTATCCAGAGCGATTTACAGTTAGTGAGTGCATACATTTTTTATACTTATTAAAAGGGAAGCGTGTTGCTCTTGTAGTTGATAAACTGTATATTGACAACCAAATGTTCCGCGACACAAAGACTACTGTCACGACTTCCGCCGAAGTTGGTGCCTCTCCTTGTGCGGGCGGCTATCGGCGGTCGTCGTCACCGGCCTTCTAGCTGCCACCGATCTACGTTTCTGTTTTCCATTTGTTTTGTCTTGAATGTACACACCTGGTTCCCATCACGTTATGATTATTTCCCTATTTAACCCTCTGGTTCCCTCATGGTTTTGTGCGTGATTGTTCTTTGTTTTGTGTTTATGACTGCTGTGAGCTGGTGTATTTCCCTGCGTGGAAATTAGAATTGTTTATTTTAGAGTAAAGTTAGTTTGTTACTCAGTTCTGTGTACTGCGCCTGACTCCGTCCTACCGCTGCACACTGACACCTGACAGAATCACGCACCTCATATGGAGTTAGCAGGTGCACCCAGTCCTCCGTTACCGGTGGAGGAGCGCGTCCAGCAGCACGCGACGATGCTCCACAATCTGGGCACAGCCATTGATCGCGTGCTGCACACCATGGAGCGATGGGAGAGAGAGGGTTTTCCCACACCCCCATCAACTTCACCTCAACCCACACCGCTGTCCACCCCTCCGTCACCTGGACCTTGTGGGATTCGGCTCTCGCTCCCGAAGGCCTATGATGGGACGGCTGCCGGATGCCAGGGGTTCCTGCTCCAGGTGGAGCTCTACCTGGCGACCGTCCACCCGGCTCCCTCGGGATACGAGAGAGTGTCTGCTCTCATCTCCTGTTTGTCGGGGAAAGCGCTGGAGTGGGCCAACCCCAAATGTGGAAGGTCATCATTTATCCATCCGGCTGGATAACCTGTTGGCCACCCGCGGACGCTCGGATTGGGGTCCATCCGTTCCATCCTCCAGCACCTCCGAGTCTACACCTATGGAGCTCGGAGGTGCTGCTCTAAGGGTGACCGGAGGTGGGGCCATTTCCTGCACCACCTGTGGCCGCAGAGGGCACACTGCTGGTCGGTGCTGGGGAGGTTCCCCAGGGAGTCGAGGCAGCAGGCAGGGCACTGGTGGATTATCCCAGGTGAGTAGGCACCCGACTCACCCAGAGCTCCCTGTTGCGCACATGTGTGTCTGTATAGAGTTTCCTGAGTTTTCCCCGCATTCCCAGCATAAGGCGCTAGTAGATTCAGGTGCAGCTGGGAACTTTATTGACCGTTCATTTGCACTTAGATTAGGGATCCCTATTGTTCCTGTTGATGTGCCCTTTCCTGTCCATGCCTTAGATAGTCATCATTTAGGGTCGGGCCTGATTAGGGAGGTCACAGCTCCACTATGTATGATAACGCAGGAGGGTGATGAGGAGAGTATTAGTCTCTTCCTGATCGATTCTCCTGCATTTCCTGTGGTGTTGGGGCTTCCCTGGTTGGCCTATCATGACCCCACTATTTCGTGGCAACAGAGGGCTCTGAAGGGATGGTCACGTCAGTGCTCAGGGAGGTGTGTAGGTGTTTCCATAGGTGCAACTTCGGTGGAGAGTCCAAACCAGGTCTCCACCATGCACATCCCCCCCCCCCCGAATATGCCGATTTGGCTCTCGCCTTCTGTAAAAAGAAGGCGACTCAATTACCACCACATCGACGGGGGGATTGTGCGATAAATCTCCAGGTAGACGCAGCACTTCCCAGGAGTCACGTGTATCCTCTGTCACAGGAGGAGACATATGGAAACATATGTCTCCGAATCTCTGGGACAGGGATACATTCGGCCTTCCACTTCACCTGCCTCCTCAAGTTTCTTTTTTGTGAAGAAGAAGGATGGAAGTTTACGCCCGTGCATTGACTATCGAGGTATAAATCAGATCACGGTGAAGTACAGTTACCCGCTGCCTCTCATAGCCAGTGTGACCGAGTCATTGCACGGGGCACGCTTCTTCGCCAAATTGGATCTCAGGAGCGCGTACAACCTGATGCGTATCCGGGAGGGGGATGAGTGGAAGACGGCATTTAGTACCACCTCTGGGCACTATGAGTACCTCGTCATGCCATACGGGTTGATGAATGCTCCATCAGTCTTCCAATCCTTTGTAGACGAGATTTTCAGGGACCTGCACGGGCAGGGTGTAGTGGTGTATATAGATGACATTCTAATATACTCCGCTACACGCACCGAGCATGTGTCCCTGGTGCGCAAGGTGCTTGGTCGACTGTTGGAGCATGACCTGTACGTCAAGGTTGAGAAATGTCTGTTCTTCCAACAGTCCGTCTCCTTCCTAGGGTACCGCCTGTCCGCGTCAGGGGTGGAGATGGAAAATGACCGCATTTCAGCCGTGCGTAATTGGCAGACTCCAACCACGGTAAAGCAGATGCAGCGGTTCTTAGGGTTTGCCAACTACTACCGGAGGTTTATCCGGGGCTTTGGTCAGGTAGTGGCTCCCATTACCTCCTTGCTGAAGGGGGGACCGGTGCGACTGCAGTGGTCAGCTGGGGCGGACAGGGCTTTTGGTCACCTGAAGGCTCTGTTTACCTCGGCTCCCGTGCTGGCTCATCCTGATCCCTCCTTGGCATTCATAGTAGAGGTGGACGCGTCCGAGGCTGGGATAGGAGTTGTGCTGTCTCAGCGCTCGGGTACGCCACCAAAGCTCCGCCCCTGTGCTTTCTTTTCGAAGAAGCTCAGCCCGGCGGAGCGAAACTATGATGTGGGGGACCGGGAGCTGTTAGCTGTTGTCAAGGCTCTGAAGGTGTGGAGACATTGGCTTGAGGGGGCTAAACACCCTTTCCTCATTTGGACTGACCACCACAATTTGGGCGTCTGTACGTTCTGTCTGATGTCCGCGATTGATTGATCTGTTGGGTCCACACGTCACCCTCCTCTGGTCATCCAGGCATCGGTCGGAAAGTGCGCTGTCTTAGTGGGAAGTACTGGTGGCCCACTTTAGCTAAGGACGTGAGGGTTTATGTTTCCTCCTGCTCGGTGTGCGCTCAGTGCAAGGCACCTAGACACCTGCCCAGAGGGAAATTACAACCCCTACCCGTTCCACAACGGCCGTGGTCACACCTATCGGTGGATTTCATGATGGATCTTCCTCCATCACAAGGAAACACCACGATCCTGGTCGTTGTGGATCGGTTTTCTAAGTCCTGCCGTCTCCTTCCTTTGCCCGGTCTCCCTACGGCCCTACAGACTGCGGAGGCTCTGTTTACACACATCTTCCGGCACTACGGGGTGCCTGAGGATATAGTGTCTGATCGAGGTCCCCAGTTCACATCGAGGGTCTGGAGGGCGTTCTGGGGTTCTCGGTCAGCCTGACCTCAGGTTTTCACCCCGAGAGTAATGGGCAGGTGGAGAGAGTTAACCAGGATGTGGGTAGGTTTCTGCAGTCCTATTGCCAGGACTGGCCGGGGGAGTGGGCGGCTTTCATCCCCTGAGCAGAGATGGCCCAAACTCACTCTGCCACTCCTCCACTAACCTGTCTCCGTTTCAGTGTGTACTAGGTTATCAGCCGGTCCTGGCACCTTGGCATCAGAGCCAGATCAAAGGCACCTGCGGTGGAGGAATGGTTTCTGAGGAGACATGGGACGCTGCCCATGTGCGCCTGCAACGGGCCATCAGGCGACAGAAGGCGAGCGCCGACCGCCACCGCAGTGAGGCCCCGGTGTGGCTCTCGACCCGAAACCTGCTCCTTCGCCTGCCCTGCCGGAAGCTGGGTCCACGGTTTGTGGGGCCATTTAAAGTCCTGAGGAGACTGAACGAGGTATGTTATAGGTTACAGCTCCCCCCTGATTACCGTATTAACCCCTCGTTCCATGTGTCTCTCCTCAGGCCGGTGGTGGCTGGTCCGCTCCAGCAGTCTGAGGTACGGGAGGTTCCTCCGCCCCCGCTGGACATTGAGGGGGCCCCGGCGTATACTGTGCGAGCCATCATGGACTCAAGGTGTCGGGCGAGGGGCCTTCAGTACCTCGTGGAGTGGGAGGGGTACGGTCCGGAGGGGAGATGCTGGATGCCGGTGGAGGACATCCTGGACCCTTCCTCACTGCAGGAATTTCACCGTCTCCACCCGGATCGTCCTGCGCCTCGTCCTCAGGGTCGTCCCCGAGGCCGGTGTCGGCGCGCTGTTGGAGCCGCGCGTCAAGGGGGGGTTACTGTCATGACTTCCGCCGAAGTTGGTGCCTCTCCTTGCGCGGGCGGTTATCGGCGGTCGTCGTCACCGGCCTTCTAGCTACCACCGATCTACGTTTCTGTTTTCCATTTGTTTTGTCTTGATTGTACACACCTGGTTCCCATCACGTTATGATTATTTCCCTATTTAACCCTCTGGTTCCCTTTTGTGCATGATAGTTATTTGTTTTGTGTTTATGACTGCTGTGAGCTGGTGTATTTCCCTGCGTGGAAATTAGAATTGTTTATTTTCGAGTAAAGTTCGTTTGTTACTCAGTTCTGTGTCCTGCGCCTGACTCTGTCGTACCGCTGCACACTGACACCTGACAACTACTCCATGGCTATTCTGAAAGTTCTAATAGAGGAGTCGAATAATGGAACACCCAACACTAGCCATGGTAGGGATTGTAATAATAAAACACATTTATAGTATTTATAGTATTTTATAAAGGGATAAGATGGTATTACAAGAAAGGATAACAAGCGAAATAATACATCTTCAAATATAACTAATTAGAACACAAGTACTCAATCAACAAAATGGAGATAAAAACATAGCAAACAGAAGACATAGTATGTGGGTATGTGTGGATGTATTGTGATGGAAGGTGTGGTGTGCGATTTTGTGTTTGGAAAAGTGTGGCGTTAAGTGAGTGAGGAAATGGTTGCACATCCCAGAACCAACATGTGTCTGTGAGCAGGGGTTGTGAGAGAGAGCTTTCAATTTTGTGCAGATAACATTTTAGTCATTTAGCAGACGCTCTTATCCAGAGCGACTTACAGTTAGTGAATACTGTCGCTGGGCAATACGGACTTGACATAAGTATTTGATCACCTACCAACCAGTAAGAATTCCGGCTCTCACAGACCTGTTAGTTTTTCTTTAAGAAGCCCTCCTGTTCTCCACTCATTACCTGTATTAACTGCACCTGTTTGAACTCGTTACCTGTATAAAAGACACCTGTCCACACACTCAATCAAACAGACTCCAACCTCTCCACAATGGCCAAGACCAGAGAGCTGTGTAAGGACATCAGGGATAAAATTGTAGACCTGCACAAGGCTGGGATGGGCTACAGGACAATAGGCAAGCAGCTTGGTGAGAAGGCAACAACTGTTGGCGCAATTATTAGAAAATGGAAGAAGTTCAAGATGACGGTCAATCACCCTCGGTCTGGGGCTCCATGCAAGATCTCACCTTGTGGGGCATCAATGATCATGAGGAAGGTGAGGGATCAACCCAGAACTACATGGCCTGACCTGGTCAATGACCTGAAGAGAGCTGGGACCACAGTCTCAAAGAAAACCATTAGTAACACACTACGCCGTCATGGATTAAAATCCTGCAGCGCACGCAATGTCCCCCTGCTCAAGCCAGCGCATGTCCAGGCCCGTCTGAAGTTTGCCAATGACCATCTGGATGATCAAGAGGAGGAATGGGAGAAGGTCATGTGGTCTGATGAGACAAAAATAGAGCTTTTTGGTCTAAACTCCACTCGCCGTGTTTGGAGGAAGAAGAAGGATGAGTACAACCCCAAGAACACCATCCCAACCGTGAAGCATGGAGGTGGAAACATCATTCTTTGGGGATGCTTTTCTGCAAAGGGGACAGGACGACTGCACCGTATTGAGGGGAGGATGGATGGGGCCATGTATCACGAGATCTTGGCCAACAACCTCCTTCCCTCAGTAAGAACATTGAAGATGGGTCGTGGCTGGGTCTTCCAGCATGACAACGACCCGAAACACACAGCCAGGGCAACTAAGGAGTGGCTCCGTAAGAAGCATCTCAAGGTCCTGGAGTGGCCTGGTCAGTCTCCAGACCTGAACCCAATAGAAAATCTTTGGAGGGAGCTGAAAGTCCGTATTGCCCAGCGACAGCCCCGAAACCTGAAGGATCTGGAGAAGGTCTGTATGGAGGAGTGGGCCAAAATCCCTGCTGCAGTGTGTGCAAACCTGGTCAAGACCTACAGGAAACGTATGATCTCTGTAACTGCAAACAAAGGTTTCTGTACCAAATATTAAGTTCTGCTTTTCTGATGTATCAAATGCTTATGTCATGCAATAAAATGCAAATTAATTACTTAAAAATCATACAATGTGATTTTCGGGATTTTTGTTTTAGATTCCGTCTCTCACAGTTGAGGTGTACCTATGATAAAAATTACAGACCTCTACATGCTTTTTAGTAGGAAAACCTGCAAAATCGGCAGTGTATCAAATACTTGTTCTCCCCACTGTATATGCAGCCAAAACATAAAGATAAATGCGGTCAGAGACCTATTAGAGCAGCACCGCTGCCTCAAGATTCTGAGCCTGCCTGGCAGGGTTGGTCCAACAAAGCCAGAGCCCCTTGATGGGAGAGCATAACATACAAGGAAATTCTGCTAATGAGAACCTTGACGACCTTGTACCTAGCCGGTGGGGATTCCGGTTGGGTACCCCCACCCAGGTAGTGGCAGTGCTGGCAACACTGGCTGCAGTAACCCATGGGGAGTGGTCACACTCGGACAATCAGAGAGGGGGCATATTATTGTGGCCCTGGTGGCACAAAATAATCAAAGGTCTGACTGCTCGGAGATGCTTGGGAAAAATGGTTACAACAGGGGACCAGAGTGTTTGTGTCTCAGGGGAAGAGGGTGGATCTGATCTCCATCACCTAGGACTTGACATAGGTTAATCAAATCTCAAATTTTTGTCAATTTTTGCTCAATCTTGCATGCTTTCTCAAACAGCTGTAACTGTATATGCATTCGTAAATCAGGTCCTTTCTTGAGTTGGGCTCTGGGATGTAACAACCATTGAGCATCTGAGCTTATGGTTGATTGTGGAGGAAAGGGGTTGAGTGTGTTAGAGTATGTGCGTGTGTGTGTGTGTATCCCACATCTGTTGCAAGGGGGTAAGGATGTTCGGGAGAATATAGGATCAACCACAATAATTGTTTGCTAAAATAAGAATTGCTTGACAAAAATGTAATGTAATACAATGGCAATCCGGGTTATAGGTAACAATCCTTCCCATGAACTGCCAACATTATTAGGCATATTAATTGATAATGATGGAAATTAAGATATGCAAGATATTTGAATAGATATTTATTTTGAATAGCTATATATATATATTGAGGTGAGAGCATTGGAAATGCTTTTGGCGGTTGACCTGCTTCTGTTTTGTGGGTGGCACTGTGTGCTGTTTTCGAAGGATGGGTCCTGGCCCCTCGAGGGGCCTAGGGATCCAGGGCGACGAGGGTGGTATGCCGATCACTGGGATGACAACCCAACTTGGGATGGGGAGGGGCTTTAGCGGGGGGAATAGTGGAGAACAATTGGAGGGTTACTTAGTAGAAATGCAAATATCATGGTACAGCTATATGGACACTCAATCACCATGGTATTTTTTATTGGTAAATTTACAAACATATATTATGACAAATAGATTTGAAACCTGTATCTCATTATGGTAAGTGGTGAAATAAGTATATCCAGTTATAATTGTAATGGCTTAGCAAATAATAACAAAAGAAGAACAATATGTACATGGCTCAAAGAGAAGGAATATAATATCTATTGTTTACAGGAAACTCATTCAACAATTCTAGATGAAGTTGTGTGGAAAAAGGACTGGGGGGGCGAAATATATTTCTCCCATGGGCAGAGAAACTCAAAAGGGGTGATGATATTAATTAACAGTAATTTCGATCCGAATGTGCAAATTGTCCAAACAGATCCGCAAGGTAGATGGATTATTTTAAATATGTTATTGGACCATAAACAGATATGGCTCATTAACCTTTACGGACCAAATAATGATGATCCACACTTCTTTGACAATATATATAATAAATTATCAACCCTGCAAGCAATACAAGACTCTATTATTATGGTGGGAGATTATAATACTGTTTTAAATAGCTCAATGGACCGTAAAGGAAATCACACTACAAATTATCACCCTCATGCTCTTAAGGAAATCATGAATGTCATGGATACATTAGAATAAGTAGATATACGGAGGCTTAAATATCCTGACCTAGTGAGATATACAGTTGAAGTCGGAAGTTTACATACACCTTAGCCAAATACATTTAAACTCAGTTTTTCACAATTCCTGACATTTAATCCTAGTAAAAATTCCCTGTCTTAGGTCAGTTAGGATCACCACTTTATTTTAAGAATGTGAAATGTCAGAATAATAGTAGAGAGAATTATTTATTTCAGCTTTTATTTATTGAATCACATTCCCAGTGAGTCAGAAGTTTACATATACTCAATTAGTATTTGGTAGCATTGCCTTTAAATTGTTTAACTTGGGTCAAACGTTTCGGATAGCCTTCCACAAGCTTCCCACAATAAGTTGGGTGAATTTTGGCCCATTCCTCCTAACAGAGCTGGTGTAACGGAGTCAGGTTTGTAGGCCTCCTTACTCGCACACGCTTTTTCAGTTCTGCCCAAATATTTTCTATAGGATTGAGACTTGTGGAGGTCTACATTTTTTTTTCTGTGGTCTTGGCTGATTTCTTTTGATTTTCCCATGATGTCAAGTAAAAAGGCACTGAGTTTGAAGGTAGGCCTTGAAATACATCCACAGGTACACCTCCAATTGACTCAAATTATGTCAATTAGCCTATCAGAAGCTTCTAAAGCCATGACAACATTTTCTGGAATTTTCCAAGCTGTTTAAAGGCACAGTCAACTTAGTGTATGTACATTTCTGACCAACTAGAATTGTGATACAGTGAATTATAAATGAAATAATCTGTCTGTAAACAATTGTTGGAAAAATTACATGTGTCATGCACAAAGTAGATGTCCTAACCAACTTGCCAAAACTGTAGTTTGCTAAAAAGAAATTTGTGGAGTGGTTGAAAAACAAGTTTTAATGACTCCAACCTAAGTGTATGTAAACTTCCGACTTCAACTGTATATGCATGCGGCAGCCTCTACACAAACCATTAGATGCTGTTTTCCATTGTGCCCTTAGGTTTATTACTGGTGATGGTTATAGAACTCACCATTGTGTTTTGTATCAAAAAGTGGGCTGGGCCTCTTTGTATGTAAGGAAAGAGCCACATTTTCTTGTGTTTATCTACAAAGCACTCATGCAGAAACATCCTATTTATCTATCATTGTTAATTCAATTCAGACTTGGATAACACTGGAGGCCCCTTCGGTCTCCACAGAGTTGGGTAAAGCTGCTTTTAGTTTTTTTGCGCCCTTTATGTGGAACAACTTACAGAGCTCTCTGAAATTAGATGTTCTGGTCCCCCTTTGGCAGTTCAGAGTAATGATCGGAGACCTCTATGTTGATAAATGTGTCTGTTTAACTTAATATGTTTTATCATTTTGTATATTGAATGTGTTTGATGTATTTATGCAGGGCTCATCTATAAAAGAGACCCTAGTCTCAGTATGACTTCCCTGTCAAAATAAAGGTTAAATATAAAAATAAAAATAAAATATTTACAATCCCGTTAACCAAACAGAATACTCATTTACCAAGCTCGTATCAATAGCTCTTATCAATTTGTAAATTACAGTGCATGGAGAATGATGGTGTTATTTATATCAGAAAAAAATTAAGTGCATGTTGTTCCACTTGGAACTAACAGGTTGCTCGACCTTATTCATCTTTTAATGGCATGTAAAGGTGGTGGAATTATGAAGGAATGAAGTCAAAGTCAGAATCTGTAGACATACCTCCACCACACCATTTCTTTGCTCTCCACCACAAAGGAATAGCAGGTGAATAGCATGCTATTGTCATGCTTAAGTTCAAGGTCAGAATACTCATAGATAGAAAAGTGCATAAAAAGAGAAAAGTGCATGAAAAGGGAATCACGTTCCATTAAATGCAGGCTTAATTAACTTGGGTTGGAATTCTGCCCTTAGAGCATAGAATGTATATATAAAGAGTTAGAGATATCAAATGACAGTCAAAATGTTCAAAATGCGAAGCAACAATAGAACAAATGGCACTTGGCAGTAATAGTAGAACTATAACCATTAAGTTATATTTTAATCAATTTGAGGATAATGATGGTTATGCTTGATTGAGTAATGTACTTCTGTAATCTTATTCCCAATTGCAATTTTCTTAAGGGCCACAAGATGGCAATGCAGGATACCAAACAAACTAAAAGTAACTGCCTAACGTCTCAAGCCCTTCCGGTTTCCACAACATGATCTTACAGCATTTGTCTTCCTCATGAAAATCGCAGAGACAATGTGAATAGCACTGAGACATTTATTTATTTATGTATGTATGTATGTTTTCCATTTAGACAATGCAAATACAGCAAACACACACCACCAAGCACTAGGGGGAATGTAGAGCAAACAGGTTGAGGTGAATTGAAGGGTGGAAAGGAAGAGTGGGGTGGATAGTACTTCACGTGAGCCTATGGAATCAGCCAGTTAGTTCTGTCCTATTGGGGCCTGGTGATTGTTTGTAATCTTTCTGCTCTTCAATAGATTTTCATTCCAATTCGTATTATTCCTACCACTGAAAAAGTGTATGATAGTATTGCCCAGTTCTTCTATGGGACCTTAATGAGCATGTAGGCTATAGACATTTTAGCCGTGGGGTCATCCAGGGCTCCAGAAGAGGTCATGACCTCAACACCACATGGAGAGTGGATGGCTGAAATGTCAGTAGATCACACAGGTATTCTAAATAATTAATAATTAATTGGTTTCCCGTGTAGCTCAGTTGGTAGAGCATGGCGTTTGCAACGTCAGGGTTGTGTTTTCGTTTCCCACGGGGGGCCAGTATAAAAAAACAAAAAAACATGTATGCACTCACTAACTGTAAGTCGCTCTGGATAAGAGTGTCTGCTAAATGACTCAAATGTAAAAATGTTTCTAGAGGCAGTGACTCCAACAGTAAGGCACCCATCATCAGTGTAACTAGTGCACTGTATTAGTCCTTACGCATAGTCTGAACATTGCACATTTGTGAATCCTCTATTACAAAATGTGCACAACCTCATACCACTCTTCCGGTATATTTGTAACCATATGCACACGTAGAAGTATTTATGTTCATACATACAATATGCCTCCCACCCTTCAAAACAGCACATCAGATATACAGGGCAACTTCTTTCTCAATGTCTATACAGCAAGTAATCATTTTGAGAGGTGTGTGTCCAGTATAGAAAAAACACACATTTCTAACAATATCGGTGCTGCCTATCACTGCAAGCAAGTGCCTTAACATGAATCCAGTGTCATTTGACCAGATAAAATGAAATAAAATATACAAAAGAACTGTTAGGGACTCTGTTTCACAGAGACTGAACTTTACAGCAGTTAAGACAAAAGTCCAAAGGATCTTCTCCGTTACTTCAGGGTGAAGTGAGAATGGAGTAATTATGACAAGCACGGTAACAAAGCCATGGGAACACGGTGGCAGAGCTCAACTTTTAGATTCAACTCCATCTTGGAACGTTTTGGTAATGCTTTTTATATGTATAACAGTTCACAGTTTTCTCTTTTAAGTAGATTGATAATGGATTACAATAGCGAGGTGGCTACAAGAGAGACAGTTATTGCGAGTCTCACAAGCAGTTAAGATTGACCGCTGTAATTAACAATATCACATAGGAGATGATGAGAGCAGAGCGGCACTCCAAAAATGAATCTGGTTCTCCTCAGTTATATTTTCAAAGTTAGTCCACACAGGGAACAATGCATAGTATTTATTCAACAGTTTGTTCCAGCATCGTTTTTTGTTGATTTTTCAGACTGACTGACTGATGTATATGCAGCTGTTGAATATAGTTTTAGAGTTTTTATCCAGAGAGTCTACAGATTTGGCCAGGTAGGGCTATGGAGGCCTTGGTAGGTGTTCTGGAACAGGTTCACCTCCTGTCTATCTGTCGAAGATGATGAAGTTTGGCCTTAAACGTGTCACACTATGAATCCAGGCTTTGTCTGTGAGGGTACAGAAAAAGGAATCACACACTTAAAAATGTTTAGGGAAGGAAAGAAACCCACCAGCTGACATTCACAACCACTCTTATAAATACAAATGTTGAACTCATACGCCATAACTTAAAAACAACTAAAGTAAGTAAAAAAAAAAACATATCCTCACATTTCATTAAATTATTAGATACTGTAAAATATTAAAACTGCTCATTTGACCATACTATGGCTTTGTCTCAAATGACACCTTTTTCCCTGTAGAGTGTACTAGTTTTGACCAAAGTAGTGCACTACATGGGGAAATGGGTATGATTTGACATTTGCCCTACGTGACCAGCATTTGCGACTGAAAGTATGACAGTAGGATGACTGAAGGAGAACAGGATGAGGAGAGGAGCACAGAAGGGGGTATGGAGGGATTCGGTTTGTTATTAGCCAGAGAACGAGAGTCAGAGCCTGTAGTAGTAGTATACTCTGAATGCCAAGTGGAGTCCCAACTCATAGTCTCTTGATGTTGTAGAAGTGTCTGTCCACGTATTTCTTCAGTTGACTCTCCTATCAGTATAGTCCCATCAGCTTTGGTTGACATGCAGTGTCTACACGTTGCAGAAGTCTATTCCACAGAATCTTTCAGCTATAGATTTGTCTGAATGTTCTGCCATCTTGAGCACTTCCTGTGGATGTCAGTTCACAGACAGGTCCGTATCGTTCATTCCCTCGACTATTTAGAATCATGCATGTGAGTATGAGACGCTAATCGATACATTTTTATTTATTTTCATAAACAAGCAAACACTGGACTTTAAATTAGATTTTTCTATTGTTAAAAATGTTTAAAAAGCTAGTAAGACAGCTGTTGAATATATGTGTCACACTGGTGACAACAAGCATTAAAGGCTGACCATCACCCCTGCAGAGCACCCCTCCCCCCAAACCCCTTCCCCACACTACACTCACCCAGTCCCCATGCTTCATGCATGATGTCAGCACAGAGCAGGCATCTCCATGGTGACCATATATGACAGCAATTTGTGGAGGTGGGCTATTGAGTTCCTGAAGAATAAATTACCAGTACTTACAGGTAAGTCAATGTGTTCTGGGGAAAGGTCAATCTGATTTTTTTGTGGATTACATCATCATCGCTAATAATTTAATTGAACTACACTGATTGGGGGTGATGAACCATTAACATGCCATTATGTTTGTACAGTACATATAGAGTCTGTCTGGGGATGTAGAATATCAGAACCATTATACTGATCTCTCACAGATCCCATAGCTAGTAGTGCAACACATAAGCCCTATTCTTGCCATATTCACGACCAAATACAGGTGTAGGATCAAAATTTGAGCCAGTTTGCTACAGCAGGAAAATAATCCTACAGCAACAGGAAATGTGAATTATTATTTGAGTTAAAACTAATGGACATCTTTGTAGGGGTTGATACATTTCCGTAAGGGCAAATCAAGTCTAACATATTAAAATGTAAATGACAAACTTTAGAAGCCTTTTTAAACCTGAACAATTCTCAGCAACAAAATAGTGAGAAATGAAGATCCTACATCTATAGTCCTATTCTTTACAAACCACGAGTCAGACCTCTTGGGGGTCTACTGTACAAACACTAGGCATTTTCTAGGGCATTTTCCAGAGGAAGAGTGGTTGGTGGGCGAGGGTGGGGGGCGAGGGTGGGTCAGAGGCGGCATCACAGTCGGTTTTGGCTAAAGGGACAGGAGAGGAGGCATATACTGTTGTAGAGGAGACAGAGATTATTTCAAGGAGCGCTGTCTATTGTACTGTAGTATACACTGTGTGTAGGTTACTGTAGTCCTCTTGCAGCGGTGGTGTGGGGAGACAGGGAGTTGACGGGCTCCTGTCCCCACTCCCAGGAACCACCATGAGTGATCAGGACTGAAACAGAGAGAGAACACCACACAGCTCTGTGAAACAGACTGACACCAGTGGGATAAACAAGATGTTTTAAACGCAGGTTGATGTTTATTGTCATGAATCCTTCCCTGGAGGCAGAACTGAGCAATTTCCGCTAGATGGGCCAGCTGCAAAGTCAAAATTGTCTATATCGTAAATATTCATGAAAACTAGCTTTTTGGTCTTAGTTTAAGGTTAGGGTACGGCATTACGGTTAGCAGTGTGGTTAAGGTTATGGTTAGGTTTAAAATCAGATTTTATGTGTTTGTGGCTGTGCCAGCTAGTGACCACTCTGCAGAGTTGCTTGCAGGGCAAGAATCATTACAATAAATTACAAATTGCATTTTAAACAATATAATTGACTTACATGTCCAACATACTGTACGTGTGAGCTATGGCATATCTAAAGCCACCTATAGCCTATATAGCATACATACACAAATAAATGCATACGCACGCACACACACAATCACACTGTCTATCACTATCTCTCTAGTTATTGAGACAATACTATGGTGTCTTGACAGTGGTTTACATTGCAGCTCCACATACCTCAGATTTCCTATGTTGCTCCTCAGTGGGCGACTCTGTTTCCCTGACAACCACTGCTTTTGTCACCAGCATGTCGGGGTGTTGCTGCTTGGCCTCCTGTATCGCCATGGCAAGGGCCTGTGTGATAAAGGTCACAGTTCACATTAATGGCCACTATTCATTTGCAATCAATCTACAATATTAGTGTCTTTGAGTGTCATGACAGACGCCATACAAATAAAATGTACTATTACAGTACTTATAACTTAGTAACGGCTGTGACTGTTGTTCCTCACCTGATGTTGGTCCACGTCATCATCTCCTGTGATGATGATCCTTTTCTCAATCCTGGTCTCGGAGTAGCCACCTTTCACTGTCTGAAACACAACACACACATTCAACATCAATCTACAGATCAGATAATGATTGTGACCTTTCATAGCTCTATAATGTATATTACGTCCTGTATATTAAGTGAAGAGGAAGTGTCAAGACCCAACACCCAAGCAGCATCAAGTAGTCTCTCTTTTTAAAGGGCGCAGAAGAGGCACGAGGGGTTACCTTGGTAACTTGAGTTGTGGTTGCTGAGGTGACATTGTCGGCAGTGACAGTCAGTGGGGACACTACAGCCTCTCTCCCCAGGGTGCCTGCCTTCACCTGCAGCACGGTCATTAGGAGAATGAAGGGTCACTTACATTATCAGCACAGCAGCTACAAACACACACACACGAACACACACACACAGGCATACACACACACAACCAGTGGTTAGATTGAGCCGGAGCTACCTAGAGCAAGGGTCAAAGAGAGCCAGATGGAGCTGAGCTCCAGCACCTTATGGGTCCAACAAGGATTTTCTATTTAATTTATTAGGATCCCCATTAGCCGACGCCAATGGCAACATCTAGTCTTACTCGGGTCCGACACATAACGAAAACGACAAAAAACTTTACAATTTACACACATTTAAAAACATTAACATGTAATGTGTATGTGTGTGCATCTATCAGTTAGTACATACACACAACAAGTACTGTAGGTCACATGGGCGTTGTGCTGTGAGGTGTTGCTTTATTTGTTTTTTGAAACCAGGTTTGCCGTTCACTTGCGCTATATAAGATGGAAGGGAGTTCCATGCACTCATGGCTCTGTATAATACTGTACGTTTCTTTGAATTTGTTCTGGACATGGGGACTGTGAAAAGACCCCTGGTGGCGTGTCTGGTGGGGTAAGTGTGTGTGTCAGTGCTGTGTGTAAGTTGACTATGCAAACTATTTGGAATTTCCAACACATTGTTTCTTATAAAAACAAGAAGTGACGCACTCAGTCTTTCCTCAACTCTTAGCCAAGAGAGACTGGCATGAATAGTATTAATATTAATATTAGCCCTCTGATTACAATGAAGAGCAAGATGTGCCGCTCTGTTCTGGGCCAACTGCAGCTTAACTAGGTCTTTCTTTAAAGCACTTGACCATATGACTGGACAATAATCAAGATAAGATAAAACTAAAACCTGCAGAACTTGCTTTGTGGAGTGTGGTGTCAAAAAAGCAGAGCATCTCTTTATTATGGACAGACCTCTCCCCCTCTTTAAAATCATTGAATCTATGTGTTTTGACCATGACAGTTTACAATCTAAGGTGACACCAAGTAATGTAGTCTCCTCAACTTGTTCAACAGCCACACCATTTATTACCAGATTCAGCTGAGGTCTATAATTTAGGGAATTATTTGTACCAAATACAATGCTCTTAGTTTTAGAGATGTTCAGGACCAGTTTATTACAGGCCACCCATTCTAAAACTGACTGCAGCTATTTGTTAAGGGTTTCAGTGACTTCATTAGCTGTGGTTTCTGATGCGTATATGGTTGAATCATCAGCATACATGGACAAACATGCTTTGTTTAATGCCAGTGGCAGGTCATTGGTAAAAATAGAAAACAGTAGAGGGCCTAGAGAGCTGCCCTGCAGTACACCACACTTTACATGTTTGACATTAGACAAGCTTCCATTAAAGACAACCCTCTGAGTTATATTAGATAGATAGCTCTGAATCCACGATATGGCAGAGGTTGAAAAGCCATAACACATACGTTTTCTCAACAACAGGTTATGGTCAATAATATCGAAGGCTGCACTGAAATCTAACAGTACAGCTCCCACAATCTTCTTATTATCAATTTCTTTCAACCAATCATCAGTCATTTGTGTCAGTGCAGTACACGTTGAGTGCCCTTCTCTATAAGCATGCTGAAAGTCTGTTGTTAATTTGTTTATAGAGAAATAGCATTGTATTTAGTCAAACACCATTTTTTCCAACAGTTTGCTAAGAGCAGGCATCAAGCTGATAGGTCTGCTTTTAGAACCAATAAAGGCCGCTTTACCACTCTTGGGAAGCGGAATGACTTTGGCTTCCCTCCAGGCCTGAGGACAAAGACTTTCCTTTTGGCTCAGATTAAAGATATGACAGATAGGAGTGGCTATAGAGTCAGCTACCATCCTCAGTAGCATTCCATGTAAGTTGTCAATGCCAGGAGGTTTGTCATTATTGATCGATAACAATAATTTTCCCACCTCTCCCACACTAACTTTACAAAATGTTTTTCTTTCATTATTAGTTTTTTTATGCATGAGTACGATGGCATTTCCTGCCTACGTTTGCCCACTCTGCCAATGAAGTAATCATTACAATTATTGGAAACATCAAATGGTTTTGTGATGAATAAGCCATCTGAGTCGATGAAAGACTGAGTTGAAATTGTCTTTCTGCCAATAATTTCATTTAAAGTACTCCAAAGTTTTTTTTCCATCATTCTTTATATCATTGATCTTGGCTTCATAATACAGTTTTATTTTATTTGTATTTTTTTTGTCACATAATTTCTCAATTTGCAGTAAGTCAGCCAGTCAGATGTGCAGCCAGACTTATTAGCCACTCATTTTGCCCCATCTCTTTCAACCATACAGTTGTTCAATTTCTCATCAATCAATGGAGCCTTAACAGTTCTAACAGTCAGTTTCTTAACAGAAGCAATTTTATAAATTCATCAAGTGCAGCGTCTGGATGCTCCTTATTAATCACATCAGACCAACAAATATTTTTAACATCATCCACATAAGAGTCACAGCAAAATATTTTGTATGATCTCTACACACTATTTTAGGCCGAGCTTTTGGAACTTTGGCTTTCCTGGATATAGCCACTATATTGTAATCACTTCATACAATGGGATAGAGCTTTAGAACAAATTTCTATACATGTGGGTGATCTTATTTCTGAAGTGTTTGTTAACACCCTGGTAGATTGATTAATAACCTGAACCAGATTACAGGCACTGGTTACAGTGAGAAGCTTCTTCTTGAGCGGACAGCTTGATGAAAACCAGTCAATATTCAGGTCCCCAAGAAAGTAGACCTCTCTGTTTACAACACATACACTGTCAAGCATTTCACACATATTATTTAGATACTGACTGTTAGCACCTGGTGCAACCTTGTCCAAATGAAAACCTTTGCCTGCTTTTTAAAGCTATTTCTACTTTTTCTTTGCTTGATCTCCAAAGGGAGGCTATTCCATAGACAAATGCCTGCATAGGAAAACGTGCTCCTCGCAGCACTGTTTACTCTTGGGATTTTACAATACATAACACTAGCTCTGGTATTGTAACTGTGTTGGTTATAGACCATATCAGTGTGGTTTTTCATATAACCTGGGGCACGATCATTTAAGATGTCAAACATATGATTAAGTTTAAGTTGGTCCACTCTGGACTCCAAAGGCAACAAGCCCACCTCCCGGAACTAGGGGGGACATTCAGCATATACCTGATAACATTACTCTGCATGACCTGCATTCTCTTTTTCAGCTTTCTTGTTAGCCCACTATACCAAGCAGAGCTGGCATAATCAAAATGACACTGAATCAAGGTTGAGACAAGCAGTTTCTTAACTTTGATGTTAAAATATCTAGTGTTACGATATATACATTTCAATTTGTTCGCCATTTTAGAAATAATTTTAGCAGCAATCAGGTCTCCAGAAAGGGATAGATCTAGGGACACACCAAGGTAAGTTACACTTGTCTGCACAGTTTACCTTTATCTTGTCAGCCCTAAGCCATCTACGTTTTGTTCCAAACAAAATCGATTCCGTTTTTCCAAAATTTAGCAACAATTTGTTGTCAATCAACCAATCTCTAACAAAATGCAATTCCGTACTCAGGGTCTCCTCTATGTAAACTGTATCAGATAAGACCTAAACCAATTCACTGCTACATCATTTAGACCCATGCATTTCAGTTTCATCCGGAGAATATCATGGTCCACAGTGTCAAAGGCTTTCTGCAAGTCTAACATGACCATAGCTGTATAGTTCCCCTTCTCAATTTACTGTTTGATGTGGTCAAAAAGGTGGATAAGGCAAGTATCAGTGAAATTATTGATTTCATAAACCTTATTTCTAAGGCTACATATAGGAGTAGGATAGAAAGTAGAATAAAAGTACTAACCCTCACCCTAGAACGATAATACATTATACTTACAGCAGTTAGCATAACCCTAGCCACTTTCCTAACCCTTAACCTTAGCTTCATGTCCCTAGCCATAATCCTAACCTTGGCTCTGCCTCCTCCAAAGTCCCAATTTAAACCCTGCACACAATGACAAACACACACAAACACACACACAAACACACACACACACAAACACAAACAAACACAGAGAAACACACACCCACTCACACACACTATGCTGCTGGTTCTAGCTATAGCCCAGCCAAAATACAACTGCATCTTTAACCACTTCTCTCTACATGACAACATACAGTGAATCACAGACACTGCTTCAATTCAACAACAAACAAGAGCATTGTTTCATGGGAACCTTATCACTGCGTCAGCTACAATTAATCAAGAGCTACAGAGTAGGGCTAAATGTCTGGAGTCAGAGTACAGTAACATAGTCAGTCTATTGAGTGAGAGGAGGGGGGTGGAGGATGGTAAGGTGAACTATGTACTTACAGGGGAGCCATTTTCTATACTGGGGAGAGGAACCTCCTTCCTACTGCCAACTCCCTGGTTCTGGTTCTGGGAAAAAGAGAGGAATGAGGAGAGGGAGGAAAGAAAACATCACTTGGATGAAGGGATGAAGTCATCATGTTCATACTTATTAAACTATGGACACACTGCGCTTCTCAGGGAGAAAGCAGTGTGTCCATATGGGAACATGAAGTCCTCAAACCTGATCACCATATAGCATACAGCTACCATGACTGTAGTGAATCAGAAGCAAGGTATTAGGGTGAACTTATAAACCAAGTTATAAGCCAATAGGCAGCCAAGCAGGAGCGTAGCGTAACCATTTGATACAGAAGTATGGTATCAACATGGTAATGTACCAACTAGTGAAGTTCAACCCAACAGATCCTCCTGTAATTATCAATACAGCATGTTTGTTGGCACTGTGATACAAATAGGAGTTTATTGAAATATTAAGTGCCATAGATAACACAAGCCAATTATGTGGTAGCAGTATGACATACTGTAAACATGTAAACCTGCACAGTTTAGAAGGGGGGAGAAGTCTAATTTTAACAAGCCTCGTTTAAAAGGATGCACATGCAAATAATAATATGCCATTTAGCAGACGCTTTTATCCAAAGCGACTTACAGTCATGCGTGCATACATTTTTGTGTATGGGTGGTCCCGGGGATCGAACCCACTACCTTGGCGTTACAAGCGCCGTGCTCTACCAGCTGAGCTATTGTGAGGCAATAACATATTAATGCAGAAAACTAAACAATCTGGCCAGAATCTGGCAAAATATACTCTCTAAACTTGCAGCCCATTATTTGCACATGCAAAACCTGTCATGGCAGATTCGAGCGATTCTCTATACCCTTATCCCCCATGAGCACCATATTTACACCAATCCAGTTCCTTTCATATCCACCAGGGGGAGTGAATTAGTGTGCAGTTCAGGGGGAAGGGTAGAGAATCAGACTGCAGCCAGAGCTTGCGCAGCATAGTCTTCCAGCCTTTCTGCTGTTGTGAAGAGAGGGTCTGACACATACCAGGTCGCCCTCAGGTGGCTGAGCCACGTCAGTGCTGCTGGAGACATTTGTCTCGTTACAGTTGACGTCAGCCTCCATTTGCTGCAGACACACACACACAAACACTACTATATCGTTGCTTACTCCAAATCAAGAGCACCTCTGCCCAAGAGGCTCAACACCCTAGTCATTGCTATTTGTTATCTATTATCTATTAACTATCTACCACACGCAGTGTACAAAACATTAAGAACACCTTCCTAATATTGAGTTGCGCGCAGTAGCGTTGCAGGTCTTGACACAAACCGGTACCCCTGGCACCTACTACCATACCCCTTTCAAAGGCACTTAAATATTTAGTCTTGCCCATTCACCCTCTGAATGGCACACATATACAATCAATGTCTCAATTGTCTCAAGGCTTAAACATCCTTCTTTAACCTCTCTCCACCCCTTCATCTACAGTGATTGAAGTGGATTTAACAAGTGACATCAATAAGGGATCATATCAATCACCTGGTCAGTCTATGTCATGGAATGAGGGCCCCGTGTAGCTCAGTTGGTAGAGCATGGTGTTTGCAACGCCAGGGTTGTGGGTTCGTTTCCCACGGGGGGCCAGTATGAAAAATGTATGCTCTCACTAACTGTAAGTCGCTCTGGATAAGAGCGTCTGCTAAAATGTAAAAAAAAAAAAATTGTGTTCCTAATGTTTTGTACACTCAGTGTATTCTAGTCATTCAATTTCTATGCTCAACACATCTACCACTGACTTGAGTTTCCACTTCAAAGACACCCTCTCCAGATCACTGCCACAGCTCATCTTCATCATTAGATGAATGACACACCAGAGGCACTAATTAAATTTTAATCAGGCACCTGTGGGACCGGCACAGCTCCATGCTCTGCCTTTAGAGATTAATGGAACTCCCGCATGCTTTCATAATTCTCTTTAATGTCCTGTCAATACTTTCATCCCTCTATAACAACGTTATTAAAGTCCCAATGCATTCAAAAACATGATTTCCTGTGTTTTATATATATTTCCACACTATGAGGTTGGAATAATACTGTGAAATTGTGAAAATGATGATAATGCCCTTTTAGTTTAAGAGCTGTTTGAAAAGACCACCTGAAATTTCAGCCTGTTTTGGTGGGATGGAGTTGTTGCCTTCCATGGAGTACATTAGTTAATAGACCAATAAGAAGAGAATTCCAACCCTTTCTGCAGATAACAGCTAATTTTTAGTTTTTCCCTCCCCACTCAGACCACTCCCAGACAGTCCTAGCAAAACTCTTGCTTGAGAAATTGCCCTTTGCTAAGGAGCTATTTTAGTTTATTTTGGACCATTTTATTTTAAAACAATCACAGTAAGGTACTTAATTGTTACCCAGAAATGATTTGATATTGAGAATGAACTGCTGCATTGTGGTCGTGAGAGTATGGCAGTCTAATCAAGAGCTGCAGTACAGCAGAGCTATGAACAGAAAAGGTCTCATTTATATTAGGATTATACGCTTCCTCTTTAAATGACTAATTACATTTCCCTCTGTTTACAAAAATATCAAACTAAATTGATTGGGTAAAAATGAACCTATAAATGGTCTTACTATTGTCTTATTCACTAAATGTTTCCATTTCCTGCTTAACATAATTTCAGATACCTTTTGGTCAAACTATAGCGCCACTCTGCTACATTTGTCATTTGATCATCAGTATGCACTAGCAAAGGTAACACTAATCTGCACTGGTACCAAAGTGACTCATATCAACTGTATGCAATAATTTCCTTTGTGTTGTCTTCGGAATGCTGCATTATCTCACCAACCCCCTCGTCACACCTCTGGGTAGCAGAGGTTCTGTTGTGATGTGGTCCTCTGTAGCTCAGCTGGTAGAGCACGGCGCTTGTAACGCCAAGGTAGTGGGTTCGATCCCCGGGACCACCCATACACAAAAATGTATGCACGCATGACTGTAAGTCGCTTTGGATAAAAGCGTCTGCTAAATGGCATATTATATTATAACATCCTTTAGGTCTGATATCTGATTGGAAGTTCACTTTTACAGTAACGCTATTGGTCAACAACTCAAATTTTTAATCCAAACTCAGATGTTATAAAGGGGTCTCCGATTCATTGTCTCCTTCTCTTTTGTTCCTGACCTGCGCTGGTGAGATACACTCTCTCTTTCTTTCTTTCTCTCTCCACCTCATAGACTCTTGGGGCATGGCCTTTCAGGCTACAACTTCTCTCCCTCTCTCCTTCTGATCATGCTGAGAATAATGCCTTGTAATGCTTGTTAATGCTTTGTAACTTAAGTGTATGCCTTGTATGTGATTTCAGTCATTTTACAATGTTAATTAAATACACTTGTATTTAAGAATTCCACTCTCAGACCTTTCTTGATTGCCTATTATTGTAACTCAACTGTAGTCTCTTGCATATTGCAAACATATCTATATGGAGTCAGATAAACATTTTAAATAGGCTAATTGCATAGTCTTATAATGTGTCGCTTGTGAGTTATATATACAGTGGCTTGCGAAAGTATTCACTCCCCTTGGCATTTTTCCTATTTTGTTGCCTTACAACCTGGAATTAAAATGGATTTTTGGGGGGTTTGTATCATTTGATTTACACAACATGTCTACCACTTTGAAGATGCTAAATATTTTGTTGTTGTTGAAACAAACAAGAAATAAGACAAAAAAACAGAAAATGTGCGTGTGCATAACTATTCACCCCCCCAAAGTCAATCCTTTGTAGAGCCACCTTTTGCAGCAATTACAGCTGCAAGTCTCTTGGGGTATGTCTCTATAAGCTTGGCACATCTAGCCACTGGGATTTTTGGCCATTCTTCAAGGCTCCAGCTCCAGCTCCTTCAAGTTGGATGGGTTCCGCTGGTGTACAGCAATCTTTAAGTCATACCACAAATTCTCAATTGGATTGAGGTCTGGGCTTTGACTAGGCCATTCCAAGATATTTAAATGTTTCCCCTTAAACCACTCAAGTGTTGCTTTAGCAGTATGCTTAGGGTCATTGTCCTGCTGGAAGGTGAACCTCCGTCCCAGTCTCAAATCTCTGGAAGACTGAAACAGGTTTCCCTCAAGAATTTCCCTGTATTTAGCGCCATCCATCATTCCTTCAATTCTGACCAGTTTCCCAGTCCCTGCCAATGAAAAACATCCCCACAGCATGATGCTGCCCTGTTCTCGGGGTGATGAGAGGTTTTGGGTTTGCGCCAGACATAGCTTTTTCCTTGATGGCCAAAAAGCTCAATTTTAGTATCGTCTGACCAGAGTACCTTCTTCCATATATTTGGGGAGTCTCCCACATGCCTTTTGGGGAACACCAAACGTGTTTGCTTATTTTTTTCTTTAAGCAATGAGATACTCCAATCGCCGCTGTGGAGCTTTGCAGCTCCTTTAGGGTTATCTTTGGTCTCTTTGTTGCCTCTCTGATTAATGCCCTCCTTGCCTGGTCCGTGAGTTTTGGTGGGTGGCCCTCTCTTGGCAAGTTTGTTGTGGTGCCATATTCTTTCAATTTTTTTAATAATGGATTTAATGGTGCTCCGTGGGATGTTCAAAGTTTCTGGTATTTTTTTATCATCCAAACCTGATCTGTACTTCTCCACAACTTTGTCCCTGACCTGTTTGGAGAGCTCCTTGGTCTTCATGGTGCTGCTTGCTTGGTGGTGCCCCTTGCTTAGTGGTGTTGCAGACTCTGGGGCCATTCAGAACAGGTGTATATATATATACTGAGATCATGTGACACTTAGATTGCATACAGGTGGACTTTATTTAACTAATTATGTGACTTCTGAAGGTAATTGGTTGCACCAGATCTTATTTAGGGGCTTCATGGCAAAGGGGGTGAATACAGTATGAAAAATGTATGCACTCACTAACTGTAAGTCGCTCTGGATAATAGCGTCTGCTAAAAGCTGTAAATGTACATATGCACGCACCACTTTTCAGTTATTTATTTAGTATAATTTTTTGAAACAAGTTATTTTTTTCATTTCACTTCACCGATTTTGGACTATTTTGTGTATGTCCATTACATGAAATCCAAATAAAAATCAATTTCAATTACAGGTTGTAATGCAACAAAATAGGAAAAACGCCAAGGGGGATGAATACTTTTGAAAGGCACTGTAATATGCATATATGATAAATATTACCCCACTACACTGATAGCACTGATCTGGTAGTGGATTGTTTTGTGCTTTAGACAACTCCTCAGTTGTGTTTGTTGGCAGAGGACTTGGCTGGAGCACAAACAGATTTGACTACTGTACAAGGCTAAACCATCAAACCCAGAGGGACAGAAGTGAGTCCATAGACTGATGTAGTGTACCTGCTGGGACATGTCCATGATGTTGATGCTGGTGACCTCTGACCCATTGGTGTGTGTCTCCATCTTAGTGTCGGCCTCCCTCAGCATCTGGGCAGTGCTAACAGCACTGGGGTCTTTCCTGGCTACTGGGGGCTGCAGCAGGAAGAAACAGACAGGTGCACTAAGACTATATAGACTACAGACAGTCTATTCTTCTCTAACATCATCAATATTACCTGACGGTAAACCTACCGTCAACTAATGTCCTAAAATTGAGCCCCGAAGTATGTCGTCTTTATATGTTTATATATTAGAAATCATTTTGGGTTGCTGAATCACTTGAAAGACACATGAAAATCCATCAAATTTGAATCTTATTTATGTGATGTCTGAATACTGAATACTATTATGTAATGTACAGTACTAGTCAAAAGTTTGGGCAAACCTACTCATTCAAGAGTTTTTCTTTATTTTTACTATTTTCTACATTGTAGAATAATAGCGAAGATATCAAAACTATGAAATAACACATATGGAATCATGTAGTAACCAAAAAAGTGTTAAGCAAATCAAAATATATTTTAGATTTTAGATTCTTCAAAGTAGCCACCCTTTGACTTGATGACAACTTTGCACACTCTTGGCATTCTCTCAACCAGGTTCATGAGGAATGCTTTTCCAACAGTCTTGAAGGAGTTCCCAGATATGCTGAGCACTTGTTGGCTGCTTTTCCTTCACTCTGCGATCCAACTCATCCCAAACCATCTCAATTGGGTTGAGGTTGGGTGATTGTGGAGGCCAGGTCATCTGATGCAGCACTCCATCACTCTCCTTCTTGGTCAAATAGCCCTTACACAGCCTGGAGGTGTGTTGGGTCATTGTCTTGTTGGAAAACAAATGATAGTCTCACTAAGCGCAAACCGGTTGGGATGGCGTATCGCTGCAGAATGCTGTGGTAGCAATGCTGGTTAAGTGTGCCTTGAATTCTAAATAAATCACTGACAGTGTCACCAGCAAAGCACCCCCACACCATCACATCTCCTCCTCCATGCTTCACGGTGGGAACCACACATGCAGAGATCATCCGTTCACCTACTCTGCGTCTCACAAAGACACGGCGGTTGGAACCAAAAATCTCAAATTTGGAGTAATCAGACCAAAGGACAGATTTCCACCAGTCTAATGTCCATTGCTAGTGTTTCTTGGCCCAGGCAAGTTTCTTCTTATTATTGGTGTCCTTTAGTAGTGTTTCTTTGCAGCAATTCGACCATGAAGGCCTGATTCACGCAGTCTCCTCTGAGCAGTTGATGTTGAGATGTGTCTGTTACTTGAACTCTGTGAAGCATTTATTTGAGCTGCAATTTCTGAGGCTGGTAACTCTATCGAACTTATCCTCTGCAGCAGAGGTAACTCTGGGTCTTCCTTTCCTGTGGCGGTCCTCATGAGAGCTAGTTTCATCATAGCGCTTGATGGTTTTTGTGACTGCACTTGAAGAAACTTTCAAAGTTCTTGAAATTTTCCGGATTGACTGACATTCATGTCTTAAAGTAATGATGGACTGTCATTTCTCTTTGCTTATTTGAGCTGTTCTTGCCATAATATGGACTTGGTCTTTTACCAAATAGGGCTATCTTCTGTATACCACCCCTACCTTGTAACAACACAACTGATTGGTGCAAACGCATTAAGAAGGAAAGAAATTCCACAAATTAACTTTTAACAAGGAACACCTGTTAATTGAAATGCATTCCAGGTGACTACCTCATGATGCTGGTTGAGAGAATGCCAAGAATGTGCAAAGCTGTCATCAAGGCAAAGGGTGGCTACTTTGAAGAATCTCAAATATAAAATATATGTGTTATTTCATAGTTTTGATGTCTTCACTATTATTCTACAATGTAGAAAATAGTAAAAATAAAGAAAAACCCTTGAATGAGCAGATGTGTCCAAACTTTTGACTGGTCTTGTACATGCTGTGGCCTTGACATGGTACTGCTTATCCTTAGGTCAACTACAATACAATACTGTTCAAACAGACAATGAAACAATACAAGTACAGTCATACACTACAGTATAAATTGGTGATTGTACATCACTTAATTTCAGACCAAACATTTAGTAAAGCATGTATGATTGACAATGGAAGGGAAAATACAAGGAAACATACACATTTCACAATAATCTGAAACAAAGAAAAAAGCAAATGGATAAACCATAGGAAAATAAATAAACAAAAAAATCAAAGGATGAAGCAATAATATATTACAATTAATTGTATTACATGTAAACATAAAATTAAAACATCAACAAAAAAAGAACCCAAATGGTAACTGAAAATGTTTCAACAAAAAAGGTGACTGGTGATTTCATTAAAGGGATACTTCAGAATTTTGGCAATGAATTTATCTACTTCCCCAGAGTCAGATGAACTCATGGATACCATTTTTATGTCTCTGCATCTAGTATGAAGGAAGTTAGAGGTAGTTTCGCGAGCCAACGCTAACTAGCGTAAGCGCAATGACTGGAAATCGATGGTATCTACTAGCATGCTAGCAGTTACCATAGACTTCCAGTCATTTCACTAACGCTAGTTAACAACTTCCCTCAAACTGCATGCATACATAAAAATGGCATCCACGAGTCCATCGGACTCTGGGGAAGTAGATAAAGGGCTTCATTGACAAAATATCAATTATCCCTTTAAGGGCAGGCATTCCTAGCAGGGCAGATTCGTTCTCAGAAGCAGGAAGGAGGAGATGGGGAGTGGCAAGGATCAGGGATGGGGTACATTATGTCTATGTCTACCTCATGGCGCACACGTTCCTCAGGGGGCATCTCCTCTACAGGGGACATGTCATGGGAGCCCATGAGATGGGCCGAATAGAACCTGGAGGTCTCCTCAAAGTCATCCCGGCCCACTTCGGGCAACCGCTCCCTCTCCCCCAGCTCAGACAGGCCCTTGGAGAACTCCTCCACGCCCGTGTGGAGGTCCATGACGACGGTGAAGTCCACCTCGGCCTCCAGGCTGGACGTGGAGCTGACCGTCATGCTGGAGCACTTCCTCTCGATACCCAGGTGGGTCTCTTTCATGAAGACCACCGTGTCACGCTCGTGGTCTTCCTCCGAGGTGGAGCCCGGCCGAGGCCTCCTCTCCCAATGTTCCCTCTGGGTGAGAGAGGGGGTTACAGAAAGATGGCCGCCACAACAGAATCACAACATAAGGCCAGTCTGGCGGCAGCTCAGGGCAGGGAGTGACCATGAGAGAGGGGATGTTGGTTATGATGATGATGATGATGATGAGATGACAGTGGATGAATGATCCTCTAGAAGGGAATATGTCCTGGCCTGGAGGTATGTATAAGTATTCATGTAGGATCTTTCCTCGAGGCCCTGATACATATTATACATGCCTATATTATCATAAAAACCGATCATAAAAATCTTCTCCAGGCATGCAATTTGCTACATCATATATATGGAGAAGAGAGGAGATACAGTCTTACACAGAGGAAATTACTTTCAACGTAGTGGAAGGTAAACGCCTGTGCCATAGTCAGGGTTCAGCCTCTATGTATGCTGCCCATATGACAGAGTTACCCATGGGTGACAGTGAGGGAGAAAATGGGGAGTGAGGGACTAAACTACCACAAGAGAGAACATAAATGGGAAAATGGTGAGGCATGTGGTTAAATTCTAAATGTAAAGTGACCTTGGCATCATCTACTGTATCTTCATAAATGGCAAGAGTGGAGAGAGGCTCCTGCAGAGGGAAAGCAGGGGAAGAAGGAGAGCAGCCAGAGGTTAGTCCAAGCTGGAGAGACATCAGTAGACTACTAGACATCAGTAGAGAGACTGGGTCTCTACTAACCGTCCATTAGAACAACAGAACAGCACGTTTCTAACATAGTAGGGCAGTTCCCCCTTCCATCTATTTGTGAGTACAAAAAACAAGTAAGCTTACCACCAGCTTGGACAAGAGAAATGAACCCACCATGTAAAGCCAGTTGTCCTACTTGGAATTAGTATAAACTAGTGTCGTACAGAATGTACTATGGTCAGGTTGTAAGATTTGATAGTATAGAGCAGCCGTAGCAGCATGGCAACAGTCAATCATTGGCCAACGACAGAATCATAAAATGCAAACCACGCAGACTGAATTTCAAGGGGCTCAAATGTTCAAATGGCCAAAGAATAATGTTTGGTTTCAATGACATCAAAGGCAGTTTTGGCTTTTATAACATGCTTGGAAGCCCATTCTGTTTTTGCACACCCAGTATACAGAACCACTGGTGCTCTCACATGCTGTTTGTCAGTTTTTGGGTGAGGCAGCTTACAAAGTGATCTCACACCTCGTTCCATGCCTGATCGTGCCAATGTGTCCTGGGCCTAGAATCAGATGAATGATTTAAGCTGTTAGATCCCAGGCCTGATTTCAAATGATTTTCATTCCACTGCCAAATATGTGTAAGCTCCTAATGACACCAACTGTGAAATGAAAGTGGTGACTCTCTTTCTGAAAGCTAGTCTGTCTGTGTAGCTACAGTACAGCAGCCTGGGTATTGCTGCTGGACGGCATGTTGCCTGCCCTTCTTTTTCACAGTCTGGGTGGGTTCTTTGCTTTACAAGAATGCATATAGCATCCAATGTATGATCCTTGTAAAGCATTTGATCTGGTTTATAAATAATCATTACCCAATAAGGTACCGTTAGCTACATTTAGCTTAATGTTCCTGTTATTCATTTTCATGTTAATGAAGTTGTCAAATCACAATAAACTATTTACATGACATTATGCAAACTACTGAGCGGGTATCATTTGTCATTTTCTTTAAAAAGTGTCTTTGAGGTCAGGAGATTAATGGCCGAGATTTGACTGATGAGCATACTGTACAGTATATGTAGCATAGAGTGCCTTTATGGGTGATAATGACATGTTTCTCTCATTTTCTCATACAGTTCCTGTCACAGTCAATTGAGCTGTAAAACATGTATGAAACCATGTCTGAAGTCCATGCCTTCCTCCACATTTCAGCTTGGAAACAGCATGGAGAAGTGTAAAAAACCTCAGAGCCATGGCAATATGCAAGAGCCTTTGTTTCCTTGCAAACCTCTGCGAAAAATACTTGCTAGAGGGTTAGTTGGAAGGAAAATCAAGGTTCAAATGTGAATAGAGGGGGAATAGAAGCCAAGAGCCAAAACATGAAAAGTTGTGTTTGTCTTTTTGACAATCTCTACCACAGCCCTGTAGTGAGTTCTACAGATTTGCAAGCAGTTGTGTTTCAGGTTTGTTGTGAAGCATAATGGTGAAGGGAGGCAGGGAGGAGTAGGGGGGCTAAATGGGGTGGATCCAAACTCATAGCAGACAAAATGCATTGATGGCTGCATCAGCCAATGAGACGCAGCCAAAACCAGTGTGTCATAAGTTACACTCCACCCCCTTCTTCATATACAGGCATGTATAAGTTACATGTATATTCAAGTCACTGAAAACAGGAAAATAAGAAAATGGGAGTGTGCGGGTCAGTCTGAAGCTCATGCAATGCTTTTTGCTTCCAAATGACTGAATGCAGATGTCAAGTTACCGAGTGTCTCTTCTTGGCTGCATCCAGGCCTGGCTCCCTGCTAGCATTGCGGTTGATGTTCCGGAGTATGAGTCCAGACTCTCTGGCCTTCCGTGTTTTCATTGGAGGGGCAGGAGGAGCTGTTCTGGGAAGCGCTGAAGCTGGAGCTGAGGTCTTAAAGCTGAGAAGCTGATGACTCTCTATGGCTTCTCTAGCCACCTGAAAGGGTTCGTCACAGGCTGTGCTGCTCTGTTCCTGGACCAGCTCTTCAGTTTTAGCCTCGACTCTCGCCAAGCCTTCCAGACCCCAGAAGCTGCCTTGTACCTGTGGGGCTTCTCTGTGTGTCATGGACGGGGAGTGAGTCTGTCTTGCTGGACTAGCATTGGTTGAGATTAATGACGTAGGCAGGGTGAATGTTGGATGAAAGGTGGGTCCGTCGTTCCGGTTGATGTCTGAGGGTCCCTCTGACGAACCCCCTGACCATCTGTACTCTCTTCTAAAAACTCCACTCAGCTCAGAATCAGTTTCCGGACTCCCTTTGTCCTGCTCATCTTTGCATGCTAAGCTCTTTGACCTTTCAGGTTTGAGAGGAACGATCCTGGTGATTTCTGACTGACTGCTGCCTGATAATCTTTGAAAAGACCTTCTCTGACCCCTGAGCTCTGACATGAGACCTTCCATTTCCTCCCCCCCAGAGTTCCTGGCTTTTCTCTCATGGGTCTTGACCACCCTCAGTTTGACCTCTGCTATGTGTTCTCTATTGTCAGTCATGCTCCTCTCTCTAAGATCAAACTCTTTAACCTGTTCTGCAAAACTATCCCATTCTGTCTTCCCAGGACCGTTGACAGAACCCAGCACTTCATCTGCTGGCTGGACTTCATCAGTGATGAAGCTCTTAGTCTGGTCCTTTCCATCACACCATGCAGGGTCATCCACAGCACTTCCATGAGTCTCCTCACCTTCTCCCATTGATGTAATGTAGTCCTTCTTGTTATCTTCATACACAGCAGCAGACACCCCTTTCTCCTTCCATTTTGCCTCTGGTGATCTCTCCTCATCTTTCATCACTGCATTCGTCACCCAACACTGGTCATCTGGCTCCTCTCTTGTTGTACTGTCTTGAGGGATATCTATTAGTCCCGCCTTTGTCTTCTCTGTAGGACTATCCTCCCAGTCCGAGCCCTCGTTGTCTTCTTCGCCGTTTGAGCCATCACCCTCTTTCTCATAGATGAATTCTGTCGACATTCCCAGGTTTAAACTATTAGGTCTCTTCTTTTTTCTGTGTCTGTTGGGTTGATGATCCTTCTTAGAGTCTCTGAATGGGACTGGGGCTGGGATTGGGGATTGGGTTGAGAATGGGTCTGGGACTGGGACTATGTCATTCTTTGCATCAGAAGATTCGGTGGTTTCAGCTAATTCCACCATGAACCGGCTGTTGCTAGTCAGCCGCGGTTCAGAACATTCATCATGGGCTTCCCTTGTGGCTTTGGGCGAGGGAAAGTTATCAATATCTGTTCTCATTTCTGGCCAATCCTCCCCTGTAGCCTCGATATTAATCATCTTGGCTCCTTCTACCTCTTTTTCCAGTTCTTCTTTTCTTTCGCAAGAAAAATCAGGGACTAATGGGGGAGACGAGGTGGAAGCTTTGTTCTGTTCCTCTGCCTTCCAGTCATGGTTCTGTTGATAAGTGTCTTGTTTCTCAATCAATACCCACTCCTCAGAGCCCTACATGTTGATATAGATTAAACACAGTTAGAGGTGCCAACTGAATTGTAACATAGATTAACAGCTACAGTACATACATTTGTTTTTATAGCACAAATAGAACCTCTACAGTCCTCCATGTAGATGGTAGGTGCATGCTCATAGACTGTAATCTGCTAATAATTTCTGCTTCAATTGCTGCAATCATACATTGAAATGTTACATTTACATCAAAATGTATATGTTGGTTATTGCATTTCTTAAAGATTTTCTCAGACACAATGACTGCAGCAGGTCAGATTAAAACAATATGCAAGGGATATCAGCTCTAGCTGAGTGTGCAGTGTGTATATAAAATGGTACCAGACCACAGTTTCATTACAGATAAATGGCCAACTACAGTACAGTCAGTATGTTATGAGGTAGAAGTTAGAAGAGAGAGGAAGAGGAAGTGAAGAGCAACCTCTGGGGAAGTCACCAAAGTCTTCTGGAAGAAGCCCTCTACAGAGAGGCTGTTTACTTGGTTCTTGCCCCCCACCTTATGGGGGGCAGAGCATTACCCGCCAGGAGAGGTGTGGGGGGGGGGGGGGGAGAAGAGAAAGGGAGGAGAACAGCTATTAGATGAGCCCCAACTGTATGGTCCTTTGTCACAGCATACTATCCAACTTTTGGTAATTTCATGCAAAAGGGGAAAATGAAAGAGAAGGGTAGAAAGGAGGAAGAAATATTGATTCAATGGGCAAGGGAGACCTAGCTGAAATCTATGAACCAATCAAGATTAATCTTGAATCAAATGACGAGAGTATTGCAAAAAAGCAACATGGGCCTAGTTAACTTCGACATGCACATTGCGGCTGCCAAATCCACATATCCAGTTGAGGAGGTATTTGCAATGCAAAAATAACATTTGCGACTACATCAAAGGATTTATGATTTCCTCTGAATCTCTCTGAGTTGGACTCCTCCAGGATAGAGAGATTTCTCAGGCCACACTTTTTCATTATTCAATCAGGACAATAGCATCGCTCCCTCAGATCTATGTAGGTACATGACAGATGTAGTTTTCATGCCCTCGAGGATGTCTGATGATAATCTCTATGGCTATAATCCGATTGTTCTCAGAGAGCAGAAGAAAAAGTTGTCAGTAGACTATATAAATACCCGGAAACAGACTGCATTGACAGAGCTACACTGGAGAGTATTATCTTATTACTGTATCTTAACAGTATAATCACAATGTGAAAGTGATCAAAGCGGCAGGGGCTTTTGTGTTCTTACACAAAGGGAAGCTTTTTAACTGTCAGGCAATCAAGGTGGGTAGACGCTCGAGATGGTTGTTCCTCTAGGGCTTCATATTCAGTAAATCTCCAGATTTTGCATATTCAGTAAATCTCCAGATTTTGCACATCTTCTCTTCAAGTTATTGCAGAATCACTTTTCTACCATCTATAAAAGAAAAATGGGATATTGCTACAAACAAACGAAGATCCGTTTCGGATCGAAACGTTGTCAATAAAACGGTTAATTGGGGGCTTCAACAATGTGCGGGCCTTCTAGTTCTTTACTAGTATTCTTTGTTAGCCCAGCACCTATGTTATGTTTCACTATATGGATCACTCCAATATATTGGTATCACTCCGCGGCAGAGGGATACATCCGAGGTGAAAATGTACATCCTCACCTCGGATGTATCCTTCCGCCGCGGAGTGATACCAATATATTGGAGTGATCCATATACAGTTGAAGTCGGAAGTTTACATACACTTAGGTTGGAGTCATTAAAACTTGTTTTTCAACCACTCCACACATTTCTTGTTAACAAACTATAGTTTTGGCAAGTCGATTAGGACATCTACTTTGTGCATGACACAAGTAATTTTTCCAACAATTGTTTACAGACAGATTATTTCACTTATAATTCACTGTATCACAATTCCAGTGGGTCAGAAGTTTACATACACTTTACATGCAAATCAATCCCAGAACAACAGCAAAGGACCTTGTGAAGATGCTGGAGGAAACAGGTACAAAAGTATCTATATCCACAGTAAAACAAGTCCTATATCGACATAACTTGAAAGGCCGCTCAGCAAGGAAGAAGCCACTGCTCCAAAACCGCCATAAAAAAGCCAGACTATGGTTTGCAACTGCACATGGGGACAAAGATCGTACTTTTTGGAGAAATGTCCTCTGGTCTGAAGAAACAAAAATAGAACTGTTTGGCCATAATGACCATCGTTATGTTTGGAGGAAAAAGGGAGTTCTTGCAAGCCGAAGAACACCATCCCAACCGTGAAGCATGGGGGTGGCAGCATCATGCTGTGGGGGTGCTTTGCTGCAGGAGGGACCAGTGCACTTCACAAAATAGATGGCATCATGAGGAAGGAAAATTATGTGGATATATTGAAGCAACATCTCAAGACATCAGTCAGGAAGTTGAAGCTTGGTCCCAAATGGGTCTTCCAAATGGACAATGACCCCAAGCATACTTCCAAAGTTGTGGGAAAATGGCTTAAGGACAACAAAGTCAAGGTATTGGAGTGGCCATCACAAAGCCCTGACCTCAATCCTATAGAGAATTTGTGGGCAGAACTGAAAAAGCGTGTGCGAGCAAGGAGGCCTACAAACGTGACTCAGTTACACCAGCTCTGTCTGGAGGAATGGGCCAAAATTCACCCAACTTATTGTGGGAAGCTTGTGGAAGGCTACCCGAAACGTTTGACCCAAGTTAAACAATTTAAAGGCAATGTTACCAAATACTAATTGAGTGTATGTAAACTTCTGACCCACTGGGAATGTGATGAAAGAAATAAAAGCTGAAATAAATAATTCTCTCTACTATTATTCTGATATTTCACATTCTTAAAATAAAGTGGTGATCCTAACTGACCTAAGATAGGGAATTTTTACTAGGATTAAATGTCAGGAATTGTGAAAAACTGAGTTTAAATGTATTTGGCTAAGGTGCATGTAAACTTTCGACTTCAACTGTAGCTCACATAACCGTGGTTACAAACGTAACTTTCTTTTATAAGGATGTGCGTATGACCACAAACCTTTCTATATTACTACAAACACCCACCTCTAATGATAAATGCAGGACATGATTTCCATTATTTATTTTTTATTCAATGTGTTCTTATGGTCTAGACTGAACAAAAAAATAGACGCAACATGTAAAGTGTTGGTCCCATGTTTCATGAGCTGAAATAAAAGATCCCAGAAATGTTCCATATGCACAAAAAGCTTATTTCTCTCAAATTTTGTGCACAAATTTGTTTACATCCCTGTTAGTGAGCATTTCTCCTTTGCCAAGATAATCCATCCACCTAACAGGTGTGGCATATCAAGAAGCTGATTAACAGCGTGATCATTACACATGTGAACCTTGTGCTGGGGACAATAAAAGGCCACACAACACAGATTCCTCATGTTTTGAGGGAGCGTGCAATTGGCATGCTGACTGCAGGAATGCCCACCAGAGCTGTTACCAGAGAATTGAATGTTCATTTCTCTACTATAAGGCATCTCCAACGTCGTTTTAGAGAATTTGGCAGTACGTCCAACCGGCCTCACAACCGGAGACCAAGTGTAACCCAGCCAGCCCAGGACCTCCACATCCGGCTTCTTTTGTGGGGAAAAACTCATTTTCATGGGCCTGGCTCCCAACTGGGTGGGCCTATGCTCTCCCAGGCCCACCCATGGCTGAGCCTCTGCCCAGTCATGTGAAATCCATAGATTAGGACCTAATTTATTTATTTCAATTGACTGATTTCCTTATATGAACTGTAACTCAGTAAAATTGTTGAAATTGTTGCATGTTGCGTTTATATTTTTGTTCAGTATATTTTAGCAGTACCATCACACTATCCAAGAGATTGGGTCTGAGTCTGCAGCAATATCTATCTACAATAAATAACCACTTACAATAACTTCAATAAATATTATTGTCCTCAAAAGTAATGGTCAGAAATACAGTTATTGGTTTCATATCAGACTGCAGATCTTCAGGTTTACATTATTCCAAAAGCACACAAACACAATGTCACAGTACTGTCTGTTTCCTTATGAATAATGGAAAAAAACATGTTCTCCTGTGTTGACCTCCAAGCATACTTGGTTCTAGGGGAGTCAACTGTAAGAGGTGCTACGAAACTTACTGCAAGACTGGAATTTCAATGCTGTCTGTCATACACAGCCTCACTGTCAGATGTTAGGGCAGTTTAAACAGAAGTATTAAAGATGCACTATGCAGAAATCGCTCCAATTTCCTGGTGCAAAAATTCTAATAGTTCACCAAATTTCAGTTTATGTGACAAAACAGGCAAGCATCGTGTAGAGAATCATTGTACCATCTAAATATATTTTCCATAACCAAAAATATTGTATGTTCAGCTGTTTAAAGCTGGTGTACAAAACCGAAAGTACTTGCTTGTACTGAGAATGACAGATCTATAACTAACATTTCTATGTGAATTTGGTTGGGTCGCTCAAAAAGTTACATATTGCAGCTTTAAGGCATTATCAGTGATATATTCATATTCATGGCATACAGTGGAGAATTGGTACATAGGTTAGAGGTTGTGAAACTCTCAACCTCCACCCGTGCTCCAGTGGACCGCAGGTCCTCACCACCCTCATCCCACACTCACAGCCTTCTTCTCGGGCGTGCCGCCTGGGGACGTTCCTGACAACCGCTTCTCACGATTCATCAGCTTGCTGTTGGGCCCCCTCAGGGCTTTCTTCAGCTCATTGATACTGGCCTGGTGCTTCAATAAGACATCCTCCGACTTATCTAAAAACTGTATTGAATAAAAGGGGATAGATAAAGAATGAGAATGAGAGAGGATGGGGAGAGAAGGAGCGAGAAATATGCATTAGTATGACATCTATATAAATTACCACTGTAGTAATCACACTGACACACAATTAAATTGCATTATGACTTGATATGCATGGCCGAGTGGAACGTGATCTGAAATAATACATCAAAGTGCCATTAGTATCGCAGGCAGCACACAAGGAAAGACACCAACACAATTACTTAAACTAATGTGTCTTAATACTTAGCGATTCAGCGCATGGATCAAGTGCATTGTTTGTGGCCTGTGATTGCATTGCTATTCTGTTCAGTAGTCTGTCTACTGATGAATATGGCATTTGGGATGCTATTAAAACCCACGCAAATGAAATTATTATCTAACTATTTGCATTGTTTATTAAGATGAAACAAACACAAAATTAAAACAACTGAATGCGCTAATAAATCGTCTTAGTGAATAGCTAGCTAGTCTACTGTTGCCTAGTATTCATTTTCATTGACTGTAGCTGCATACATCATATCAGTTGAAGGCTGACTTAAGTTAATGCTGTTAATTCACATGAAGGCTGGTTTAAGTGAATGTTGTTCAGTATCCTTAACAATCCATAGCAATCTGTGTTGCATCTCCATGCAACAACAGGGCCATTACATTAATGCTGCAGGCACTTAGAGAGGAAATCGAGCTTCAGTGCACTTTCTCCCCTAGTCCTAAGAGACTTCATACATTACAATGCTCCATGATGTTCAATAGTCTACAAATAGTATCATGAGATTTTGGTAGAGACCACTTGTTCAGCTGAGTCGGTCACGAAGCACTATGACAGAACCATGGTTGAAATCAATTCCATCTGAATTCCAGTCATTTACGGAACTGATTTTAACTTCTGAAGAAATGCAATGTCCAATTGAACAGACAGGAATAGACCTGAAACTGACTCCAACTCTGGACAGATCATCAGCACAATGAGCTGTACCTCCTTGTGTCGAGGGGTTGTCTCCTGGTCCAACTGAGAGGGCAGAGTTGGGGCAGGAGCACGGACAGGGACAGGGGTAGGGGCGTGTAGGGTGGGGTAAGGGGAGTGGGGGAGGATGCAGAGACAGAGAGGAAGAGCAGAGATGGTGAGTCAAGGAGGTCAGGCAGGCAGACAGACAGGTAGACTGAGCAACCCGGACTGGACACAGACAGCAGTAGACACAAACACCACAAGCACAAACCAGGAACACACACACACACAACCATGCAGGCTGACTTAAGATTTTCACGTTGAATTGCCTGTAAAATCCTTATAGTTAAGCTCTTGCTCTGATGGTTGAATGATCATTGGGGAACTTTGTCATCATGTCTATTTGATTTGAGTACCACCTCATGCAAAAAGTGTAGACAAAAAAACAGCCCCCCAAAGCATTAGTTAACAACAAAAAATACAGCTGTACCAAAACCGTAGTTCATTCTAGAAGGAAATAAAATATTGCATTACCAGCATAAAATGAAGGCTTTGCAGCTTCAATGCAATACTTTGGGTGCAAACAAATATAATATGGTGCAGATGATTATTCACTGTATGTCAATTACTGCTAGTTTAACAGGAATATGTGGGATTACTAAACAACAAGACAGATAGGCAAAGAGCCATCTCACAGACTGACAGACAGACTGACAGAGAGACAGACAGGGCACCAGACACCAAATACCTCTTGTGGGGACCCAGCATCCTCCTTTTGCCAGAGAGGGTTAAAGAGAGAGAGCAGGTTAGTGAATGACAGGGAGAGAGAGCAAGAAAGAACAGCAACAGGAGAGGTTGGCTTGACATTATGAGAAAGAAGTGAAGGTTCGATATAGCAGTTAGTGGGGATAGTGAGCCATACTGGTTAGCATATAAGCCACTGAGTGGCAGAGAGGGAGCAGAGTTAGTTCTGACATATCTTTAGCTTTAAACCCCAGCAGAGAATATCACAGCGACCCGAAAAGTTCCAGCGGTACACTCCTGCACCCCTGCAGTCACTACCATCTGCATTGAGACATACAGATCCACCCTGACAAAAACATAATCTCCACACAAGCAGTGTGACTCTCTAAACTGCCATACAGATGTAGGATCTTAATTTGATCACCCTGTTGCAGGAGAACTTTCCTGCAATGCAAGTGGGGACACTTACCATCAAATGTAGAATGTGTGATTCTGAGAAACAATTAGGCTGAGCCTGGGTCCACAGATCTGTTTGTGCTTTATCCAACTCCTATGTCATGTAGCCTAAGGAATGTTAGAGGAGTTGGCTAAAGCACATACAGATCTGTCAACCATGCTAGGTTGGGCCATTTACCCTCTGAACCAGATATGACAACCGCAGTATCATAAGTCCAAGTCATGTATCAATCCTTACTCCCATCTGCCTAACAGTACCTTGATCTCCTTCTTCTTGCAGGGGGTGGTGACACCATCCTCATCTTGGTCCTGGTCTTCCTTAGGATCCCGTTCCTCATCCTCCTCCTCCTCATTGTCCTGCTCCAGACTGGGTGGTTCCAGTTCTGTCTCCTGTTCGTCCCCAGAGGGGCTGTGGAGGTGGGGGTGTTCACTGACGCTGCGCCGGGACAGACCATCCTGGTTCTCACACATGGCCGACACTGGCCGGGAGAACTCTGCTGGTTAGACAAAGGCACAGTAGGACTGTTTTATTATGGGGGAACAATCCAGCATTTTTAGAACACCTACTCATTCAAGGGTTTTTCTTTATTTTTACTCTTTTCTACATTTCTCTTTTCATTACCAGCCTCAGAAATTGCAGCCCAAATAAATGCTTCACAGAGTTCAAGTAACAGACACATCTCACTGTTCAGAGGAGACTGTGTGAATCAGGCCTTCATGGTCGACTTGCTGCAAAGAACCACTACTAAAGGACTCCAATAAGAAGACGCGATTTGCTTGGGCCAAGAAACACTAGCAATGGACATTAGACCGGTGGAAATGTGTCCTTTGGTCTAGAGCCCAAATTTGAGATTTTTGGTTCCAACCGCCGTGTCTTTGTGAGACGCGGTGTGGGTGAACGGATTATCTCTGAATGTGTATTTCCCACCGTAAAGCATGGAGGAGGAGGTGTTATGGTGTGGGGGTGCTTTGCTGGTGACACTGTCTGTGATTTATTTCGAATTCAAAGCACACTTAACCAGCATGCGTACCACAGCATTCTGTAGCGATACGCCATCCCATCTGGTTTGGGCTTAGTGGAACTATAATTTATTTTTCAACAGGACAATGACCCAACACACCTCCAGGCGGTGTAAGGGCTATTTTACCAAGTGATGGAGTGCTGCATCAGATGACCTGGCCTCCACAATCCCTCGACCTCAACCAAATTGAGATGGTTTGGGATGAGTTGGACCGCAGAGTGAAGGAAAAGCAGCCAACAAGTGCTCAGCATATATGAGAACTCATTCAAGACTGTTGGAAAAGCATTCCAGGTGAAGCTGGTTGAGAGAATGCCAAGAGTGTGCATAGCTGTCATCAAGGCAAAGGGTGGCTATTTGAAGAATCTCAAATATTTTGATTTGTTTAACACTTTTTGGTTACTACATGATTCCATATGTGTTATTTCATAGTTTTGATGTCTTCACTATTATTCTACAATGTAGAAAATAGTACAAATAAAGAAAAACCCTTGACCCGTAGTGTACATACATAGCCGCATCTAAACCTTAAGGCTATGTCTTCAGGTATGAAAAAATATCCCATAGCCACTGATATATCATACTATAATTCACTTTGAACAATTGTCCCTTGTGTGAGTAGCCATTGAGGAACACAACCATGGTACTTACCTCCATCCAGACTGCGGGACAGCAGGTACCTCTTGCTGGTGGAGCGTTCAAAGTGGGGAGCGGGCCGGTCTATAAGGGCGCTGGCCTGCCGAGTCTGGGCCTGGGTTCGCCCACTGTAGCAGAACTTAGAGCCCATCACCAGGAAGCCCTTAGGAGGAGGCTCTGGAGACACTAACCTGGAGGTGTTATAGTCCACAGACAGAGAGGAATTCATCAGCCCTAATTCTGGAGACTAACCTGGAGAATCAAGATTCAGGAACATATTTATTGTCTGATTGCATGGTATTTTGGTTGCAACAGTAGACAAATAACAAGGGTTAAAAATACTGGTGAAAGAGAAATTCACCATCCTTGCTTTACAGCAAAACAATTGAGAGAAATACCAGATGTAAGTATGAGAGTAATTACTGGATGTAGTAAATGGCTTTGTAAAATGCTGAGAACATTGGACTCGTGTTAGAGCAGCAGCACCTGCTTGAAAACATTGCTCTTTACTACATGGTTGCATATTCCTCTTACAGTGAATTCCTCAAAACCTGAGGCAGCATGGGCAGAGAAACACCAGAGACACAAGTCGTAACATGAAGAGGAAGACACAAAACAGAGAGGGAAACACCTTCAGCCTCAGTCTAGTGCTGGCTGCTGTGAAACAAAATGTTGCTGTGGATGGGGATGGTGCCTACAGGGAGAGAGAGCCCTGATCAAAGCTGTGCTATAATCACTCCTGAGCTTCCCCAACAGTGGGATAGAAGGTGCTGGAAGCGGATGGGAAAATGCTATAGAGAGATGTGAACAGGCTTGAAGTGAGTGGTGTTTGGTTATATTTGGCTGCCTAAAGATCAAGCGGACTTAAGGAGAAATGGCTTGCATGGGGTAACATAAGAGAGGTACAAGAGTGCTACTACATTTACATTTACATTTTAGTAATTTAGCAGACGCTCTTATCCAGAGCGACTTACAGAGGGGATTAGATACCTGAAGTTGCTCTTACCTGAAGAAGGTGTGGTGCTCGATGCAGACCTTCCATAGTCTCTTAGCCGCCCGGTGGTTGGGAAGCTTGAAGCCAATAGTGCTCTCAAACTGCTCGTACTGGTTCACGAGAGGGAGATAGAGGGAGAGGGGGAGACAGAAAGGAAGGGAGGGAGGGGAAAGAGAGAGGAGCAGGTGTTTCTTGTGGTTACATTTACTGCATGAATGCAGTGTATGAGGGAGTGAATGCAGTTTTGAATGACATGATACGTTCTTAAAAACAACCTTGTAATGCATCAGCACTTTATTTCATATTCCAAACTGTCACAATTTGAAGTTATATGCTGTTCAGATAGATTTGTTGAATCGGCCTGCTTGTCACTCAGAAGATGAAACAAGCTCTAAGCAAACAGACACAGTGTGAAACTGTTCACTCCTGTAAACCCACAGACACCTGTTCCAAAGCCAAATGGCTGACAAGCAAGGTTAAAACTCCCAAGTATGCACACTAGTAATCTGTTCTCCCTGAAATTCCAGCCCTGTGACCACCAGACAGATTCCTGCACTGAGCCAAATGGCTAAGAAACGACCATTTTCAAACAGAGGAGACAAACATGAGGGTAGCATTTCAATTTTCATGACTATATTTAGACTTTTCATCCTTCTATTCTGGGTGCTGCTGCAGCTGCACTGGCAGTGCTACATGTCTTTATCCTGCTCTTCCACAGGCTCATTGTGGGGCTCTGTCACTTTAGCAGCCCTGGCCAGACAGCCTGGCACACTGGGCTGAGCTGCTGGGCTGGGGCTAAGCTCAGTAGGCTGCAGAGGTTGTGGCTGCAGCGCAGCAAGAACTGAAAAGGGACTGGGAGAGAGAGGCAGGCTATAGATTCTAAGCCTGTGGAGCAGCAAAATTGGGGGGGGGAATATTTTCCAGTTCTCTGGTCAGTCGAACTGACCACACATTCGTTTCCTCACAATCTTTAGCTGGACGTAGTTCCAGTTATAACAGAAATGATAGGGTGCATACTGCATAAATGTTAATGTCTCATGTTCATTTTGTAAGGGGGTAACACCTCATCTACACTCTTAGAAAAAAAGGTGCTACCTAGAACCTCTTCGGCTGTCCCCATAGGATAACACTTTGAAGAACTCTTGTTGGTTCCAAGTAGAACCGTTTTATGTTCCATGTAGAACCCTTTCTAACTGGAACCAAAAAGGGTTCTCTACGGTGACAGCCGAAGAACCCTTCAGGAACCCTTTTTTCTAAGAATGTACAGAGCAGCCACTCTAACTTGGTTCAGTTTACCTCCCCAGGCCGGATCTTGATGTAGAAGTTGCTCCTCTTGTAGGAGATCTTAAGGATCTTTGGCCAGGCGAAGCGATTGATCCTCAGGCGGTCGCGGTAGATCAGGAGCCCGTTGGCACACACGCCCAGCATGATGTCAATCCCTTCTGAATCCTGGAGCAGCCAAGGACCAGCATGGCAGAGGAGAGGAAGATGAAAGGAGAGGAAGAAGAGAGGGAAGGAGAGGAAACATTCAAGTAATAAAGTAATATGTTGGTGTATAAGGTAAAATAAATAATCCTGCACAGTCACATAGAAACATAGACTCACAAAATGTAATATGTAACAGCATACCTTGGCATGATGAAGGTCCACCCCATACATGGATAGCTTCTTAGCATTTTCCAGGAAGTTGATTTCTGCATCAGCTGGAGTCATACCCCTGAAACCAAAAATGCAATTCACACAGGAGAACCAATTGAATATTCAAATGGTATGAGTGATATTTCCAATCCCATGTCTCTCCCTCCACCTTTCTACCATAACTCCTTGGCCAAGAGTCAAGCACTGGGGCCATGCCAGGAAAGGGATGGGGGAGACCCTGAGACTGGGGAAGTATTGACAGTGTTGGCAAGGCCTCCATGTAGACAGCCATGACAGATGCCAGGGCAATGTGGTGGCATTTGTCAACATATGTATGGTGTGTTGTTGGACACTGTCTGAGCAAAGGTTCATCAGCAGGCTCCAATGGTTCCATATGAATGAGAGATGGAGATATGTATTTACTACAAATATGCAACTGAAATAAACCTGACTGGGTCTAGAGGTTTTTCTGATCATGTGACCTGGCCAGGAAAACCTACCAGACCCTTGTCATGGCCCTATCATTTTCTGGTGGTCAGATTATACTCTTGGCCATAACCATAACTACTACCTGTAGTTCCGATGGAGCTCCATGACCCTCTCCTCCAGCTCTCGCGTCTGATTAGGTGCGAAGCGGAAGTCGCTGACGTAGTCGGGGCCATGGTCGTCGGTGTCATAGTCTCCCAGCTCGGCCTGCACAGCGTAGGAACCCAGCAGGGCATGGGTCACGAAGGAACAGGGCAGACGACCTGACAACATGTCATCTCTCAGCTGCAGACACAGGTAGTATCTGTGAGGGAGAGGGAGATGTTAAAAAAGGCCTCGCCAAAGGCAAGCTCCAACAAGAAGGTTGAGGAGTTAATCCATAACGGTCAGTGGAATTCCGAATGTAGCTAATCCTTCTAAATAGAGTGGGATTTGGAATTATTTGACAGCCGTGAAATGTGCACTGTAAATTATTACAATTGTACAAAGTCTTTCAATACAAACGTTTGTTGTTTTACAGTGATATTTTAATGTGCAAACTGATACTGTAAGTATGAGAGACTGCGTGCTGCGAGCTTCCATGTACAGTGCATTCGGAAAGTATTCAGACCCCTTCACTTTTTCAACATTATTGTAAAATCTATTAAATTAATTTTTTCCTCATCAATTTACACACAATACCCCATAATGATAAAGCAAAATCCTTTGCTATGAGACTTGAAATTGAGCTCTGGTGCATCCTGTGTCCATTGATCATCCTTGAGATGTTTCTACAACTTGACTGGAGTCTACCTGTGGTAAATTAAATTGATTGGACATGATTTGGAAAAGCAAACTCCTTCTATATAAGGTCCCACAGTTGACAGTGCATGTCAGAGAAAAAACCAAGCCATGAGGTCGAAGGAATTGTCCGTAGAGCTCCGAGACAGGATTGTGTCGAGGCACAGATCTGGGGAAGGGTACCTAAACATTTCTGCAGCATTGAAGGTCCCAAAGAACACAGTGGCCTCCATCATTCTTAAAAATGGGAGAAGTTTGGAACCACCAAGACTATTCCTAAAGTGACCAAGAACCCGATGGTCACTCTGACAGAGCTCCATAGTTCCTCTGTGGAGATGGAAGAACCTTCCAGAAGGACAACCATCTCTGCAGCACTCCACCAAGCAGGCCTTTATGGTAGAGTGGCCAGACGGAAGCCACTCCTCAGTAAAAGGCACATGACAGCCCAGTTACAAGAGGGGACTTTAAATAGGCCTATGGCACATCAAGGGAACTGTAGCTTACTGTTCAGATGGGTTAAAATGGAAACTGAAATCTAAACACTGACTGTAGGTCTATAACCTCTCTCACAGCCTTAATATTAACTCCTGCATAATTAATAATTTCTTGCAGTAAAATGATACAACAAATGTAGGCAACATTTTCACTGGGGAACAGGAGTGGAGAAATATTATTTATTTATTTCAGCATCTTGAGAGAATGCGAATGCTCAGTTAGATACCTTCTGTTGGGGTGCTATTTTTATCAGCATCATAAAAGCTGATAGTAGCCTATTTCAACAACATAAAATGCATCCAAGCCTAACTGAAATCTTATCAGAAACCTGTTTTTTCATTTTCACAGCTTTCTATTTTCTTACAACCGGTCAACAAAACAAAGGAGATGATCGTGGACTTCAGGAAACAGCAGAGGGTGCACCCCCCTATCTACATCGACGGGACCGCAGTGGAGAAGGAGGAAAGCTTCAAGTTCCTTGGCGTACACATCACCGACAAACTGAAATGGTCCACCCACGCAGACAGTGTGGTGAAGAAGGCGCAACAGAGCCTCTTCAACCTCAGGAGGCTGAAGAAATTTGGCTTGGCACCTAAAACCCTCACAAGCTCTCCAGAGGGTGGTGCGGTCTGCCAAACGCATTACCGGGGGCAAACTACCGGCCCTCCAAGACACCTACAGCACCCGATGTCACAGGAAGGCCAAAAAGATCATCAAGGACATCAACCACCCGAGCCACTGCCTGTTTTTTTCTAAAAACCTGTTTTTGCTTTGTCATTATGGGGTAGATTGCTGAGATTTTCTTTTTTTAATCCATTTTAGAATAAGGCTGTAACGTAACAAAATGTGGAAAAAGTGAAGGATCTGAATACTTTACGAATGAACTGTATGTGTGTGTGTGTATACTGTATATAAGGCCCTATAAAATCTCTATTATTAGTAGCCTGAATCCGTTTCTTCCCAAATTTCATTTTCTCCGTTGTTTTTTTCCAGGTTTCTGTTTCCCCCCATTTTTTCAGGTTTTCCCTCTCAAAATCAAATTTTTTAAAAATAGAAAAACAACTAAATTGGATGTTCTAAGTCTACAAAAATGCTTAAACCACATCAGGAGACAACGTTTGAGCTTGGGATTTTTTATTTGATTTTGATTTTTGGGTGTTAATTCCAGAAGCAAGAAGCTGTTGTTTAGAGGTGTTTTTGTAGCACACATGTGATCGTAGAGTTTGCAAAACAAATACCCACTGGATTGATGCAAATAATCATGATATCATTCTGCCAGGTAAGCATAGGCTACTTTGTAGTTAACATTTAATTGAGAAGGTTTTTGGGAAAGCCTTTCCATCTACCAGAAGACTTTTCATTAGCATCATCGCTAACGGCTACACAAAGTGGTAGACACTCGCACTGCACATACACAGACAGGGAATTCTCGATGTTTCTTCAGAAAGTCGCATGAAATACGAATCACAGATGCATTCTGTTCATGTCTTATGATCAACTTAGGCTAATTAATTACTTTTCAATACATTTAGTTGATTCCCTACTAAGTGCAATAACTTTTTTGAATATTGTTGAATTCTGTTTGGTCACACTTTATTTGGTCAGATGGTCATACTATCAACAAACTATCTGTTGATAAGCAACTGACTATCTGTTGATAAGCAACTGACTATCTGTTGATAAGCAACTGACTATCTGTTGATAAGCAACTGACTATCTGTTGATAAGAAACTGACTATCTGTTGATAAGAAACTGACTATCTGTTGATAAGCAACTGACTATCTGTTGATAAGAAACTGACTATCTGTTGATAAGCAACTGACTATCTGTTGATAAGAAACTGACTATCTGTTGATAAGCAACTGACTATCTGTTGATAAGAAACTGACTATCTGTTGATAAGAAACTGACTATCGGCTAGATTCAGGGCAATGTTTAGGCTCCTGAACAGTTTCTACCCTAATCCATAAAACTGCTGAGCAGTTAATCAAATGGCTACACGGACTATTTTGCACTGACTCTATGCACACTCACTGGACTCTACCCACACACACACATACTTACAATGTCACTCCAACACACACAGACAGACGCTCATACACACATGCATACTGACGCCACACTTTCACACTCTTCACATAAGCTGCTGCTACTCTGTTTATCTATCCTGATTGCCTAGTCACTTTTACCCCTGCCTACATGTACATATTACCTCAACTACCTTGTACCCCTGCACATTGACTCGGTACTGGTACTCCTTGAATATAGCCTTATTATAGTTATTTATTGTGTTACTAATTATTATTATTTTTTGCAAGTGTTCTTACTTTTTAACTCTGCATTGTTGGGAAAGGGCTCGTACGTAAGCATTTCTGTTGTATTCGGTGCATGTGACAAATACAATTTCATTGATTGATGTTTAGAATAAGGGTTAGGGTAAGGGTTAAGTTTAGGGTTAGGATAAGGGTTAAGGTTAAAATATAGTTCATTGAAATGTTACTGATAGTCTGTAGAGCATCTACAGATGGACTATCCAAATAAAGTGTTACCTTCCATTTTATTATCTGGATTCCGTGATTCAGTCCACATCGCAGATTTTATAGGGCCCTATATACACACAGTGGCCAGTTTATTAGGTACATCCATCTAGTACCGGGTCGGATCCCGCTTTGCCCCCAGAACAGCCTGAATTCTTCGGGGAATGGACTCTACAAGGTGTGCCATTCAAACGTTGCTCAATTGGTATCAAGGGACCTCTGTAGCTCAGCTGGTAGAGCAAGGCGCTTGTAACGCCAAGGTAGTGGGTTCGATCCCCAGGACCACCCATACACAAAATATGTATGCATGCATGACTGTAAGTCGCTTTGGATAAAAGCGTCTGCTAAATGGCATATTATATTATATATTATATAAGGGACCTAACGTGTGCCAGGACAACATTCCCCACACCATTACACCACCACCACCAGCCTTTACCGTTGACACCAGGCAGGATGAGGCCATGGACTCATGCTGCTTGCTGCTTACGCCAAATCCTGACTCTGCCATCAGCATTACACAACAGGAACCGGGATTCGTCAATTGTTCAGTGTTGGTGATCGAGTGCCCACTGGAGCCACTTCTTCTTGTTTTTAGCTGTGTTGTGTTCTGCTGCACTACCCAAGTGTACCACTAGAGACATACAGGTATTTTATTCTACCTATTCTGACACAGAACGGAAGTACAATGAGAACAGGATTTCAGATAGGGAGAAGAAGAGTATGCATGTGCTGATGATGTATGCTGTGATGGAGTGCTAAGCTTGCTGAGTAAACGTACCCTTAATTAATTATACCCATCGTGTCCTCATGTTGCTGAGCCTACTAAACGACAAGATTGGCGACGAGGATGGCAGCAGCATTAGCATCATCACCTACTCCGTTCCTGCTCTTCCCTGGTCAACCTACAATGCCATTGGCCATGTGGTTGAAAATCTTCAACAACTACTTGGTGGCTATCAATGCTACAGGAGATGACTGGCCAGATGGTAGGAAGCGTGCAGTGCTGCTACATTGCCTTGGTACTGAAGGTCAAAGGATCTTTTACACCTTACCAGATACAGGTACTACGTTTGCAACAGCTGTCACAGCTCTCCAAGAACATTTCATTCCGGCTATCAATGTCGTGGTTGAGCGCCATAAATTCCAACAAAGAGCACAGAGACCTGATGAGTCCATAGCAGATTACGTTGCTGCCCTGAGAGTTACTTGTGAACTGTGACTTCGGTGATAGAGGAGATGAGATGTTGAGAGATCAACTTGTTAAAAAAGGCCTCATGCTCTCGTGTCAAAGAAAGGCTTTTACTGCAGGCTAATCTCACACTGCACACTGCTATTGCGCTCGCTACTCAAGTGGAATGTGGCCAAGCCCACATTCAGTCCATTAATAATCCAATGCCAGTGCAGGCAGTGAGAGAAAAGCCCCAAAAGAAGAATAAACAGAGAGGCCCGTGCCGACTTCAATCCACCTGATGATACAAGAAAGTCAGGTCGCTGCTGTTACAGGCGTGGCTCTAATACACACTTAGCTAACGCTACGGACTGCCCCGCCGCCAAGGCTTAATGCACGGCCTGTGACAAAACCGGTCATTACGCATGGGTGTGCCGTGCCGATAAAAAAAGTAAATGTACAAGAGGTCGAGGTACCGGAGCTTACAGTATTATGCATACTAGACCAAGATTTGAACAGAGAGAAAATACATTGCATAGTCTCTGTCGGTACTCCAAGGTTGCTCCTCACCCCATTGAACTGTTAGTTGATACGGGGTCCTCAGTCTCTATCCTACCCAAGCATTTGTATATACGCTACTTTGATAAATGCCCCCTGACACCACCACAATAACTCTACCCACGTTTCTGAGATACTGGAACCGGCGTGCCTGGCACCGATGATCATACCCACATGTACATATTACCTCAATTACCTCGACTAACCTGTGCGCCAGCACATTGACTCTGTACCAGTAACCCCTGTATCTAGCCTCCCTACTGTTATTTTATTTTACTGCTGCTCTTTAATTATTATTATTATTTATTTTTTTACTTAACACTTATTTTTCTTAAAACTGCATTGTTGGTTAAGGGCTTGTAAGTAAGCATTTCACTGTAAGGTCTACACCTGTTGTATTCGGCGCATGTGGCAAATACAAATGTATTTTATTTTATTTTGATTTGATGTGAAATTGGTTACCTACTCTAAACAAGACTGTGTTAGGGTGCCTCTCCGCTGACGTCCAGCATGATACAGTTACTACTATAGCCTCCTTCTTCATCGTGGAAAAGGGAACGCCTTTGCTAGGCATGGACTTAGTTACGGCCTTGAATCTGCATATCGCTGGTAATACTGTGCTGTGCGGTCCTCTTCTACACCTGTTAAGGTACAGCACCTCGCAACTCCCAGCGCGCAGAAACTAGGGTGTGCAAAAGGGTTTATTCACCACGTGAAAGTCAAAGATGACGTTACTCCTGTGCAACAAAAACTACATCGACTACCACTGTCTGTTAAAAAAGCGGTCTATGCTGACCTGGTGAATGAGACAATCGATGCCTCCCGGTGGGTTTCTTACGCAAATGTCCCGTGTAGCTCAGTTGGTAGAGCATGGCGCTTGCAACGCCAGGGTTGTGGGTTCGTTTCCCACGGGGGACCAGTATGAAAAAATGTATGCACTCACTAACTGTAAGTCTCTCTGGATAAGAGCATCTGCTAAATGACTAAAATGTAAAATGAAATACATCCAGATGGAACAGAATGCACAGTGGCATTTGCATCCAATTCCCTCTCCTCAGCCGAGCGCAAATATTCTATAGTAGAAAAGGATGGGCTTGCCTGTGTGTGGTCAGTTGAGCGGTGGCGAACGTTCCTGTGGGGTACATGTTTTACCCTATGAACTGATCATCAGGCCTTTACTACCATATTGGCAGTGGTGTAAAGTACTTAAGTAAAAATACTTTAAGTACTACTTAAGTCGTTTTTTGGGGTATCTGTACTGTACTTTACTTTACTATTTATATTTTTGACTACTTTTACTTTTACTACATTCCTAATGAAAATAATCTGCTTTTACTCCATAAAACTTAAATAATCTACTTTTTACACCCAAAAGTACTTGTTACATTTTGATTGCTTAGCAGGACAAGAAAATTGTCCAATTCACACACTTATCAAGAGAACATCCCTAGTCATCCCTACTGTCTCTGATCTGGCGGACTCACTAAACACAAATGCTTCGTTTGTAAATTATGTCTGAGTGATGGAGTGTGCCCCTGGCAATCCGTAAATAAATAAAAAAATATGAATAGTGCCATCTGGTTTTCTTAATATAAGGAATTTGAAATGATTTATACTTTAACTTTAACTTTTGATACTTAAGTATGTTTTAGCAATTACATTTACTTTTGATACCTAAGTATATTTAAAACCAAATACTTTTAGACTTTTACTCAAGTAGTATTTTACTGGGTGACTTTCATTTTCACTTGAGTAATTTTCTATTAAGGTATCTTTATCTTATTTTTTTCTCCCAGACCCCGTACCTTACTTTCCCATTCGGGATGAACTCTCTGTACAAGACTGTTTAGTGTACCATGGTCGAAACCGCCTGCTAGTGCCCATTTCCCTGCGTCACAGACTGGTTTCACTCCCTCATGACAGCCACCAGGGAGTTGTCTGAACAAAACAATGGCTACGTGAGCTCTACTGGTGACCTGGAATGGACACGTCCATACAAAATCAACATTACATTTACATTTTAGTCATTTAGCAGACACTCTTATCCAGAGCGACTTACAGTTAGTGAATACATATTTTTTATACTGGCCCCCCGTGGGAATCGAACCCACAACCCTGGCGTTGCAAACGCCATGCTCTATCAACTGAGCTACATCCCTGCCGGCCATTCCCTCCCTTACCCTGGACGACGCTGGGCCAATTGTGCACCGCCCATGAGTCTCCCGGTCGCGGCCGGCTGCGACAGAGCCTGGATTCGAACCAGGATCTAGTGGCACAGTTAGCACTGCGATGCAGTGCCTTAGACCTTTTTGCCTTAGACCACTGCGCCACTCAGGAGAACATGTCAACTATGTCAGGACAAATGACAAAACTGCAAAGACGCACGTCGCGCCTCTCCAGCCTGTTAGCCTTCCTGAAGGCCCATGGCAAAAACAGTTCTAAAATACTGGGTTCAAACGGCGATCCGAGAGGGAAGGCCTTGGAAACCATATGTTCAACTTTTCCTCATGCACTACAGGTTGACAGCTCATGCCACACGCCTTGGTTACTATTGAACAACGGAACGCTGCACACAAAACTGAACTTTCTCCCGCTACAGAGTCCCTCCATCTCCGACGATGCCGTGCGTACCAGAGGGCATGCCACATAAGAAAAAGTTAAATCCTACACGAACGCCAAACGGGGGGCGATCAGTCATCAAAGAGGGAGATCATGTGTGCATAAAACTTCCCTTTCATGTCAAAAAGGGTGCACAAAATTACAGTGTGCCACGCAAAGTTATCCAAATGAAAGGACCAAACACATTTTTCCTTGATGACGGAAAGACATGGAATGCGTTGCATCTCTCACTGTGTCCTGAGCAGGCCACACTATTAAACGGTGCTGCTCATCCCCAAGTGCCCTTGCACTTACAACAGACTATTCAAAGGGATAGTCAGAGTCAGAAGAACCGGCTTGGCTAAAGGACTATATTCAGTAAAATCTGAAAGATTGTGAGTACTTTAATTGACTGCTAAAGTGTCAATGTGATATTCTGATATTACTGTCGTTATGGTCAGGACTGCCGCTGACTGGATGTTTTTTGTCTGTCGCACCATTCTCTGTAAAACCTAGACACTGGTGTGCATGAAAAGCCCAGGAGGCTGGCCGTTTCTGAGATACTGGAACCGCCGTGCCTGGCACCGACGATCATACCACGCTCAAAGTCGTTTAGGTCACTCGTTTTGCCCATTCTAACATTCAATCGAACAGTAACTGAATGCCTCGATGCTTGTCTGCCTGCTTTATATAGCAAGCCAAGGCCATGTGACTCACTATCTGTAGGAGCGAACCATTTTCGTGAACGGAGTGGTGTATCTAATAAAATATACAGTGTGAGAATGATATGGGGGCCTCTTCACACTGCCCTGCTGGACCACAGTACCTGGTGATGTCCTCTGTGAGCTGGGAGGGGTCTGGAGGGTAGAACTTGACAGAGAAGGCAAAGTGCCAGGGAGCAGCTGAGGACAGACAGAGGAGAGGTGATGAGGTTACTGCCCATGTGGACTGGACATCTATCACAGAGGTGATGTGTGTGACACATGTATGGCATAGCCAAATCACCATAACATGTGTCACAACAAAAGTGTCCGAGAACATTTATTTATGGCAACAGGCTCCAACAACAGCATAGAAACATGCTTATTTTAAACATAAACTCATTATATTGTCTTAATGGAACTACAGCTTCTCATTCTACTGCATAAGTACTTAGCAGATTCCATGTACAAACAAACAGTATTTGAATAATAAATGTGTTTTCTGTCTATGGTGTGGGTGCAATGTGCTGCGTACTGCTTGTGGGCCAAGTATACTCACTGCGCATCTGCTTCTTGATCTCCTTGGAGGGGTCCAACCAATTCTGAAAGACAGACAGGAGAGAGAGGATTCACAGGCGTCTGTGAGAGACGTGGCTAATGCACAACCTGTTGCCACACTCTGATTCACTCCACAGCTCTAATTGCAGATGGTGTTTCTAGTGAAAGCCTTTACTGTACATATGGTTCAATGGAAGGAGGAGGAGAGGGAGGAAGCAGGAGGAACCTCCCCACTGAGACTTTCAGCATGAGGAAATGAGTGTCAGTCCCAGCATCTGTTAGCCCATTTTGACAGTAAATTACCACCGGCCAGTTATCCTAGCTCGTATCACATCAGATATGTACATTGACATCATTCACCACAAGAGGCGTGGTTTTGTACAGCTACTCTCCCTCCTGCCTTGTGTTGATAAAGCTTTCTCATTCAATGCACACCCTCATGTCCCTTATGAAATCGCTCAGGTCATGGCCTACTCTTTGGCAATCACACCATGCTCATGTGCTCTTAGTTGAACAGGAAGTGTGAATACGCCTATTGCATGGATAATAACGCAGGAAGCAGTGTGCCTGACCACTGACAGTGAGCTTCCCAGCTTTCTGAGCCTGAGTGGCTCATCTCAGCTGCTGAGTAATTGTGAAAGTCTTTCTGGCAGCCACTATCACTGTGAAACCAGGAGTGGAAAAGGTTGAAACAGCACAGCAGTATCCAACTCTATCTTTGGAAACCATAAGTGTTCCTGCCAATTTCGCTGCATCGCATTAGTGGAAACCAAGTCTGTTCTCAGGTCAGGCCTGGTTGTAGCTAGATATGTTAATATTCTTTCGGGGACAATTTTTGCATTTTAGCTAACACTAACCTTTTTTCTGAACATTAACATAATTCTCCTAACCTGCCACATTAATTATCCTAACCTGCTACTAGTCAAAACCGGCAGACCTGCACAAATGCACACTAACATGCTGACTACACCGGAAACACACGCATGTTGATTTTGTCTATCCCCACCAGACACGCAGTTTAAAATATCAAACCAACTGTGAAACAACTTTAATCATTTGGGGGCAGGTCGAAACACACATGAAACATTCATGGACATTTAGCTAGTAGAGAGTGATACCGCTGACGACGATGGCGCAGTATTTGAATTTGAAGCACGCCATATTACCGAATGGCACCAAAATTCGCAAAGGATCATGGTCAATGTAGTCGTTTTCATCCTGCCAGAGAGAGTCAACCCAACGCTGCTGGGTGCACATGCAAAGAGCATGCAAAGAGCTTGCATGAGGGTGCGAGCCTCCTCGTAGCCTGCCAGCCCGTGATTGGTCAGTGTCAGCAAGTGGTCCTGTGTGACGACAAATGTAGTAGTCAGAATGGATTACTATTTTATTAAATATTTCGATTTGTAGATAACTTTAAAATGATTAACTGTGAGGACCGAACTTAATCATAATAAACACATTTAGAGGCCAAAACGGGCGTCTAAAAAAGCATTGCTTGGCCATTCTGGCGATTGTAATTTACATAGGCTTTCTAGGGCAGACCAGGGCTTTTGGCACCTCTAGGTTGCTATGCAGTAGCCAACCAGCAGAACTCATGACTTCACGCTCCAGACCTGACACTGGGGGCATGGTTTGTCCTGGGAGATAAACATTGGGTTGTTATTTTACCTGTCATGCAAATTGGCCTCTTTTTAGCTGGTTCTTTGTAGAGTCATACAAAATCGTGTTCCTCTCCTCCGACAATTAATCCACACATAAAAATGGAAACCTAGTTAATTTTTTGTTAGTGATCTTTAATGAATCTCTCCTCGTTTGTCTTTCAAGCATCCATGGGGTTTGTATCTTCCTGATATCCAATAAGGAGGGGACTTGCAGCGTGTGGCATGTATCAAATAGAACCAAATTCTATTTTAGCACTTCGTGTGGGTGAAATTATTGAATAAGATATATGTGTAAATGTATTTTGCAATGCTCACGCACGCAACTTGGCTGATGAGGTTTGCATGTAACAAACTGAACTCCACCCACACAAACACTAACAAGCTCTCACTCACACACAACCCGAGTGAGGTCCTCTGGTGCTTAATCAGCGTGCTAAGCACCATAATCAACAGCAGTCATTTATTATCCTCCTGAATCTCTCTGATGTCAGCCTGGGCCAAAGATCACTCAATTACTAAAAGGCACTACTCCTTTGTCTCCTCTATGTAGAGCAGTCCAGCAGGAATAACAACTGTTCTGCTGCCAGGACGCACTGCAGTCATAGTTCACAACCAATCATAAACACAATAGATGTTCTCCCCAAATGGTGTGGGGATAATATCCTCAAACAGAGGCAGAGAGGAGTTTGAAGAGGACATTTCAATCATGTCTTGTTTGGCTTAGAGTCACCGAGGACCCCAGACAGTAAAAGCTGCCCTCAGATAAGCCTGGTATTGAAGAGGGGGCCAGCATTTACTGTGTTTGCCCCTCTCTCACACACACACACACACACACACACACACACACACACACACACACAAACACATACTTCTTTCTCTTCTCCAGACAGAACTGGCTCCAAAATCTCAACCCCTTGTGACAAATCAGGTCACAACATGTAATTCTGTAACTACTGAGACCTATACAAGCTGTTACTAGTGACAGGTGTGTTTGTCTCACCTTAGTGGCCGTTCTCTTTCAACATGCCAAATCTTTACACACTCACCGCAATGGGCCATTACATACCTGCCCTGAAGGTGAGGTGTACAGAGGCAGGATACACCCAAAACACACACATCCTCAAAACAACCTTAATACCAGTTAATACAGGCTGACTGTCATGACCATTCAATTTGGTCTCAGAGCTAAATCTTAACCAGTTGCTTAATAACCATAATTACACCCATTCCACTCCAATTACCCTTCCTAGTGCCGTTTGGAGGGTCAACAGAACAGACATGAGTGGAGCACTAATCAGCCTTTCTAATGTAGGCTATGATGAAGTGTTCAAATGTGTTCTAAGGCATTTAGGGTACCATGTTATCTTCAATTTTATAAATTGCTTGTTGATCTGAATCTGACTGAGCATGCACATTTTCATTTCCAATTCCTAATAGAGTGACTCACTACTGCCAGAGCCTGCTGTGTCTTCTGTTGTTATGGTGAGAGGAATGGTGATTGTTCTGAAGACAGTATTTAATGAGTAGAAAAAGGGGGAAGGGGAGAGAGGGGGAGAGGGGGGTGGGGGGTAAATTAGTGGTCACAGAGGCTACATGACAAGGCACTGACCTTTTGGCTGTCTGCCTCGATGAATGTCAGGCCAAAGTAGTCCTTCTCCAGGAGGTTGAGGTGCTCACACACCTTGTCCAGCAGGGCCTGTCCTTTGCAGTGCTTCTGCAGAAACACACAGACACACGTGTCACAAATAAAGTGTCATTCAAATCAACGGTCAATCAAGGATCAGGAGATTTCTGACCATGTGACCTGGCCTCACTGATTAAAGCATTATGGCACTGCATGGTTTTGTATTCTTGGAAGTGTATTAGAGTGTCATGTAACTGCACATGTATCAATCAACACAACAGAATGTGTCTCTCTCCCCAACATCATCCCCAACCAGATAACAGCTGGTGTCAAGATGGCTTCCCTATCTGTTGCTGTCTACAGGCTAGAACAGCTCTGTCCTTCAGTGCTGTGTTACAGTCAGAATTGATCAAATACTTGACAGGGAAAATGAACACTGAATTGTAGGAAGATTGCTTTCTGCATGATAAGCGGTCCGAATAAACAGTGCAATATCTAATGCCACTCAACACTATCCAAAACCAAATGGTTCATCTTCTTGTCACATTCCTGTGAAGGACAGACAGAAGAAGTGTGCAAAGTTAGTTGTCAAGTTACTCAGATGTCCAAAGGAGAGATACGACTGATGGGACGGCACTTTAGCAAATCATTCTAGCGATGATATACAGTACCTTGATGTAACTTGAACAAATAGAGGGGAAGAAACTATTGTGTAAATTCAAGAAGACATTCACACGTAAAAAACATCACTCCGACTCCATCAGAGTAACATGGTACCCCAGCCTATCAATCCCAGAGTCCAGACTATGGGTGGAGGGTGCTGCTGCACACACACACACACACACACACTTTTCCCTGGAGGACGTAGCTAGTGAGCTGTGCGTGGTGCTCTCCGGGTAGCGAGCATCTGTACGGCTCAGCGCTTTCCCTGGAGCCTGGTTTCCGCGGTGACAGGGAGACAGAGCAAGCCGTTGCCAGGGAAACAGGTGCAGATGTGTGCTCCCTCCCTCTCGTTTTTGTTCCTTAATATCTCAAGGCCAGAGATGGGAGGAGTTTTAGTATTTAGTATTTTATTAGGATCCCCATTAGCTGTTGCCAAGGCAGCAGCTACTTTTCCTGGGAGTGTGTCTCTTTTGGCTCATTATGGTTGAAAAGATGGTGGGATAACACTCTGGAGACACTTATGAACTCTCACCATCTCATTCAACACAGTCCCCATAGCAAGATTGTAGAGAGAAGACATGGATGTGGTTTTAGGGTCTGTATGGAGTGGACAGTATGGCATAACGATGAGCTATTATAAAGATACATTCTGGTTTAGGATCTTAATATGCGGTGACTAAGGCACTGAGGCGTTTCTCCATGGACACTCCCTTTCACAGTGCAATTATTTCAACTCCACTGAGAACTTTCACAACAAATCACAAGCGTTTTCCCTCAAAAGAAACACAGGAGAAAGTAACACACTTAAATATTGGCAAAGAGTAGAAACAAAATCATTGTCAGAGTCACAGAGTATTCTAAAAAACATATGGCGCCAAAAATAGCACCATTCTGCACAATAACACATTGCAGCTCATTCATGCATGGCCTGGTAGAGTATGCACTAGTGAGCTGAAGGAAGGGGTGAGGGAAGTATGGGAGGGTGCGGCCCCCTCTCCCCCTGCAGCCCCTGGGGAGCCAGAGCCAAGCAGTCATGACAAGATGGGCTAATTAACCCTTGGATAGGGCACCTCCTCCAGTGAGAGTTGTCACAAAGTGGTCCCTGCCTTTCCTTAACACTATTATTATTAACTCCTGGAGCATGGAGGAGGTTTGATAGGACTGGCTTGACATTCCAACCCACCAATTAAACACAGGAAGGGGGTCGGAGGCAGTCCGGGAGTGAGGTAAGGGGTTTGGATAAACACTATACTGCAGCAGCTTGTTATGTCAATAGGATGAGTAAAATGGAGGGTCGATTTGTACATCATTCTGTAGCAATGAATGGAAGTTCAACGGGAAGCAAAATACACTTCATTGCATAAAGGCTTTGGTAATCATAATGTGGAGTTTTATTTCCAGTGTTGAGAGCAACAAAAGGTTTGAGAGTAGCTTGAGAGTATTTGTATGACTATTTTTGCAATGTTTTCTTTTGAGAAAGGTTGGTGAAAGCGAGGCCAATGCTTTTGAGATTCTTACATCAGAGCAGGGGCGGTGTGTTCATTAGGGCGATATGGGCGACGCACTGCCAAACGGGAAAAGGAAGGGATTTTTTTTCTAATCAATTATATCACGGCAACAGTAGTTTTCAGTGTTCTAATCTAGACGTCTGATCTGCCACTAAATGTCCAATCAGGCTAAAGTCGTGCTTCAAATGGCCCCGCCCGTTTTGGGGCGATTTCAGTCAGGTTGAAAATCACCCCAGAAGTCTCTCAGACTCTCATGTAAAATCTTTTTTTTTTCAAATATCAGAGCTTTCAATACAATCTCTATGGGTTCCGGGAGGGCTTGCACTTACGCGCTTTCGTCATACGTAACATAACCATGAACATAACTAAGAAAAGAGCGGGTAGCAGCGTCAATCAATTCACGTACTACTGTGAAGATGGCTAGCGTTCAGTGCAACTCGATTGTCTCTTTGAAAGAAGTTCATTTTTGTCGGCGAACAAATCAAGATAAATTGGCAACGAAACAATTAGGACCTCCCAGACCAAATTTAATAATTCAACAGGTTTCTACTAAAGGGGGAAAGTCCTACACCCGAGGATTTTCCAAAAATTGGTACGAACGAAAAACCTGGCTAGCAGGCTGCGATGTAGCTAATGCAGTCTTCTGCTACCCCTGCTTACTCTTTCACCCTGAAGGCGGCACGGCAGACAGCACCGCTTGGACAGCGACTGGTGTAACGGACATGCACCATCTTTCAGAAAAGATTAAGAAACATGAGCTGTCAAAGACCCACATGGATAGCTGTTTGAGATTGTCTGCTTTGGGGAGAGTGAACATTGCCACTCAACTGGATGAGGGATACAGGCTAGCTGTCCGCCGCCACAACGATGAGGTTAGCAAGAACCGCCACATCCTCAGCCGGCTAATCCAGTGTGTGAAGTTTTGCGGAGTGTTTGAGTTAGCTTTGCGAGGCAAAGATGAAACTGAGGGCTCCACCAACCCTGCTATTTTTCTTGGACTTGTCAACTTTGTGGCACAATTAGATGAGGTGTTTGATGACCATCTTAAAAATGCTAAAGTTTTCAAGGGCACATCAAAGACCATTCAAAACGAGCTACTGGAGTGTATGCTAGCAGTCATGAGGGAACATATTGTGGAGGAGGTGAAGTCGGCGAACTTCGTAGCTATCCAAGCTGACGAGACCACGGACGTTTCTACACAGACACAGCTGGTGCTTGTGCTGAGGTACATAGATAGCAAGAAGATTTTATTTTTTTCCTGGGGCTTTTTCACAAAATCATGCCCCACGTCGACATTCTGTACCAGAAGCTACAGAAGAAGGACATCGATGCTGTCTTCATCAAACGTGCCCTCGACAGCTTCACAAGCAGTGTGCAGGCCATAAGGTAAGATTAAACAATATCATTTGATCTTTCTCAAAGCAGAGCTTTATTTGAAAATGTATGCATGAAAGGAGACATCATCATATTTACAAATCTATACAATTGGCCAGAATATGGTTGTTCATTTTTACAAAGCCATACAGATAGCTGTGTTTACCTTTTCTAGAAATTATTTTCAAATTCTGTTTTCAGGCAAAATGTCTATCACTGTTCATTTTCACAAATCTATACAAGAGGGCAGAATATGGAAGTCTATAAAAATGTCTTATTACCAATAACTTGCATCAATGTTTTCAGTAGCCTCTATCAAAAGCTCCTGCTTGCTTGTTGTGAATTATGCTCAGGTGCACATATTTCCAATTCAACCATGAGGCCTTTTTGAAGCAAGTAATGTGTATATCAGTATTGACTTATATGCTGCCCCTGTCTTCATGTTGTTGCTGGACATATCTTTTTTAAAATGTGTGTAGGTCACCTAAATCATCAGAAAAATTGCCCCCCCTGAGAATTTTTTCAGGAGCCGCCACTGCATCAGAGACACACACAAACACACACATGAAATGACCAACCGTCCTGCCCACCGGCACAGTAAGCTGAAATGGAATTGTCTTTAACTTCTGGCTTCTCCCAGACTGTTTTTGTGCAATCAAATACAATTGAAAGCAACGCTAGTGTATGTAAATACACCCGCATTGCTAAAAGCTAGGCTAGCACAGATTAGCCAGGGAGAGGAGACTGACTGATTACATCTGCCATCCCATACATAGAGGGACAGACAGACATACAGGCAGGCAGACACTTACGTTATGTATCACAAAACAGCCCCTGAAACATGGTGTGAAAAGCACTCAGAATTGAAGTGTACTTTCATGTAATGGGTCAGGACTCCCACTCTAACGACCATATTGTGCAGAATACGTTTGCAGGGAAGGAAAATAGAGCCATATGCATTGCTCTGGACCAGCTACCATCAGAAAGTTTCAACATCTCTATGAGTTCACACATCACTCCTTCAACAAAGGGTGCTTCTCTTGCCCCATTTTCAGCCTGAATACACTGAGCATTCTCTACCAGTATGAAGACGTGTCTTGTTTGGGGATGGAGCTGTAATAACAGCCATTGTAAGCGAGTGAGCCTGCTTTTCCTTCACTATTTTCTCTGTGTCACTCATCCTAATGATTGAATGTGTCTCTGTGGCAGAGAATGTGTAACCTTGCATTGGCCTTGCCCCATGGAGAGCTCCCAGCATGACACCCTCTCTGTCATCTGCTTTATACCGGCCTTATCTGCACTCTGCAGCTCCATAACATAAAAACAACAAAGACATGACGTTCGAAAGTAAAGAAACTAGTCGCATCTGCTGGTAAAGCCACACAAACAAAAATAATACAATTACAACAATATTTCTTGCTGTTATTAATACTTTGAATGGTTCATTCAAACCCCCTCAGGACTTGGAAATGTGGCCTGCAATTGTAAAACAGGGCACTGCTCTGGGGGGAGATTCCTTACCTCAATCCCCGCCTCATAGCCAGAGGTGTCCAGTAGGGTGACCTTGAAGGGAACAGTCTTTGGCCGTTTGGAAGTCTTCTGGGGGGACTTGGGGGTCTTGCATGGGGTGATCTTCTCTGACACGTCATCTGTTTCCCTGTGGTCGTCGATCAGTTTGGAGTCCTGGTCCTTTACATAGGGACGTTACATAGTCACAGGTGAAATTTACAGTAAATTAATGATGTCCATTATAATTATGACATCACTGAATGTGTGTAAATGTCTGTTGATGTAGGACGAGATAATAATAATAATATGCCATTTAGCAGACGCTTTTATCCAAAGCGACGTACAGTCATGCGTGCATACATTATTATTTTTATTTTTTTGTGTATGGGTGGTCCCGGGGATCGAACCCACTACCTTGGAGTTACAAGCGCCGTGCTCTACCAGCTGAGCTACAGAGGACCACTCTGATAACATGTGATCTCACCAGTAAAAACACAAGGCCCTAATTATGGTGCACATTGAACTTCCTGTGCTCTCCTACGTACCTGTTTGGCCATCTTGCCGTCTGAAGCAGAGTCCTGCATGCCTGCTGCTTCCCCCTTCTGCTGGGAGGACACTTCTGCTGCGTTCTTCACCTCTGACTCAGAACCAGGCTCTGTTGGCATAGCAACCTCTCCTTAACCTAAAATAAATAAATTATAGTTTAATTCTTAGTTGTAACAAAACTTAAGCAAAGCGGCCTGCATGATACAAAAAGAGAGTTTGCCAAACAGTATGCAAGATGGTGCCAGTACCAACTGGGTATTTCTCAGGCAGCAGCGATGGCAAGGCATGACATAACAAAATGACATTTCAAAATGCCATAGGTTAATGTGATTCAGCTCTTTGGTGGTAGCCGTTATTCCCTTGCCTCCAGAGCCATATACAGCAAACACAGAGGCTGTCACAGAGAAACAGTGCTGCAGAACCCCACCAACGTTCTGCTTCCTGTGGTGACTGGCTGCTAAAAACCACCTTGTCATCAATGACATTCACTTTATTTAAGAAATCTCTCATTCAGGTAATCATCTTCTATTTAGGCAAGCAGCGCTTCAGCAGTTGAGATGATACAATCACAGAGAAAGTCCTGTAATTAATATAGCCGCATGCAAGATTGTGGACTGAATATTATTAGCTCTGGGAGCCTCTGGCAATTTCAATAGAGTTGATTGTGAGCATGTAGAATTAAACTGTGAGAAATCCTCACTAAAGAGTAATGGTAGTGGTCATTACTAGGGCTGTGGCGTCATGACATTTTGTCAGCTTGAAATACAAATGACTGCCGGTCTCATGGTAATTGACCGTTAATTAACATAAACACATTTAGCATCTCTAGGCCTCCACGCATTAAAGCCCCTGATGCGCACCTTTGGAACATCTACATTTCAAAAAGTCAAATAAATCAATTTAATATACACCATCACAATAAATATTTGTCATTATATTATTTCATAGTAAGAAGAATACAGTTGAAGTTAGCTGAATCAAATAGAAAGGATATTTTTCCCATTCCGGAGCGAGTGTGCATATGAAGTTGCTATGTTGAGTGTAAAAGTGATAATTTGTGAATGATACAAACCGTAGAATGTCTTAGAAATCAAAACATTTATGGGCTGCATGATGTGACTCCAGGCTATTGATGATGTGAAAAAGTCACACAAAAAGCTTGCGCTCTGTTCCTTGCCTCAGGCCCCACACGCTGTTCACTCATCAAATGATCATATTTTCACCCATCAGACTATTGACTCAATTGAATCTTGTCTTTACTAATATGTAACATTTGTTTCAATTTAGAATGACCCATTATGAAATGGGCAGGAACAGGGGTAGGGGAAAAAATAAATGTAATCCTTATGCACTCAAATAGCGAATGGAGGCTGATTTCCCATTCGTTTTTCAATCATGCCGAGCTGTGATAAATATTAGCAGCTGAGAAATAAATGTAGTAGCAGCTGGGAACACCCTCTTTTTAGTGGCAACCATCAAAACTCTGCTTTCACAAGGGATTGCATATGGAAATATCTGTGTTTATAAGAACACTTATTTTTCACTCCATGCATCAACCACTGTTTGAGGAGCATGCAGCCTCTCCCTGCGCGACAGGTGATATTCCACCCAAACTCTGTATACCATGGGCTCTCCAACCCTGTTCCTGCAGCCAAACCAAGTTAAATCTGTTTGGGAACATCGATAGCAACATGTTTTCACAACGAAACATATTTTATTAAACTGTTGAGAACCCCTCTCTCTGCTCGCTTGAAAAAGGAATGAAGGAGAGAGAACAGGAGATGGAAACGCATGGTGGTGAGATATTCTGTAGCTAAAAAGGTAATGTGTCAGCCTATTAATTATGAAAATATAAAAAATGCCCTATTACCAGGCTATTCAAAATCAAATACAAATTGTTGGCTAACTCTGTAAGCTGCCCTGCACAATCAATGAACCAACAGCATCGTTTAATGGTTTTCTGCCATGCTTAATATGCGGTAGGCTATTAGGGTTAATACAACGGGTGGGTCTAATCCTGAATGCTGATTGGTTAAAAGCGCATTCCAGCCGGTGTCTATTCCACAAGTTACCACTGGCTAAATCTATGACGTTAAAATTCCTAATTACACTGTTCCATCTGACTGAGCTATCCACTGTCTCATCAGCCCAGCCAGGCCATTTATAAACTTGATCTCCACTATAAAAAGTATCTAGACATTATCTCACATTTCTTTTAGACTAACATTTAGTTTTCAACAGTGGATATTTGTATAAACCTTGCTGTCTGTCTCTCCGATGTTTGCAACAAATAAATATTCAAATTCGATCTCCAGTTGTCCCATAGTAATGAACGTGTCGGGAGTCGGGACGAGACAGACAGGCAGGCAGCTTTTCTCAGCCAGTCGAAATCATGAATCAGCATCATTTTTATGGATATATACAAAGAACTATCAATAGAAAACAGGTAAAACTAAACGAAGTGCAGCTAGTTTGCTGTCTTTCCAGCTTCAGTTTGATGTGACTGTGTTAGTTGTGTTGTAAGCTCCTCTGAACAACAGTGTCCTAACGAGAGAGGACATTTTCTATGCCAGGTGAAATCGTGCATAATTAATTCATTGTTAAGGATGTATCCAAATAAATGTCACTAGAAAACAGCTTAAACAAATGCAAATGAAGCTACTTTGCTGTTATTCTGGCTGCTTTTTGACATGACTGTATGTTAGCCATTGTTGGCTAGCTAGCAAACAAGGGATAAGAACGTTGGTAACCCGTTGTATGAAAGTGATAATGCCCTCGAAGCCGGTGTTTGGAGGATATATTGTGCCAATATATCTTCCAAACATCAGCTTCTCAAGTATTATCACTTAAATGTAGCCTATTGTTTAAAGACACAATCATTATTTTAATTCCGCATTTTTTTCGGACTTTGGCTCATATATAGGCCTATGCATATGCATAAGCTCTAATGTGTGTATGGGTGTTTTGAATTAATCATCACCTTAGAAAGCGCTTTTCATTTCATTTCATTGTGATTGGCTTTGAAACAACATCCAACAACCATGTTTTCCACTCATTTTCAACCTGTTGTTCATCTTCTTTCTTCAAAATTATCATCACAGTGAGGTGAGTTTTAAAAGGATGATACTGTTTTGATGATAAGTGTTTGATATGATTTTCTATTGCATTTGCATTGATGTCAGAGTGGTTATAGGGACAATAGAGTGCTGAGTACCAAGGCATTAGCGACCTAACGGTTGTTAGCGAGTTGTATACTACCAACAAATGTGCAGAGTGCATTAGAAGAGATTACCGTGACACAGCGGTCACAAGGAATTTGACTGCGGTCATGACTCATGACTGCCTGTGTCATTACCTAATCATATTGAGTAAGTTATACTAATTATAACATTAATAACTGATATAACAACCGACTGTATGCAATGTCCAATCATCTGGCACTCAATAAATGTAATTTAAAAAGTGAACCCAGACCTTTCTCTGTCCAGTTTCAACATAATGTTCCAACATGAACTGCACTAGCTAGCTAGCTTAGCTAAATTGTACAGCCAGCATTTTGTCTACATCGCTGCTGTTACAATTACCAAATGTTTGGATAAACAAATCATTAATGAAACCATGATGTGATGTATGACAGGGTTGGATGTTGCATGCAATTTCAATTGTGTTTGAATTGCTTTGTATATCGCAGTTGCTAGAGATAATCTCAATTGCAACTTGCACATGCAACAGAAATTGCATCCAAATTGCTTTGTGTGACACAGGCAAGTCACATAAAACTACACTTCAGAAAGGAAACACCAACTAGAAATATGTTTAACCATTTATTAAATAATATCTTGGCGATATAGGCTCTGCTCCTTCAGGGTAGCTCACTGCCCAAGCAAAGCGTCAATATATACAATTACCTAAAAGTAGTGTGTGGTAAAATATACCAATCCCCCAGCAGGAAAACAAAACCTAACAGGTGGAGGCTGGGGTGGTGGTGGGAGCAAAATAAGCAAATGCATACTAGCAGTAGCAGCAAGCGGTAGCAAGATGTGTGAGCAGAACCGGTCAGCTTAAATGGATCGCCAAATAAGGTAGGGGTGATTGTTACTAGCATCTAATTGGTGCAATCTTAGCTGATGCGTCAGCAAAGGCGGGCACTCGGGTTCCCTTTCTGAACTGGCTTCGCTTTACATAGAATTTATATCTATAGTCATACAGTAATACATGTATTATTCAGGATGCCAGAGGGATGGTCTATGTTGTGGTGGAAGGGAGGGGCCACCAATATTTGGCTGTTTAAATGAATGCAGGAAGGTGAGGAGGTGGATGCCATAGCCCATTATACCTAATCGTCTTTCCCTATAATTACGCTCTGTCAAGGTATACACTTTTAGACAGGCATCGGACACAGGGACGCATTCTCCTCTGACACTCTATCAAGAAAAACATGGCCCATCCGAGATGGCAGTATCCCCAATGGAGCCAACCCTGCTGGGGCTACTGTGAGCCAGTCTGATGCCAGTTGTATTCAGTGTCACACTACCTCAGTGGAGATTGTATCTAATCCAATCTCCATCTGACCCCTGCGGTCCTGCTGCCCTCACGGCACAAATCACATCACCATAATGCACCGTGGGTAAGGTAGACTGGGCCGGTGGGCAGCCGTCAGCATCACCAGGGACAGAGACAGAAACATGACCACTTCTCTCAGGATCAGAGGGACAGAAAGAGGCTGAAGGTTTAAGGTTGTGACATTCTGTCCATGCAGCAGCGTGCTTAAAGCAGCATGAAGAGACCCCTGTGACCGTCCGTCCTCCTCTGTGCCATCTCAACCTCCGCTGTCTCATTATTTACAATCACATGGAATCGACAGGCATTAATTCCCCTCCTGTGGGACAAAAGGGCAGTGTGTGTGACTGTGAGTGGTGTGTGTCTGCTTTGCTCTGCTCCAGGGGCTAATTCTCCCTGGCTGTCTGATCCAGCTGAGTCTCTGTGCCACGCTGCTAAATACATTTTCCCTCTGTGGCTGAATCACAGTAATTACTGCAAAGAAACTCTCTCACTCACACACTCAGCTCCCTCCTAAATAAAGTGTCTCATAGAGTTATTAATACAACCAGCCATACAAATGATTTTATTTATATTTAACCCTTATTTTTTTACCAGGTAAGTTGAGAACACATTCTCATTTACAGCAACGACCTGGAGAATAGTTACAGGGGAGATCAATGAGCCAATTGGAAGCTGGGGATGATTAGGTGGCCATGATGGTATGAGGGCCAGATTGAGAATTTAGCCAGGACACTGTGGTTAACACCCCTACTTTTACGATAAGTGCCATGGGATCGTTAGTGACCACAGAGAGTCAGGACACCGTTTAACATTCCATCGTAAAGACGGCATCCTACACAGGGCAATGTCCCCTATCACTGCCCTGGGGCATTTTTTTAGACCAGAGGAAAGAGTGCCTCCTACTGGCCCTCCAACACCACTACCAGCAGCATCTGGTCTCCCATCCAGGACCAACCCTGCTTAACTTCATCGGCAAGCCAGCAGTGAGATGCAGGGTGGTATGCTGCTAGCCTTCAGAAATAGATTTATAGGGCAATATTTGTATTAAATATTTCACAGCAGCACACACACACACACCATTGTGCAGCAGTAGCATCCTTTGGGGATACCATTCCAATGTAAACAGCCATACATACAGTATGTGTGTCTTTAATATCATCTATCTATTTATGCCTCACTGTCAAGTGTCATAATCTCAGAGCTACTGGGGAATCTCACAAATCAAACAACATGGGTCGCCGTCTTGCCTCCATGTGGCAAACACATGCACATTTAATTAATTTCTCTAATTCAGACACATGCTGACATCTCTTTTGAACATCCCTATGTGGTAAATTACATGAGGGATTCATCTGCAGCTGTGGTTGGGTTAAGAGAACCATGAAGAGGACTGGCCACCCCTCGGAGCCTGGTTCCCCTCTAGATTTCTTCCTTGGATCCTGCCTTTCTAGAGAGAGTTTTTCCTAGCCACTGTGCTTCTACATTTGCATTGCTTGCTCTTTGGGGTTTTAGGCTGGGTATCTGTATAAGCACTTTGTGACTACTGCTGTTGAAAAAGGGCTTTATAAAATACATTTGATTGATTGATGTTAGCATGTGTACATTAGCTTTGGAGTTGTTCACATGCACCTGACAACAAAGACATCCTAGCTCCCATCTCCAGGAATATCTTCCTGGATGCTCAAACAGCCACTGTTATTTCCATTCCACATACAATAACACGCACCCAACCACTCCATGTGTACTCCCATCCACCAAAATGTGACCAACCACTCCCAGCATCTTGGCCAGATCAATACCTAGCTGGTATTGGCCCTGCATGATTTAAAGAGGTACGCAATTCAATATGGCATCGCTTTACTCTGATTGGGTAAGAGGTACAGTATGGAGAATACACACACACACACACACACACTTTCCTTCAAACTCCAACACTGCTAGAACAGCTGGCAGGCATAGCCAATTCAAATAAATATTTTTCCAAATTATACAGACTACAATCAAAAACAGATACCAATCTCTCCCTACCGGTTACAGAATGGGAAAATGACCTTGCAATCACTACGAATTTTTATTTCTGGAAACAAATCTCCAATAATATTTTCACCATGACTAACAACCCTAAAACACAATTTATAGAGTGCACAATCTTCACAGAGCACATACTGTATCACTCAACACAAAATTGGATTATTTGACACCGACATCTGTTCACACTGTAGTCACAACACTCCAGACAACTACTTTCACACAACCTGGTTCTGTCCACCCAATGTCCACTACAATTCTGGAAATAAATAACACACAAACTATCCACCCTTTTGGGTCACAGCGTTCCCCTCTCCCTCTGCCTTCTTGGAGTTGTCTCATCAGACCTACCACCCAAACATTATCAGTCCATTTTAAATCGCTTTAACTATCGCCAAGAAAATAATATTACTCAACCAACTGTCTCTTTGTCAATGGCTTAACCTTCTCACAGACCACATCATAATGGGAATTTATCTGTATCTAATCAGTTTGACTTAACCAAATAAGATTCACCCACTACAACAATATTTTTACCAAATATACTGTAACATGGTTGTTGCCAAAGACAAATGTCGAATTTGTTATTAAATGGTGTACTGTCTACATGTCTGGTCATGTCCTGTCTACCTGTCTGGTCATGTCCTGTCTACCTGTCCAGTCCTGTCCTGTCTACCTGTCCCTACCAGGACCTGTTGAACATCTGTCTTGTGTGTCTGTGTGTCTTGTTAGCTTGTTTTTGTTGTTGTTATTGTTATTTGTTTTATTTATGACTCACATCAGGTGAATAGGTTAGGATAGGCTAAGCCAAGGTGGAGATGGGTGGGTATGTGGCAGGGATGAGGAGGGCTCAGAGAACAAACAGGGGTGGGGGGTATTCGGAGCAGCTTCACTTTTGTAAGAATTATGCTAAATTATTTTTTTGTAACACACACACATACCCAACACATTGTCATCCAGAACCACCTCATTCCTCAGGTCTAATTGGGTCTCCTATCCGGAGATCTTTTATGGATTCAGATTAATTACCAAATTAACACAGGCTGATGTAACAGATGGAAGTGGAGGAGCCCTCGGAACACATTGGTGCACATTCATTTCCTGTTCCACCCCAGGCCAGGGACATACAGGGTCATAACAGCCCTGTATGTCCCTGGCCTGGACATATGCAGCACCAGGACCTCTGCAGAGGAGAACGCCTGTTCATCTGCCCCCAAAAGCAGCAGACTGACGTGTGTTCCTATACCATACTGTATGTAGGCCAGCGTTTCCCAAACTTGGTCCTCTGGACACCATGGGGTGCTCGTTTTGGTTTTTGCCCTAACACTACACAGCTGATTCAAATGATCAAAGCTTGATGATTAGTTGATTATTTGAATCAGCTGTGTAGTGCTAGGGCAAAAACCAAAACGCGCTCCCTTTGGGGTCCAGAGGACCAAATTTGGGAAACCTTGAATTGTAGGCTATATTTGTTTCTCACCAGCAATTGAATTGTTTGATGTACAGTTTCTTGTAATTATTCATTATGAAGAGAAGCACATTCTTATATCATCACCCCGTAGCGTATTTAAGAAATGCAGCATACTGTCTTAATTGTGTATTGTCTCTCTCTCTCTCATAATCACAGAGGCAGCTTTAATCTAAGTGAGAGAAGAATGGAGAGAGAGAAGAGAGAGAGCATATGTGTGAGGACTGGCTTAGTTCAGAGACTCAGTTGCCATAGTAACAGTTCAGACATTTTTTTCTCCTACCGAGCAGCATATGTGACAGCGCTATCTGTTGAAGAGAACGAAGAGATGGAGGAAGAAAGAATGATGGGAGGCCAGCGGAAGAGGCAGGGAGGAGGATGGAGGGATCAAGAGGAAGGATGAAAATAAGAGAAGGTTGACTTAAACGATAGGCAGGGGAAAGATGGATGATGACAGAAAGGAATGCCAAGCATTAGTGTTATTCTGCTCTGTGCTGCAGTCAGGACCACACAGCTCCATAACCAGGGGGACCAACAATCTGCTTTGTCTAGACACCAGGCTGACACCAGGATCTGAGCCCAGCAACACACAGTATATCCCTTCCTCTGAGGGCTGACCAGTGGGAGTCATTCACTGGCACTGATAACCTGCTTCACACTTTCATCTCTGTCTTGACCAAGTGAGAACCTGCCAAGACACATTCATCTACAGTGGGAGGGCTTTTACAATATCAGTGCAGGCTAATCCTCCCCTCAAATCTCATTGCAAATCCATTCTGCTCAGTGGTAGTCAGTGAATAATCCCTGTTGTCCATTTCCATGGTGTAACTGCATGCTGTAACTGCATGGTGTAGAGGAGGACTACATGCAGAGTGATTTCCTCCTCAATTCTGTGTGGTTTAGGAATGAAGGAATGAATGGTAATCTCTCCCACGTGAACTACTGCCACCTTAATTCTCTCATTAGCACACGCAAGAACTTTGGTTGATAGCTAGCTTGCCTACTCTGCTATTTGAATGTCAGGTCATTACAATCAAGTGAGGTACTTCGATCTTTAAAATCTATATCGGCATGTTGAGAAGAGGCGAGAGAAGAGAGACATGGGGAGCCATTATACAGTGTAATTGTATCACAGAGGCAAAGCAGAAGACAAAGTCTCACTGCTTAGGAGAGACTGGAGGTATATCTCAAAGAATGACACGCTATTCTCCATCTACTGTACTACATTTGACCTGAGTGCCTAATGTGTGGGTGTGATGTGATGGTACAGGACAGAGAGAGACCATGCCAGGTGTCAGGTCCTCTCAGGGTCAGAGTACGTACTCTCACACACACAGCCAGACTAGAGCTCTGCCTGGCCTGGCAACCCATCACATCACCTGATGCCAGCTCATATTCAACCACACACACACACAGTACCATGACTTCATTTAGAGGTATAACCACATTCATAGTGATTCTTTGAAAAAGTTGTATAGCCTCAGGGCCTCAGCTAGTGCTATCTTTCATTTCCTCTCCTCCTACTCTAACTCTCTCACGCATGACGTCTGTGTACTGTATAGTATTTCGGTGTAAAGAGTTAACTCAGTGTTACTCACAAAGTGTAAAGTATGTCTGTGGACACATGTAAAGTTACTAGCATCACCCTGATCTACACACACACACACACACACACACAGACACACACACACACACACACACTACACTACTGTATTCTGACAGACCCATTTCAACACTAATGGGATGCATTCAAACACTGTCATAAGCACTTTTCCGAAATGCCAAGCGCTGGATGTCTGCGATACATACAAGGCGCCATCATGTGTTATGAGTTCCCTGTTCCCCTGCCCCTGAGCACATTCCCAACTCTTACACCACTGTGACGGTCATGTCTAGATGAGATACAGATTTTGTCAAAATGACATCAAAATAATTACATTTTAGCTAGCCCTAACCATTTCCCTAACCTTAACCTAATTCTCCTAACCCTTTACGTAAATTTTCCTAACCTGCTGTGTAAGTTCTCTTAACCTGCCATGAAAAGTCAATTTTGACAAAAGCTGTATCCCTTCTAGACAAAACCCTCTGTGACCCTCTGTCATCAGTACACACTTCCTGCTACTTCTCTGAGCTCCTGCTGATGGCTGCTAACAGGGGCCTGGCCGCGGGCGATGTGGCCTCAGCTCCTCCTCACTACGGAGGGAGAACTACAGTGAGTACTACTACTTCTACAGAGCTGTTCATAACAATACATTCCTACCTGCCAGAAACACCTGGACTCACCGGGGACAGAAGACAGATAGCAGGGAAGAGTCAATCCAACACCTGCTCGTCGAACATCTCATTCCAAAATCATGGGCATTAGTGTGGAGTTGGTCCCCCCTTTGCTGCTATAACAGCCTCCACTCTTCTGGGAAGGCTTTCCACTAGATGTTGGAACATTGCTGCAGGGACTTGCTTCCATTCAGCCACAAGCGCATTAGTGAGGTCGGGCACTGATGTTGGGCGATTAGGCCTGGCTCGCAGTCGGAGTTCCAATTCATCCCAAAGGTGTTTGATGGGGTTGAGGTCAGGGCTCTGTGCAGGCCAGTCAAGTTCTTCCACACCGATCTCGACAAACCATTTCTGTATGGACCTTGCTTTGTGCACGGGGGCATTGTCATGCTGAAACAGTAAAGGACCTTCCCCAAACTGTTGTCACAAAGTTGGAAGCACAGAATCGCCTAGAATGTCATTTTATGCTATAGCGTTGTTTCCCTTCACTGGAACTAAGGGGCCTAGCCCGAACCATGAAAAACAGCCCCAGACCATTATTCCTCCTCCACCAAACTTTACAGTTGGCACTATGCATTCGGGCAGGTAGCGTTCTCCTGGCATCCGCCAAACCCACATTAGTCTGTTGGTCTGCCAGATAGTGAAGCGTGATTCATCACTCCAGCGAGCGTGTTTCCACTGCTCCAGAGTCCAATGGCGAAGAGCTTTACACCACTCCAGCAGACGCTTGGCATTTGTGGATGGTGATCTTAAGCTTGTGTGCAGCTGCTCGGCCATGGAAACCCATTTCTTGAAGCTCCCGACGAACAGTTATTGCACTGACGTTGCTTCCAGAGGTAGTTTGGAACTCGGTAGTGAGTGTTGCAACCGAGGACAGATTATTTTTTACTTGCTACGCGCTTCAGTACTCGCCAGTCCCGTTCTGTGAGCTTGTGTGGCCTAACACTTTGCGGCTGAACCGTTGTTGCTCCTAGACGTTGCCATTTCACAATAACAGCACTTACAGTTGACCGGGGAAGCTCTAGCAGGGCAGAAATTTGACAAACTGACTTGTTGGAAAGGTGGCATCATATGATGGCGCCATGTTGAAAGTCACTGAGCTCTTCAGTAAGGCCATTCTAATGACAATGTTTGTCTATGGAGATTGCATGGCTGTGTATTCGATTTTATACACCTGTCAGCAACGGGTGTGGCTGAAAAAGCCAAATCCACTAATTTGAAAGGGGTCCACATACTTTTGTATATGTAGTGTATCTGTCACCAACATATGCTTATCTGTATTCCCAGTCCATAGATTAGGGCCTGATTAATGTATTTCTATTGACTAATATCCTTATATGAACTGTAACTCAGTAAAATCTTTGAAATTGTTGCATGTTGCGTTTATATTTTCATTCAGTATATATGGACTATGATGTACAGTATCTGTCTCCATTAAGCAGCAGGGGTGATGAAAAACAATGGTTTGGAGATTTATTCCTCTCCTTTTTGCTACAGGTTTAGTCCTCTGTCTTTCCCTCCTCGTTTCTCATTTGTATGTCTGTAAGGTTCTGTATTAATTTTCTTAGTTCACCTTGTGTTCTTGAACGTAGCCCTAATTCTTTGTGTTCTTGAACGTAGCCCTGTCTTTCATTTTTGTTCATTGATTTCATCTGCGTTAGTTACTCACGCTTATAAGAAATCCCGATATGCCCTCAGATGAACCATCAAACAGGCAAAGAGTCAGTACAGGACTAAGATTGAATCGTACTACACCGGCTCTGACGCTCATCGGATGTGGCAGGGCTTGAAAACTATTACAGACTACAAAGGGAAGCACAGCCGCGAGCTGCCCAGTGACACAAGACTTCCAGATGAGCTAAACCACTTCTATGCTCGCTTCAAGGCAAGCAACACTGAAGCATGCATGAGAGCACCAGCTGTTCCGGATGACTATGTGATCACGCTCTCCGTTGCCAATGTGAGTAAGACTTTTAAGCTGGTCAACATTCACAAGGCTGCAGGGCCAGACGGATTACCAGGACGTGTACTCCGAGCATGTGCTGACCAACTGGCAAGTGTCTTCACTGACATTTTCAACATGTCCCTGACTGAGTCTGTAATACCAACATGTTTCAAGCAGACCACCATAGTCCCTGTGCCCAAGGACACTAAGATAACCTGCCTAAATGACTACCGACCCGTAGCACTGACGTCTGTAGCCATGAAGTGCTTTGAAAGGCTGGTCATGGCTCACATCAACACCATTAACCCAGAAACCCTAGACCCACTCCAATTTGCATACCGCCCCAACAGATCCACAGATGATGCAATCTCTATTGCACTCCACACTGCCCTTTTCCACCTGGACAAGAGGAACACCTATGTGAGAATGCTATTCATTGACTACAGCTCAGCATTCAACACCATAGTGCCCTCAAAGCTCATCACTAAGCTAAGGATCCTGGGACTAAACACCTCCCTCTGCAACTGGATCCTGGACTTCCTGACGGGCCGCCCCCAGGTGGTAAGGGTAGGTAACAACACATCTGTCACACTGATCCTCAACATGGGGGCCCCTCAGGGGTGCGTGCTCAGTCCCCTCCTGTACTCCCTGTTCACCCATGACTGCATGGCCAGGCACGATTCCAACACCATCATTAAGTTTGCCGACGACACAACAGTGGTAGGCCTGATCACCGACAACGATGAGACAGCCTATAGGGAGGAGGTCAGAGACCTGGCCGTGTGGTGCCAGGATAACAACTTCTCCCTCAACGTGACCAAGACAAAGGAGATGATTGTGGATTACAGGAAAAAAAAGAGGACTGAGCACGCCCCCATTCTCATCGACGGGGCTGTAGTGTAACAGGTTGAGAGCTTCAAGTTCCTTGGTGTCCACATCACCAACGAACTATCATGGTCCAAACACACCAAGACAGTCGTGAAGAGGGCACGACAAAGCCTATTACCCCTCAGGAGACTGAAAAGATTTGGCATGGGTCCTCAGATCCTCAAAAAATTATACAGCTGCACCATCGAGAGCATCCTGACTGGTTGCCTCACCGCCTGGTATGGCAACTGCTCGGCCTCCGACCGCAAGGCACTACAGACGGTAGTGCGTACGGCCCAGTACATCACTGAGGCCAAGCTTCCTGCCATCCAGGGCCTCTATACCAGGCGGTGTCAGAGGAAGGCCCTCAAAATTGTCAAAGACTCCAGCCAGCCTAGTCATAGACTGTTCTCTCTGCTACCGCATGGCAAGCGGTACCGGAGTGCCAAGTCTAGGTCCAAAAGACTTCTCAACAGCTTCTACCCCCAAGCCATAAGACTCCTGAACAGCTAATCATGGCTACCCGAGCTATTTACACTTCAGTCCTAGTTTTGATTCACCTGCCTGTTTGCCTACCTGTGTATGACCATTGCCTGCCTGTGACCATGATTCCTGCCTTCTGCGAAGGCACAATAAACATATGCCGCGCTCTGCGCGGGAATCTACACCTTCTTCTCCCTGAGTATTCATTACAATGTCAGAGCATTATAAGTATTACATACAGTTCATTTTACTGGCATACAGTATTGTACTGTTGGCAGGTGGGTTAGGTGTCTAAGTTTGTGCTACGTACATGCGGTCCTCTTTACTGGCATATTGTGACAGGTTTGTTAGACCCCGTGAGGTGAGAAAAAGTGTAGTGGGTGTGTGAGCACATGAACCAATGAACAGGCACCATGAGGCCTGAGGGCTAGGAGGAGAACAGAGCATAAACACATGAGGACAAGAGAGGGCTTGCTATTATCTCTACACACGGCAGTACTGTATGGAACAGTAAGAGATTATAGGTGTAATCCTAGTAAAGACATGCAATAACAAGCACAATGTGTTGGCATCTTTAATGTTGTGGCCCGTGTGCTTTCTGTCTTCCGTGCCCTGCTAGTCTAATTTAAACCTTTAATAATTTTGTACACAGTAAGTTATCTTTATTCCCAAAAAATGTATTATCTTTATTCAAATCCAGGCTATTAAGAGATGATTATCATTAACTCAATCTAGTCCATATATGGATATTTGTAGAGACTGTTCCTTTAAAGTTCTGCTTTAAAGTGCTACTTTAAATCAGCCTTGAGAACAATGAATACAAGTGCTGACATTTTAATTTTTCAAAAATATGGTCATACATTGATTAAATGAGTCCCCTCTCTGTTCTCTTCCACTTCAACACCATAACAATTTCTTGGCAAGGAATCAGGTTTTTCCTCACCTCATTCAATATATGTTTTGTCTAGCTCACAATATCATTTTAACAAAAATGTAGTAACAGCCTAGGGACAAAACTGGTTGAAATGACGTCATCACAACCAGAAACTGGTTGTCATTATGAGTAGGACACAACTGAGTTGCACTCATAACCAAAATTATTGTCACATTCTTAAGAGCACAATGTCATTTAGCAGACGTTTTTATGTATGGGTGGCAAGCACCTAGCTCTACCAACTGAGCTACAGAGGACCATTAATGAGAACCTGTCAGTCCGGGTGCACTTCCCAAAAACCCTACAGTCCATTCTCTGCACTACAACTATAATCTCCAATTTCCTGTGTCCGTAAGTGCTGATAAAGAACAACATATAGGTTGGAGCAGTTTAGACAACATGGTTAGTTAAAGTGCCTCCCAGTCTTCTTGTGTAGTACTTACACTACCAGTCAAAAGTTTGGACACACCTACTCATTCAAGGGTTTTTCTTGTATCATGTACAGTGGGGAGAACAAGTATTTGATACACTGCCGATTTTGCAGGTTTTCCTACTTACAAAGCATGTAGAAGTCTGTCATTTTTATCATAGGTACACTTCAACTGCGAGAGACGGAATCTAAAAAAAATCCAGAAAATCACATTGTATGATTTTTAAGTAATTAATTTGCATTATATTGCATGACATAAGTATTTGATACATCAGAAAAGCAGAACTTAATATTTGGTACAGAAACCTTTGTTTGCAATTACAGAGATCATACGTTTCCTGTAGGTCTTGACCAGGTTTGTACACACTGCAGCAGGGATTTTGGCCCACTCCTCCATACAGACCTTCTCCAGATCCTTCAGGTTTCGGGGCTGTCGCTGGGCAATACAGACTTTCAGCTCCCTCCAAAGATGTTCTATTGGGTTCAGGTCTGGAGACTTGCTAGGCCACTCCAGGACCTTGAGATGCTTCTTACGGAGCCACTCCTTAGTTGCCCTGGCTGTGTGTTTCGGGTCGTTGTCATGCTGGAAGACCCAGCCACGACCCATCTCGTGGGTCTCGCGATACATGGCCCCATCCATCCTCCCCTCAATATGGTGTAGTCGTCCTGTCCCCTTTGCAGAAAATCATCCCCAAAGAATGACGTTTCCACCGCCATGCATCACGGTTGGGATGGTGTTCTTGGGGACCACATGACCTTCTCCCATTCCTCCTCTGGATCATCCAGATGGTCATTGGCAAACTTCAGACGGGCCTGGACATGCACTGGCTTGAGCTGGGGGACCTTGCGTGCGCTGCAGGATTTTAATCCAGTAGTGTGTTACTAATGGTTTTCTTTGAGACTGTGGTCCCAGCACTCTTCAGGTCATTGACCAGGTCCTGCCGTGTAGTTCTGGGCTGATCCCTCACCTTCCTCATGATCATGGATGCCCCACGAGGTGAGATCTTGCATGGAGCCCCAGACCGAGGGTGATTGACCGTCATCTTGAACTTCTTCCATTTTCTAATAATTGCGCCAGAAGTTGTTGCCTTCTCACCAAGCTGCTTGCTTATTGTCCTGTAGCCCATCCCAGCCTTGTGCAGGTCTACAGTTTTATCCCTGATGTCCTTACACACCTCTCTGGTCTTGGCCATTGTGGAGAGGTTGGAGTCTGTTTGATTGAGTGTGTGGACAGGTGTCTTTTATACAGGTAACGAGTTCAAACAGGTGCAGTTAATATAGGTAATGATTGGAGAACAGGAGGGCTTCTTAAAGAAAAACTAACAGGTCTGTGAGAGATGGAATTCTTACCGGTTGGTAGGTGATCAAATACTTATGTCATGCAATAAAATGCAAATTAATTACTTAAAAATCATACAATGTGATTTTCTGGATTTTTTTAGATTCCGTCTCTCACAGTTGAAGTGTACCTATGATAAAAATTACAGACCTCTACATGCTTTGTAAGTAGGAAAACCTGCAAAATTGGCAGTGTATCAAATACTTGTTCTCCCCACTGTAGTAACCAAAAAAAGTGCTAAACAAATCAAAATATATTTTATATTTGAGGTTCTTCAAATAGCCACCCTTTGCTTGATGACAGCTTTGTACACTCTTGGCATTTTGTTGTTGTTGATGTCTTCACTATTATTCTACAATGTAGAAAATAGTAAAAAAAATCAGAAAAACCCTTGAATGAGTAGGTGTGTCCAAACTTTTGACTGGTACTGTACATGTCTAGATAACATTGTAATTAAATGAGCTGAAGCCACTTTACCAACCACTCTACAAGACAAACAGGAATGACATTTGGCAGTTAGGCTGCCTGTCTATCAAGCTGACATATCATCTTAGATAACAATATCAGACCACCTACTGCAACACTCAAACAAAAGGAACCATTCCTTTCCATTCCAGTTCATGAGTCAGACTTCCCCAGGTCTTCCTGACTAATGACATCCGCCACCTCCATTGAACTACCCATTTTAGTGGAG